>NC_092099.1:30075206-30408123 GCF_045679555.1 Salvelinus alpinus
AAATGTGCTAGCTGGGGGACTAAATACTTCTGAATACTGTATTATAGTGCAGGTTTTATGTCCCAGCTGTATGATCCATCCGCATAGCTGGGTGTATACATTTCTTTATGTCATTTATTCTATCAAGCAGTTTGAGTCATTCTTTGTATCCTATTAAGCTGAGTATTGGCTCCCCATGTATGTTTATGTCTGCTGTTGCTAAACTCTGTTTTTTCAGTTTGAATAAGGAATGTAGTCGATTCAGATCTCAAAGATTGGATGGTCTTTTTGTTGACAGTATAGACAGTCTGTTTAGATGCCTGTGTAGATGTTCATAACTCACCAGTGGCTGGTTAGTTTACCCAGGCAATGTAACACAACGTTGAGCCCTCTAGGCTGTGGTGACAAGGTACCTGTGGCTGTGAGCAAGGCTTATTTTGTTTCCCTCATCTCTGTCAAGAGGTGTTTAAAAAGACTGCACATTCCAGCAGAGTCCTGAGGTGGTTCATTTTTCATTCACTGTTTGACAGCACAAAAGACCCAAAAGTCAGCCACCTTATCTGTGAACTCTCTGTCTGCAGCGTATAAAACCGGCATTCTCCGGGGCAGACGTCAGGAACGCCGGGATAGGATTACGGGATTAGTGCTGTTAGCATATAGGGAACGGTTTTGGAGCGTACACCCTGTCTTGTCCTCTGTTGAGAGAGTCTGCCTGTCAGTGCTCACTCACTGATCCGTAGTGGACACACTCTGAGCCCTCAGGGAACACCTGTTCAGAGTTATTACCTATTATCTACATGGACCTAATGGGCTATATATCATATGGAGTTACAGAGCATAAAGGTGTGTGTGGTTGAGTGCGTGCCTGCACGCGTGTGAGTGTGCGTGTGTGTGGTAGGCACAGCCTGGGGTGTATTCATTACGCCGGTTCTGTTGCAAAACGTTTCATCTGTTTCAAAACGGTTTACAACAGACAACATTTTTTTTGCGACAGAATCGGTGTAATGAATACACCCCGGGTGAATCCTCATTCATAGGGGTCATATTCAGATGAATGAAGCTCGAGGCAGAATCCGCTTTCTCCAGTTATTTCACTGGGATGGTAGACTGATAGATATCCCTAGAGGGGTCCCTAGGCTGGATGAGATGTCTTTAGGACAGCAGTACATAGGGGCTGTGAGTGACTGAACAAGTAAACATAGTTGACAGACTGATGGAGAACGAGAACGAGAGACAGCGACTACTTAGACATTTCGAGCGATAGGTAAACTGAAAAGAGGTAAGTATTAAGCAGTTCACACCTGTATACATCTACAACAAAGCATCTGGGTAAATGCTGGCCTTTCCGGCATGTTTGACATTTAGTCAGTTATCAGGTTTCAGCTGCGGTCCATTCAAGGTTGCTGTGAGGGACACTCAGAGTGTGGAATGTCTTTGACCGTGCTACCTGGTAGGAACACTCTCTGCCAAACACACACACCTGCATGAGCCTGACCCAGAACACAGAATAAAATTAATATCCTCCTACACACGCTAAACAACAACATCAACACACTGTTACATTTTATTATGAAACACACACAACAACATAACACCTACAGAAATCGAATTTCTAGGATAGCACCTCCCATCTTTTCAACACACAAAAACATGGAATTATGTTGTCTCTCATCTCAAGGACGAAAGAGAATGAGTGAAGTTGGAGAGGGAGAGAAGATGTGGAGAATGGGGAGGTAGAGAGGGGGTGAGGCTTTTTGTGGTGAGGTAGTTGCATAGTGAGGGTGGAGACAGGGTGAGGAGTATGGGGTTTAGGAAGGGGAAAGAGAGGGTCAGTGTGAATAATATACTTGGGGTTGGAGAGGGACCTTCTGAATGGAGATTTTCACTAAAATAGAGTACCTCTCTCTCAGCCCTCCTATTGGGTACAGGGTAAGAGGACAATGCCACACTGAAGAGGACTTAATATGAAGGGTTCTTCACTTTTTCTCTTTCTCTTTCTGCCTCTTTTTCTGGTTTCTGTCTTGTGGTCTATCCTCCATCTCTCCCTATCTCTAAATCTTTGTTTTCATTTTGTGTGAGGCCAGTCCATGATGACCCTGAGCAGTGCAACATGAGGACTGTTTACAGTGACCACCCTGTTCACTGTTGAACATAACTAAACTACGAGACCACAGATCAGAACAGCTCCTATTTAAACAGTATATAAGTAAACCCAAACAGAAAGAATGTCTTATAAGCCAGTTGAGAAATAAACAAACAGTTACCTGGACTCAGACTGAGACACCACGCTCTATTTCTCTTTGTCTCTGTCTCCTATTCTTTCTCTGTCTCTGATTGTCTCTCTCGCACACGCACACGCACACACTCAGTTATTATTACAGAAAAAGCAGCTTTGGTTTCCCAGGATACATCATTAAATACGTATTACAGTAATCTAGCCCCCCCACAGGACTCATAACAGTCACCTTCTGTACTAAATTAAAGACTGGTAAATAAACCTTACAGGAACAGGTCTACAACTGTACATGCTGTGTTCAACCTTTAACCAATAATCACTGACAAATTAGTATGGCTTTTGTCTTCTAAAGGAGAAAAGGAACTCTCTGTGTCCCTGATTGCTGTTTGGGTATGGTAGGCCTACCCTTCTAATATCAGAGGCCGGTTTAGTCCATTAGACTTTAGGTATTAATACACCTGTTGCTTGGAATGTTTTGAATACACAGTACTGTGGGAATTGTTATTTTACCTCTGCAGCTGCACGCACAGACACGGATGCGCACACACACACACACACACATACACGCACACACACACACACACAGACATGTGCAGATACACACACACACAAACACACACACATCCAGCCTGGCAGCCGGGGTCTCAGAGGAACCACTTCGTCGGCCGGTCGCTCTCTCTCTGTCTCTCTCTCTCTCTGTCTGTCTCTCTCTCTCTCTCTGTATGAGGGTTACTGTAGAACAGAACAGAGGTTGGCAGCGGTTTAAGGACCACGGATGCTTATCTAATACACTTCCTATATCCCCCCCCCCCCCCCCCCCCCTGATGCTCCTGATACCGAGGACAATGGATATGCGTGAGTACTGGGGACTCCCTTTCAACCCGCACAGAAACAATACTACTGCATCCACTCTATTGGTCCTTTATGAGGTCAGAGTACTCCCTGATTAGAGATCAGTGGCCATGTGACGTAATAGTCATATTTCAGAGGAGAGATCATTGAATAGAGGGCGTATTATCATAATGAATGTTGTTGTTGTAGCTTTTACTATTTATTGGTATCATTAGTCTAATCATGTACTGAGAGTAACTGCAATCTGTGACTAATTGTATCGTTATGAGAGCGTGTGTTAAATATCTAGGTCTGCTTGGTTTATGGATAGTTTATTGATGATGTGGTCAATGTGGAAGGTAGTATTCCTTTGTACTTTGTTTCATAGACTTATATAATACGCTTTGTTTACAGACATCTATCTTCTCAGCCTGTTTGGAAAATCATGACAGAAGTTCATATTTGATCAGATGGTCAATATATATATACAGTGGGGAGAACAAGTATTTGATACACTGCCGATTTTGAAGGTTTTCCTACTTACAAAGCATGTAGAGGTCTGTAATTTTTATCATAGGTACACTTCAACTGTGAGAGACGGAATCTAAAACAAAAATCCAAAAAATCACATTGTATGATTTTTAAGTAATTAATTTGCATTTTATTGCATGACATAAGTATTTGATCACCTACCAACCAGTAAGAATTCCGGCTCTCACAGACCTGTTAGTTTTTCTTTAAGAAGCCCTCCTGTTCTCCACTCATTACCTGTATTAACTGCACCTGTTTGAACTTGTTACCTGTATAAAAGACACCTGTACACACACTCAATCAAACAGACTCCAATCTCTCCACAATGGCCAAGACCAGAGAGCTGTGTAAGGACATCAGGGATAAAATTGTAGACCTGCACAAGGCTGGGATGGGCTACAGGACAATAGGCAAGCAGCTTGGTGAGAAGGCAACAACTGTTGGCGCAATTATTAGAAAATGGAAGAAGTTGAAGATGACGGTCAACCACCCTCGGTCTGGGGCTCCATGCAAGATCTCACCTCGTGGGGCATCAATGATCATGAGAAAGGTGAGGGATCAGCCCATAACTACACGGCAGGACCTGGTCAATGACCTGAAGAGAGCTGGGACCACAGTCTCAAAGAAAACCATTAGTAACACACTACACCGTCATGGATTGAAATCCTGCAGCGCATGCAAGGTCCCCCTGCTCAAGCCAGCGCATTTCCAGGCCCGTCTGAAGTTTGCCAATGACCATCTGGATGATCCAGAGGAGGAATGGGAAAAGGTCATGTGGTCTGATGAGACAAAAATAGAGCTTTTTGGTCTAAACTCCACTCGCCGTGTTTGGAGGAAGAAGAAGGTTGAGTACAACCCCAAGAACACCCTCCCAACCGTGAAGCATGGAGGTGGAAACATCATTCTTTGGGGATGCTTTTCTGCAAAGGGGACAGGACGACTGCACCATATTGAGGGGAGGATGGATGGGGCCATGTATCGCGAGATCTTGGCCAAAAACCTCCTTCCCTCAGTAAGAGCATTGAAGATGGGTCGTGGCTGGATCTTCCAGCATGACAACGACCCGAAACACACAGCCAGGGCAACTAAGGAGTGGCTCCGTAAGAAGCATCTCAAGGTCCTGGAGTGGCCTAGCCAGTCTCCAGACCTGAACCCAATAGAAAATCTTTGGAGGGAGCTGAAAGTCCGTATTGCCCAGCGACAGCCCCGAAACCTGAAGGATCTGGAGAAGGTCTGTATGGAGGAGTGGGCCAAAATCCCTGCTGCAGTGTGTGCAAACCTGGTCAATAACTACAGGAAACGTATGATCTTTGTAATTGCAAACAAAGGTTTCTGTACCAAATATTAAGTTCTGCTTTTCTGATGTATCAAATACTTATGTCATGCAATAAAATGCAAATTAATTACTTAAAAATCATACAATGTGATTTTCTGGATTTTTGTTTTAGATTCCGTCTCTCACAGTTGAAGTGTACCTATGATAAAAATTACAGACCTCTACATGCTTTGTAAGTTGGAAAACCTGCAAAATCGGCAGTGTATCAAATACTTGTTCTCCCCACTGTATATATATATCCGACAGTCTTATTTGTCTAATGAACGATGGCATCATTTCAAGACAGAGTTCCCTTCACAGTCAATGCCTCAAACTGGGCTATTACAATGGACTGGGGCCTAAATGCTTTGTGATTGGTTGTTTAGACAGATAGCGCAGCTGTATGGGGGACAGAGGAGCAGGTGAGCACTCAGTCAACACACATTCGGCTCCCACAATGCTTTGTGCCGGTTCCAAGAGGATATGCTGGTGCTCAGAATGAGACTGAATGCTGGGGAACAACAATATAAATTACAACAAAAAAAGAACACTGCACCTGACTTTATAAATACTGTATTATTTATACTGAACAAAAATATAAATGCAACATGCAACAATTTCAAAGATTTTACTGAGTTACAGTTCATATAAGGAAATCAGTCAATTTAAATAAATTCATTAGGCACTAATCTATGAATTTCACATGACTGGGAATGCAGATATGCATCTGTTGGTCACCGATACTTTAAAAGAAAAGGTATGGGCGTGGATCAGAAAACCAGTCAGTATCTGGTGTGACCACCAATTGTCTCATGCAGCGCGACACGTCTCTCTCGCATAGACTTGATCAGGTTGTTGATTGTGGCCTGTAGAATGTTGTCCCACTCCTCTTCAATGGCTGTGCGAAGTTGCTGGATATTGGCGGGAACTGGCACACACTGTCATACATGTCAATCCAGAGCATCCCAAACATGCTCAATGGGTGACATGTCTGGTGAGTATGCAGACCATGGAAGAACTGGGACATTTTCATCTTCCAGGAATTGTGTACAGATCCTTGCGACATGGTGCCGTGGATTATCATGCTGAAACATGAGGTGATGGCGGTGGATGAATGGCACGACAATGGACCTCAGGATCTCGTCACGTTATGTCTGCGCTTTCAAATTGCCATCAATAAAAGGCAATTGTGTTCGTTGTCCGTAGCTTATGCCTGCCCATACCATAACCCCACCGCCACCATGGGGCACTCTGTTCACATTGTTAACATCAGCAAACCGCTCGCCCACACAATGTCATACATGTGGTCTGTAGTCATGAGGCCGGTTGGACGTACTGCAAAATTGGAGTCATTAAAACTCGTTTTTCAACCACTCCACAAATTTCTTGTTAACAAACTATAGTTTTGGAAAGTTGGTTTTGACATCTACTTTGTGCATGACACAAGTAACATTTCCAACAATTGTTTACAGACAGATTATTTCACTTATAATTCACTGTATCACAATTCCAGTGGGTCAGAAGGTTACATACATTAAGTTGACTGTGCCTTTAAACAGCTTGGAAAAATCCAGAACATTATGTAATGGCTTTAGAATCTTCTGATAGGCTAATTGACATAGTTTGAGTCAATCGGAGGTGTACCTGTGGATGTATTTCAAGGCCTACCTTCAAACTCAGTGCCTCTTTGCTTGCAAAAGAAATCTGTCATGTTTTGTCTTTGATCATGTCTTGTCCCTGTGCTTCCCTCTGCTGGTCTTATTAGGTTCTTTCCCTCTTTCTCTCTCTCTCTCTCCTCCTCCCTCTCTCCCTCTCCCGCTCTCTCTCTCTATCGTTCCGTTCCTGCTCCCAGCTGTTTCTCATTCTCCTAACGACCTCATTTACTCTTTCACACCTGTCCCCTATTTTGCCCTCTGATTAGAGTCCCTATTTCTCCCTCTGTTTTCCGCTTCTGTCCTTGTCGGATTCTTGTTTGATGTTTGCTGTTCCTGTGTCCTTGTTCCGCCCTGTCGTGTTCTTTGCCTTCTTCAGATGCTGCGTGTGAGCAGGTGTCTATGTCAGCTACGGCCAGTGCCTTCCTGAAGCGACCTGCAGTCTGTGGTCGCGTCTCCAGTCGTTCCTCTCTATTGACGAGAGGATTTCAGTTTCCTGTTTTGGATTGACCATTGATAATATCCAGGAGAATCATTATTTGTTTAATACTGGAATAAAGACTCTGTTACTATTACGTCGCTTTTGGGTCCTCATTCACCAGCATAACAGAAGAATCCGACCAAGATGGACCCAGCGACTATGGATTCTCTCAACACTGCCGTCGAGTTCCAGGGAGCAATGCTCGGCAGACACGAGCAGGAATTGTTTGCTGCTCGTCATGCCGTTGAGACCCTGGCCGCTCAGGTCTCCGATCTCTCTGGACAGTTTCAGAGTCTTCGTCTCGTGCCACCAGCTACTTCCTGGTCTTCCGAGTCTCCGGAACCTAGGGTTAATAACCCACCATGTTACTCTGGGCAGCCCACTGAGTGTCGCTCTTTTCTCACCCAGTGTGATATTGTGTTCTCTCTCCAGCCCAACACGTACTCTAGTGAGAGAGCTCGGATCGCTTACGTCATATCACTCCTTACTGGTCGGGCTCGGGAGTGGGGCACAGCTATCTGGGAGGCAAGGGCTGAGTGTTCTAACGATTATCAGAACTTTAAAGAGGAGATGATACGGGTTTTTGATCGTTCAGTTTTTGGGAAGGAGGCTTCCAGGGCCCTGGCTTCCCTAGGTCAAGGTGATCGATCCATAACGGATTACTCTATAGAGTTTCGCACTCTTGCTGCATCCAGTGACTGGAACGAGCCGGCGTTGCTCGCTCGTTTTCTGGAGGGACTCCACGCTGAGGTTAAGGATGAGATTCTCTCCCGGGAGGTTCCTTCCAGCGTGGACTCTTTGATTGCACTCGCCATCCGCATAGAACGACGGGTAGATCTTCGTCACCGAGCTCGTGGAAGAGAGCTCACGTTAACGGTGTTTCCCCTCTCCGCATCTCAACCATCTCCTCCCACCGGCTCAGAGACTGAGCCCATGCAGCTGGGAGGTATTCGCATCTCGACTAAGGAGAGGGAACGGAGAATCACCAACCGCCTTTGCCTCTATTGCGGTTCTGCTGGACATTTTGTCATGTCATGTCCAGTAAAAGCCAGAGCTCATCAGTAAGCGGAGGGCTACTGGTGAGCGCTACTACTCAGGTCTCTCCATCAAGATCCTGTACTACCTTGTCGGTCCATCTACGCTGGACCGGTTCGGCTGCTTCCTGCAGTGCCTTGATAGACTCTGGGGCTGAGGGTTGTTTTATGGACGAAGCATGGGCTCGGAAACATGACATTCCTCTCAGACAGTTAGGGAAGCCCACGCCCATGTTCGCCTTAGATGGTAGTCTTCTCCCCAGTATCAGATGTGAGACACTACCTTTAACCCTCACAGTATCTGGTAACCACAGTGAGACCATTTCCTTTTTGATTTTTCGTTCACCTTTTACACCTGTTGTTTTGGGTCATCCCTGGCTAGTATGTCATAATCCTTCTATTAATTGGTCTAGTAATTCTATCCTATCCTGGAACGTTTCTTGTCATGTGAAGTGTTTAATGTCTGCTATCCCTCCTGTGTCTTCTGTCCCCTCTACTCAGGAGGAACCTGGTGATTTGACAGGAGTGCCGGAGGAATATCATGATCTGCGCACGGTCTTCAGTCGGTCCAGAGCCAGCTCCCTTCCTCCTCACCGGTCGTATGATTGTTGTATTGATCTCCTTCCGGGGACCACTCCCCCTCGGGGTAGACTATACTCTCTGTCGGCTCCCGAACGTAAGGCTCTCGAGGATTATCTGTCTGTTTCTCTCGACGCCGGTACCGTGGTGCCTTCTTCCTCTCCCGCCGGAGCGGGATTTTTCTTTGTTAAGAAGAAGGACGGTACTCTGCGCCCCTGCGTGGATTATCGAGGGCTGAATGACATAACGGTTAAGAATCGTTATCCGCTTCCCCTTATGTCGTCAGCCTTCGAGATTTTGCAGGGAGCCAGGTGCTTTACTAAGTTGGACCTTCGTAACGCTTACCATCTCGTACGCATCAGAGAGGGGGACGAGTGGAAAACGGCGTTTAACACTCCGTTAGGGCATTTTGAATACCGGGTTCTGCCGTTCGGTCTCGCTAATGCTCCAGCTGTCTTTCAGGCATTAGTTAATGATGTACTGAGAGACATGCTGAACATTTTTGTTTTCGTTTACCTTGACGATATCCTGATTTTTTCACCGTCACTCGAGATTCATGTTCAGCACGTTCGACGTGTACTCCAGCGCCTTTTAGAGAATTGTCTCTACGTGAAGGCTGAGAAGTGCGCCTTTCATGTCTCCTCTGTCACATTTCTCGGTTCTGTTATTTCCGCTGAAGGCATTCAGATGGATCCCGCTAAGGTCCAGGCTGTCAGCGATTGGCCCGTCCCTAAGTCACGTGTCGAGTTGCAGCGCTTTCTCGGTTTCGCTAATTTCTATCGGCGTTTCATTCGTAATTTCGGTCAAGTGGCTGCCCCTCTCACAGCTCTGACTTCTGTCAAGACTTGCTTTAAGTGGTCCGGTTCCGCCCAGGGAGCTTTTGATCTCCTCAAGAAGCGTTTTACATCCGCCCCTATCCTTGTTACTCCTGACGTCACTAAACAATTCATTGTCGAGGTTGACGCTTCAGAGGTGGGCGTGGGAGCCATTCTGTCTCAGCGCTTCCACTCTGACGATAAGGTCCATCCTTGCGCTTACTTTTCTCATCGCCTGTCGCCATCGGAGCGCAACTATGATGTGGGTAACCGCGAACTGCTCGCTATCCGCTTAGCCATAGGCGAATGGCGACAGTGGTTGGAGGGGGCGACCGTCCCTTTTGTCGTTTGGACTGACCATAAGAACCTTGAGTACATCCGTTCGGCCAAACGACTTAATGCACGTCAAGCTCGTTGGGCGTTGTTTTTCGCTCGTTTCGAGTTCGTGATTTCCTATCGCCCGGGAAATAAGAACACCAAGCCTGATGCCTTATCCCGTCTCTTTAGTTCTTCTGTGGCTTCTACCGACCCCGAGGGGATTCTCCCTGAAGGGCGTGTTGTCGGGTTGACTGTCTGGGGAATTGAGAGACAGGTAAAGCAAGCACTCACTCACACTGCGTCGCCGCGCGCTTGTCCTAGTAACCTTCTGTTCGTTCCTGTCTCTACTCGTCTGGCTGTTCTTCAGTGGGCTCACTCTGCCAAGTTAGCTGGCCACCCCGGCGTTCGGGGTACGCTTGCTTCTATTCGCCAGCGGTTTTGGTGGCCTACTCAGGAGCGGGACACGCGTCGTTTCGTGGCTGCTTGTTCGGACTGCGCGCAGACTAAGTCAGGTAACTCTCCTCCTGCCGGTCGTCTCAGACCGCTTCCCATTCCTTCTCGACCATGGTCTCACATCGCCTTAGACTTTATTACCGGTCTGCCTTCGTCTGCGGGGAAGACTGTGATTCTTACGGTTATCGATAGGTTCTCTAAGGCGGCACATTTCATTCCCCTCGCTAAGCTTCCTTCCGCTAAGGAGACGGCACAAATCATCATTGAGAATGTGTTCAGAATTCATGGCCTCCCGTTAGACGCCGTTTCAGACAGAGGTCCGCAATTCACGTCACAGTTTTGGAGGGAGTTCTGTCGTTTGATTGGTGCTTCCGTCAGTCTCTCTTCCGGGTTTCATCCCCAGTCTAACGGTCAAGCAGAAAGGGCCAATCAGTCGATTGGTCGCATATTACGCAGCCTTTCGTTTCGAAACCCTGCGTCTTGGGCAGAACAGCTCCCCTGGGCTGAGTACGCTCACAACTCGCTTCCTTCGTCTGCTACCGGTCTATCTCCGTTTCAGAGTAGTCTTGGGTACCAGCCTCCTCTGTTCTCGTCCCAGCTCGCCGAGTCCAGCGTTCCCTCCGCTCAGGCTTTTGTCCAACGTTGTGAGCGCACCTGGAGGAGGGTCAGGTCTGCACTTTGCCGTTACAGGGCGCAGACTGTGAGAGCCGCCAATAAACGTAGGATTAAGAGTCCTAGGTATTGTCGCGGTCAGAGAGTGTGGCTTTCCACTCGTAACCTTCCCCTTACGACAGCTTCTCGCAAGTTGACTCCGCGGTTCATTGGTCCGTTCCGTGTCTCTCAGGTCGTCAATCCTGTCGCTGTGCGACTGCTTCTTCCGCAACATCTTCGTCGCGTCCACCCTGTCTTCCATGTCTCTTGTGTCAAGCCTTTTCTTCGCGCCCCCGTTCGTCTTCCCTCCCCCCCCCCCGTCCTTGTCGAGGGCGCTCCTATTTACAAGGTACGGAAGATCATGGACATGCGTTCTCGGGGACGTGGTCACCAGTACTTAGTGGATTGGGAGGGTTACGGTCCTGAGGAGAGGAGTTGGGTTCCATCTCGGGACGTGCTGGACCGTTCGTTGATTGATGATTTCCTTCGTTGCCGCCAGGGTTCCTCCTCGAGTGCGCCAGGAGGCGCTCGGTGAGTGGGGGGGTACTGTCATGTTTTGTCTTTGATCATGTCTTGTCCCTGTGCTTCCCTCTGCTGGTCTTATTAGGTTCTTTCCCTCTTTCTCTCTCTCTCTCTCCTCCTCCCTCTCTCCCTCTCCCGCTCTCTCTCTCTATCGTTCCGTTCCTGCTCCCAGCTGTTTCTCATTCTCCTAACGACCTCATTTACTCTTTCACACCTGTCCCCTATTTTGCCCTCTGATTAGAGTCCCTATTTCTCCCTCTGTTTTCCGCTTCTGTCCTTGTCGGATTCTTGTTTGATGTTTGCTGTTCCTGTGTCCTTGTTCCGCCCTGTCGTGTTCTTTGCCTTCTTCAGATGCTGCGTGTGAGCAGGTGTCTATGTCAGCTACGGCCAGTGCCTTCCTGAAGCGACCTGCAGTCTGTGGTCGCGTCTCCAGTCGTTCCTCTCTATTGACGAGAGGATTTCAGTTTCCTGTTTTGGATTGACCATTGATAATATCCAGGAGAATCATTATTTGTTTAATACTGGAATAAAGACTCTGTTACTATTACGTCGCTTTTGGGTCCTCATTCACCAGCATAACAAAATCAGCCAAGACCTCAGAAAACAATTGTAGACCTTCACAAGTCTGGTTTATCCTTGGGAGCAATTTCCAAACGCCTGAAGGTACCACATTCATCTTTACAAACAATAGTATGCAAGTATAAACACCATGGAACCATGCAGCCGTCATACCGCTCAGGAAGTCTGTCTCATAGAGATGAACGTACTTTGGTGTGAAAAGTGAAAATCAATCCCAGAACAACAGCAAAGGACCTTGTGAAGATGCTGGAGGAAACAGGTACAAAAGTATATTTATCCACAGTACAACGAGTCCTATATCGACATAACCTGAAAGGCTGCTCCGCAAGGAAGAACTGCTCCAAAACTGCCATAGAAAAGCCAGACTACGGTTTGCAACTGCACATGGGGACAAAGATCGTACTATTTGGAGAAATGTCCTCTGGTTTGATGAAACAAAAATAGAACTGTTTGGCCATAATGACCATCGTTATGTTTGGAGATAAAAGGGGAACGCTTGCAAGCCGAAGAACACCATCCCAACCGGGAAGCACAGGGGTGGCAAAATCATGTTGTGGGGGTGCTTTGCTGCAGGAGGGACTGGTGCACTTCACAAAATAGATGGCATCGTGACGAAGGAAAATGTGGATATATTGAAGCAACATCTCAAGACATCAGTCAGGAAGTTAAAGCTTGGTCGCAAATGGGTTTTCCAAATGGACAATGACCCCAAGCATACTTCCAAAGTTGTGGCAAAATGGCTTAAGGACAACAAAGTCAAGGTATTGGAGTGGCCATCACAAAGCCCTGACCTCAATTCTATAGAAAATTTGTGGGCAGAACTGAAGAAGCGTGTGCGAGGAAGGAGGCCTACAAACCTGACTCAGTTACACCAGCTCTGTCAGGAGGAATGGGCCAAAATTCACCCAACTTATTGTGGGAAGCTTGTGGAAGGCTACCTGAAACATTTGACCCAAGTTAAACAATTTAAAGGCAATGCTACCAAATAGTAATTGAGTGTATGTAAACTTCTGACCCACTGGGAATGTGATGAAAGAAATAAAAGCTGAAATAAATCATTATTCTGACATTTTACATTCTTAAAATAAAGTGGTGATCCTAACTGACTTAAGACAGGGCATTTTTACTGGGATTAAATGTCAGGAATTGTGAAAAACTGAGTTTAAATATATTTGGCTAAGGTGTATGTAGACTTCCGACTTAAACTGTATGTGCACAATAGTAGCTTATTGATTTCTGTCATAGACCTATCTCAGGTAATGACTGTCTACTAAGTAAATCTTTATTATCATCTCTCTTTGGCAGTCTGCACACAATAGATCCACCTGTTTGCATGAAGCACAAACGTGTTTCGACTATTGGGCAATTGTTTGCGGGACAAAGTGAAAATCAGACGCCTTTGTTTCGGTCTTGGCAGAAACTTCAATGAATGTGTTTTGGGACCTGCCTTGGGAGGCGTATCACTACGCAGTAGGTTAGGCCTATATTAACAAGTGCAGTGGGAGGCACGAGGCCAGGTTCTCTATCGCTGGGAGGAGAGAGACACTGGGTACTCACCCACTCATTCGAATCAGATAGCGGAGAGCTCACAACCACCACCTCTCCCTATCTTGGACAAAGCATAACTGGACATCCCTTCGCCCAGGAGAAGCGGTGCAATTTCATCGAAGAGCTCACGCGTAAAGCATTTTTTTCTCAATTACAAGTAAGACATTGTATTTTACATTCATTTTAGTTTCTAGGTAAACCAGTTGACAGGAGCATCTCCATGACAAGAGGTTGCGGGCCAAACAGCTGCACTCCTAACATTTCGGTTTCGTGGACAGCCGATAGCCAATTTTACGTTTCAGCTAATGGTGCATTGTTGCGTGTTGAGTTTTGGCTAAAACATTATCCTAATGTGACTACTGGCCTCTGATGTCCTCAAGTCGTTCTATCCATAGAAAGGGCCATCGGCTTTCGCAGCGGGGGGCGCGAATTAGTAGAGCCTGTTCAATTAACACCGCCAGGTTACACATGGAGTCCCCTGGCATTTGATAAGGAATGTGGTTTGTTTTCAGGGCAGATTTAAACATGTTTTACGGAATTTAATGTGTTCTCAGATAGGCTACAAGAGCTTCACGTCGGATTATTTCAGTGCTCTCTCGCGCGTAATGGAAATGTACGGATATAAAGAACAACTCGGTTGTGTAACTCTACATAAGTGTGTGTTTCTCACTTATGTACATTCATCCGTTCCCTAGCATATACATATTTTCTTATACAATTTAAATATATTTTAAATATAAGCATTGTGACTCATGGATAATGTAATACCATAGAAAAGTGCAAATGCGCTAGAAAAGTGCAAATAAATGCGCTTGGGTACGACGGTTCCCCATATTCAAATATATAACCAAAACGAAAAAGTTGATCTTCCTCATCTCATATAGGGTTCTGGCAGCTATAGGGACGATTGTGGGCCCTCCCTTGACCCCTCTCCATTGAGTCCTTTTCTTTTGCAAGACAAAAGCCTAAACCAACAGGAGAGAGCGCTTCCAGCAAGAGAGAGCTCCGATCTTTTATTGTCACACCTGCAGCATTCTCTGGTTTTGGATTAACACATGAAAACATTGCTCCCTATTTGTCCAGTATTGGAATGCATGCATCATCTGCCCTGCATGCTGCTTGGCTAATGTGTAACCAGATAGAGAATCACCAGGGATCATAAAATACAGATGTAGGATCTTAATTGGATAACTATTTTGTTGCTGAGAATTTTCCTGCTCGGCAGGAAATGCAAATTTGTAGTGTATTTGAGGTCTAAAAAGGCTTCTAAAGTTTGTAATTTCCACATTGAAATTTCAGACTTGATTTTCCCTAACGAAAAATGTATCAACCCCTACAAAAATGCCAATTAATTATAATCCACATAATAATTCACATTTCCTGTTGCTGCAGGATTATTTTCCTGCTGTAGCAAAGTGGCTCAAATTATGATCCTACATCTATACCGCAGCCCTCACGGTATAATATAATACATTTACATTTTAGTCATTTAGCAGATGCTCTTATCCAGAGCGACTTACAGTTAGTACATTCATCTTAAGCTAGGTGGGACAACCACATTCACAGTCATAGTATACATTTTCCTCAGTAAATCAGCAAAGTCGGAGCTAGTAAGGGGGAACATATAATGCTCATGTTCATACAGGCTCTCATGTTCTATGTTGCAACCAGCTCGGCCTTATTGGGTATTTGGAGTATGGTGAAACTAAAGGTTTATGATCTGAGTATTCCCCAGTTACTTGTAATGAGAGTTTGAGGGGCAGTTAATGAGAGAGAGAGAGAGAGAGAGAGAGAGGGAGATGAGGAGAGAGAGAGACAGACAGAAAGGGGGAGAGGGAGTGCTTATCAGTGCAGTGTTCTGCTGGTGTGTGTGTGTGTGTGTGTGTGTGTGTGTGTGTGTGTGTGTGTGTGTGTGTGTGTGTGTGTGTGTGTGTGTGTGTGTATTATCAGATGGGCTGAGTGTGAAGGGGATAATGGATCAGAGAGATGTGACGTGAGCTGGCACCTCAGGTGTTTCTGTTTACCATATAATAGAGGTGAATTACAGGGACACTTATGTATGAGGGCCTGAGTTAGACTACAGCATCCCTCTAAAACAGAAAAATAAAATTCTACTGTAGTAAAGGGCAAGTGGTTGTGTGCCAGGGGTGAAGGGCCAAATAAAAATGAAAAGAGCAATCAATCGAATAGCTCCTTGATCACTGATAGAATCTGCTGAAACTAGAGGCAGTCATAACACACACACGCCTATGGGCCACTGCTACAGACATGTGCAACAACACATTCAGCCACAGATAGGCCCTCCCTTCTCCACTGTTAACATGGTCTCCTGTGGAATCACAGACAGTTTGGCGTGGGCCATGCGGTCACACATTCTCACTGAGCTCACACGCACAGCTGCTTAAGAGGTCACGTTTCAATGCACTTTAACCTGCTGTATTGCCCAGTGGTCGCCGACCTGTCTTTGACCGTGGCTGGACCGTTTCTAAAGTAGTTAAACCTCTCGATAACCCCGCTCTGATGTCTCACAGTCTGTGGACATGCATGTCAATCATAAGGAACAGAAGGATTAAATCACTGATGGCTCATGTCTGACCTCTGACCTCTCACCTTTAACCCCTCACCTCTCACTCGTCATGTTGTGTTTGTCATGGGAAGAGAGACATCAAGCTAGAGTGTAAAATGACCAATCAGACATACTGTACAGAGAGGTCAGAGGTTGTGTTGTGACCCTGGTATACATAAAACAGAGAGCAGTGTGTGTACATGATGTGCATGCATGAGTGTGTAGGATCCCTTTGCGTGTGTTTGTATACTGTATATGATTAGCCTCAGATGCTTTCAGATGATGTTGTGGTTATAACAAATCTGTCTTCTCTCTCCTTCCCTCACTTTATTTCTGGAGGAGCAGTGGCACACGGGAAAATGTTTTCTTGCAAGCACATCAATGGAAAACATTATTTAAAGCAACATCAGGTTTACCATTCCGACTGACGCTGGATCTCTGAACATTTTGGAAATGCACAATGTTTGGGTCCCAGATCCTATTGCCTCACATTTAATCTGTTTTGGGACAAATGTAAACATACTGTAGCTGGTGCTGCCCTCTGACTGGACATAAAAAGATACAGAGTTTTCAGTCATTCCTCAATCATCCCAAAACAACAGTCTTTATGAACTCATAAAGCAGTTTTTTAAGAGTTAACTACATTTAGATTATTTGGGATCAGGTGGCATATCATTAAAAGCTGTGTTTTTTTTGTACATTTCATTTGGATGCTTATTGGATCTCATAACATACCATAGAATACAGTGCTTTCTGTAGAAGTAAATACCATAGAATGCAGGGCTTTCTGTAGAAGTAAATACCATAGAATGCAATGCTCTGTGTAGCACTTAATACCATAGAATGCAGTGCTCTGCGTATAACTTAATACCATAGAATGCAGTGCTCTGTGTAGAAGTTAATTGATTTTCTGATCTTACTCTGCCTCAGAAATAGACTGATTGGTTGAGGTCTCATTAATGAAAAGCCAAGGGAACTCAGGGCAGCACTCACTAAATATAATTCAAACATTTACTGTGACATGTTGTATGTATGTTGATGCCTGGTTCCAAACAGACAGATTGAGAGACATCCCAGCTAGCACATTTAGTTTCCTTTGAATTTGTGGGAACACAAGATTTTGGTTTCCCATTGGTTCTGGGAACGAAACCATACGTTTCCTGACCGGTAAAACATAACGTTTTTTAAACGGAAGAGAAAATGTAGCCTTTTCTGGGAACATGCATTTTAAAGTTGCAGTGAGATTCTGAGAACATTTTACTATGGCTCCCTGAAGTTTTTCCTGGGTGGTTTTATTAACTTTCGGATAACGGAAATGATAGGTTATTTGAAGGTTATTAAATAACATTCTCTAAATGTTATGAAAGTTTTGAATTAAATGTTAAGGTTATTTGGAGGTTTTTGAATAACTCACTTTTTTTCTTGTGGAACGTCGTCAGCGAGATTCAAACCTATGATCTCAAATCAAATGTTATTGGTCACATACACATATTTAGCAGATATTATTGCGGGGGTAGCGAAATGCTTGTGTTCCTAACTCCAGCAGCGCAGTAGTATCTAACAATTCACAACAATACAGACAAATCTAAAAGTAAAATAATGGAATTAAGAAATATATAAATATTAGGACGAGCAATGTCGGAGTGGCATTGACTAAAATACAGTAGAATCAAATACAGTATACACATATGAAATGAGTAAAGCAGTATGTAAACATTATTAAAGTGATTAATGTTCCTTATTAAAGTGACCAGTGATTATATCTTCTGTTCTTTATCCATGAAATTAGTCCACTGCGCCACCAGGATGGAGCTAGCATGCCATGTTTTTTTTAACTCTTACGAAGCTGGTCATTTTAGTCTATTCAAACAGACCCCATTTCAAAAGAAACAAGCACTCATTAAGATCAGGTGTGGTCAATTAGCGGGCACGGCCAGGATAGAGGGAGTTTTGTTGATGCTGAGAAGGGAATATATATGTTTTTAAATAACATTCTTTGAATGTTACTAATGTTTTCTTGTGGCTTTTTTGGAAAGTTTTCTTAATATTCTGAGAACATGACTTGACCGTGAGGAAACCTGCGGAAAACATTTTGCTGAAGTGCTGAAAATCCCACAGAAGAACGTTGTTTCTTAACGTTCTCTGAATGTTCTGAGAACTTGACTTTAATTTGAACCATGAGGAAACCGGTAGAAAACATTCCCACAGAGAATGTTGTTTTTTATCGTTATTGGAACAATTTGAGAGCATTAATTTAAATAGAACCACGAGGAAGCCTGTAGGGAACGTTATGCTGAAGTACGGAAATTCCAACCTAAGAAACACATAGTTCTCAGAATGTTATGTGCTCCCTGGGTATCAATCCTGCACCGTTCCCAGAATGTTGTGGGAAGGTCGTATGCAAAAAAAAATGATAGGACAACCACGCTCTAAGAAACATACGGTTCCCGGTAACTTCCGGCGCCGAAAAGAGATGGCCGCCTCGCTTCGCGTTCCTTGGAAAATATGCAGTATTTTGTTCTTTTATGTGTTATTTCTTACATCGGTACCCCAGGTAATCTTAGGTTTCATTACATACAGTCGGGAGGAACTACTGAATATACGATTAACGTCAACTCATCATCGTTCCTACCAGGAATATGACTTTCCCGAAACGGATCCAGTGTTTTGCCTTCCACCCAATACAATGGATCTGATCCCAGCCGGCGACCCTGTGCGACGCCGAAAAAGGGGCAAACGAGGCGGTCTCGTGGTCAGGCTTCGGAGACGGGCACATCGCGCTCCACTCCCTAGCATACTACTCGCCAATGTCCAGTCTCTTGACAATAAGGTTGATGAAATCCGAGCACGGGTAGCATTCCAGAGAGACATCAGGGATTGCAACGTGCTCTGCTTCACGGAAACATGGCTAACTCAAGGGACGCTAACGGAGTCGGTGCAGCCAGCTGGTTTCTTCATGCATCGCGCCGACAGAAACAAACATCTTTCCGTAAGAAGAGGGGCGGGGGGGTATGCCTTATGATTAACGAGAAGTGGTGTGATCATCATAACAACACACAGGAACTCAAGTCATTCTGTTCACCTGATCTAGAACTCCTCACAATCAAATGTCGACCGCATTATCTACCAAGGGAATTCTCTTCAATCATAATCACAGCCGTATATATTCCCCCCCAAGCAGACACATCGATGGCCCTGAACGAACTTTATCTGACTCTTTGTAAACTGGAAACCACACACCCTGAGGCTGCATTCATCGTAGCTGGGGATTTTAACAAGGCTAATCTAAAAACAAAACTCCCTAAATTCTATCAGCATATCGATTGTGCTACCAGGGCTGGAAAAACCCTAGATCATTGTTATACTAATTTCCGCGACGCATATAAGGCCCTCCCCCGCCCCCCTTTCGGAAAAGCTGACCACGACTCCATTTTGTTGATTCCAGCCTACAAACAGAAACTCAAACAACAAGCTCCCGCGCTCAGGTCTGTTCAACGCTGGTCCGACCAATCTGAATCCACGCTTCAAGACTGCTTCGATCACGCGGATTGGAATATGTTCCGCATCGCGTCCAACAACAATATTGACGAATATGCTGATTCGGTGAGCGAGTTCATTAGGAAGTGCATTGACGATGTCGTACCCACAGCAACGATTAAAACATTCCCAAACCAGAAACCGTGGATTGACGGCAGCATTCGCGTGAAACTGAAAGCGCGAACCACTGCTTTTAACCAGGGCAAGGTGACCGGAAGCATGACCGAATACAAACAGTGTAGCTATTCTCTCCGCAAGGCAATCAAACAGGCTAAGTCCCAGTACAGAGACAAAATCGAGTCGCAATTCAACAGCTCAGACACAAGAGGTATGTGGCAGGGTCTACAGTCAATCACGGATTACAAAAAGAAAACCAGCCCCGTCGCGGACCAGGATGTCTTGCTCCCAGACAGGCTAAACAACTTTTTTGCCCGCTTTGAGGACAATACAGTGCCACTGACACGGCCCCCTACCAAAACCTGCGGGCTCTCCTTCACTGCAGCCGAGGTGAGTAAAACATTTAAACGTGTTAACCCTCGCAAGGCTGCAGGCCCAGACGGCATTCCCAGCCGCGTCCTCAGAGCATGCGCAGACCAGCTGGCTGGTGTGTTTACGGACATATTCAATCAATCCTTATCCCAGTCTGCTGTTCCCACATGCTTCAAGAGGGCCACCATTGTTCCTGTTCCCAAGAAAGCTAAGGTAACTGAGCTAAACGACTACCGCCCCGTAGCACTCACTTCCGTCATCATGAAGTGCTTTGAGAGACTAGTCAAGGACCATATCACCTCCACCCTACCGGACACCCTAGACCCACTCCAATTTGCTTACCGACCCAATAGGTCCACAGACGACGCAATCGCAACCACACTGCACACTGCCCTAACCCATCTGGACAAGAGGAATACCCATGTGAGAATGCTGTTCATCGATTACAGCTCAGCATTCAACACCATAGTACCCTCCAAACTCATCATCAAGCTCGAGACCCTGGGTCTCGACCCCGCCCTGTGCAACTGGGTCCTGGACTTCCTGACGGGCCGCCCCCAGGTGGTGAGGGTAGGTAACAACATCTCCACCCCGCTGATCCTCAACACTGGGGCCCCACAAGGGTGCGTTCTGAGCCCTCTCCTGTACTCCCTGTTCACCCACGACTGCGTGGCCATGCACGCCTCCAACTCAATCATCAAGTTTGCGGATGACACTACAGTGGTAGGCTTGATTACCAACAACGACGAGACGGCCTACAGGGAGGAGGTGAGGGCCCTCGGAGTGTGGTGTCAGGAAAATAACCTCACACTCAACGTCAACAAAACAAAGGAGATGATTGTGGACTTCAGGAAACAGCAGAGGGAGCACCCCCCTATCCACATCGACGGGTCAGTAGTGGAGAAGGTGGAAAGTTTTAAGTTCCTCGGTGTACACATCACGGACAAACTGAATTGGTCCACCCACACAGACAGCGTTGTGAAGAAGGCGCAGCAGCGCCTCTTCAACCTCAGGAGGCTGAAGAAATTCGGCTTGTCACCAAAAGCACTCACAAACTTCTACAGATGCACAATCGAGAGCATCCTGTCGGGCTGTATCACCGCCTGGTACGGCAACTGCTCCGCCCACAACCGTAAGGCTCTCCAGAGGGTAGTGAGGTCTGCAGAACGCATCACCGGGGGCAAACTACCTGCCCTCCAGGACACCTACACCACCCGATGTCACAGGAAGGCCATAAAGATCATCAAGGACAACAACCACCCAAGCCACTGCCTGTTCACCCCGCTATCATCCAGAAGGCGAGGTCAGTACAGGTGCATCAAAGCAGGGACCGAGAGACTGAAAAACAGCTTCTATCTCAAGGCCATCAGACTGTTAAACAGCCACCACTAACATTTAGCGGCCGCTGCCAACATACTGACTCAACTCCAGCCACTTTAAAAATGGGAATTGATGGAAATTATGTAAAAATGTACCACTAGCCACTTTAAACAATGCCACTTAATATAATGTTTACATACCCTACATTACCCATCTCATATGTATATACTGTACTCTATATCATCTACTGCATCTTGCCATCTTTATGTAATACATGTACCACTAGCCACTTTAAACTATGCCACTTTATGTTTACATACCCTACAGTACTCATCTCATATGTATATACCGTACTCTATACCATCTACTGCATCTGCCATGCCGTTCTGTACCATCACTCATTCATATATCTTTATGTACATATTCTTTATCCCTTTACACTTGTGTGTGTGTGTAAGGTAGTAGTTGTGGAATTGTTAGGTTAGATTACTTGTTGGTTATTACTGCATTGTCGGAACTAGAAGCACAAGCATTTCGCTACACTCGCATTAACATCTGCTAACCATGTGTATGTGACTAATAAAATTTGATTTGATTTGATTTGATGTGCTAACTGGGATGTACAGTGCCTTCAGAAACTATTCACACCCCAATTCACCCAACTTTAATTTAAAGTGTTACAACTTTAATTTAAAATTGATTAAATTAAGTTTTTGTGGGACAGGCCTACACACAATACCCCATAATATCAAAGTTATTTTTTTACAAATTAATCAAAAATGTCTTGAGTCAATAAGTATTCAACCCCTATGTTGTGGCAAGCCTAAATAAGTTCAGGAGTAAACATGAGCTTAACACGCCACGTAATAAGTTGCATGGACTCACTCTGTTTTTAATAATACGATTAATAACACGATTTTTGAATGACTGTCTATCTCTGCTCTGTATCCCACACATACAATTATCTGTAAGGTCCCTCAATTGAGCAGTTTATTTCAAGCACTGATTCAACCACAAAGACCAGGGAGGTTTTCCAATGCCTTGCAAAGAAGGACACCTATGGGTAAAAAACAAAAAGCAGACATTGAATATCACTTTGAGCATGGTGAAGTTATTAATTACACTTTGGATGGTGTATCAATACTCGCAGTCGCTACAAAGATACAGGTGTCCTTCCTAACTCAGTTGTGGGAGAGGAAGGAAACCACTCAGGGATTTCACCATGAGGTCAATGGTGACTTTTTAAAACAGTTAGAGTCTAATGGCTGTGATAGGTGAAAACTGAGAATGGATCAACAACATTGTAGTTACTCAACAATACTAACCTAAATAACAGAATGGAAACATTTTTGTTGTTTGCAAGAATGCACAAATAGTAAAACTGAAAAACATGTGGTAAATAAGTGTACCTTATGTCCTGATAACAAAGTGTTATGTTTGGGGCAAATCCAACACAACACATCACTGAGTATCACTTTTCATATTTTCAAGCATGCTGGTAGCTGCATCACGTTATGGGTATGCTTGTCATCGGCAAAGACAAGGTTTCTTTTGGGGCGGACGGGATAAAAAGAAACGGAATAGAGCTAAGCACAGGCAAGATCCGAGAGGAAAACCTTGTTCAGTCGGCTTTTCAACAGACACTGGAGACAAATTCACCTTTCAGCAGGACAATAACCTAAAACACAAGGACAAATATACTGTATACTGGAGTGCTTACCAAGACGTCATTGAATGTTCCTGAGTGGCCTAGTTCCAGTTTTGTCTTAAATCGGCTTGCAAATCTATGGTAAGACTTGAAAATGGCTGTCTAGCAATAATCAACAACCAACTTGACAGAGCTTGAAGAATTTTTTAAAGAATAATGTGCAACTATTCTACAATCCAGGTGTTCAAAGCACTTAGAGACTTACCCAGAAAGACTCACATTTGTAATAGCTGCCAAAGGTGATTCTAACATGTATTGCCTCTGTGGTGTGAATACTTACAGTACGAGTCAAAAGTTTGGACACACCTACACATTCAAGGGTTTTTCTTTATTTTTACTATTTTCTACATGGTAGAATAATAGTGTAGACATCAAAACTGTGAAATGACACATATGGAATCATGTAGTAACCAAAAAAGTGTTAAACAAATCAAAATATATTTTATATTTGAGATTCTTCAAAGTAGCCACCCTTTACCTTGATGACAGTTTTGCACACTCTTGGCACACTCTTGGCATTCTCTCAAGCAGCTTCAACTTGAAGGCTTTCCAACAGTCCAACAGTTCCCACATATACTGAGCACTTGTTGGCTGCTTTTCCTTCACTCTGCAGTACGACTCATCACAGACCATCTCAATTTGGTTGAGGTCAGGTGATTGTGGAGGCCAGGTCATCTGATCCAGCATTCGATCACTCTCCTTCTTGGTCAAATAGCCCTTACACAGCCTGGAGGTGTGTTGGGTCATTGTCCTGTTGAAAAACAAATGATAGTCCCACTAAGCGCAAATCAGATGGGATGGCGTATTGCTACAGAATGCTGTAGTAGCCATGCTGGTTAAGTGTTCCTTGAATTCTAAATAAATCACAGTGTCACCAGCAAAGCACCCCCACACCATCACACCTCCTCCATGCTTCATGGTGGGAACCACACATGCAGAGATCATCCGTTCACCTACTCTGCGTCTCACAAAGACACGGCGGTTGAAACCAAAAATCTCAAAAGGACAGATTGCTCATGTTTCTTGGCTCAAGCAGGTCTCTTTTTCTTATTGGTGTCCTTTAGCAGCGGTATCTTTGCAGCAATTCGACCATGAAGGCCTGATTCCCGCAGTCTCATCTGAACAGTTGATGTTGAGATGTCTGTTACTTGAACTCTGTGAAGCATTTATTTGGGCTGAAATTTCTGAGGCTGGTAACTCTAATAAACTTATCCTCTGCAGCAGAGGTAACTGTTGCGGTCGTCATGAGAGCCAGTTTCACCATAGCGCTTGATGGTTTTGCGACTGCACTTGAAGAAACTTTCTAAGTTCTTGAAATGTCCTGCATTAACTGACCTTCATTACTTAAAGTAATGATGGACTGTTATTTCTCTTTGCTTATTTGAGCTGTTCTTGCCATAATATGGACTTTGTCTTTTACCAAATAGGGCTTTCTTCTGTATACCAACCCTACCTTGTCACAAAACAACTGATTGGCTCAAAGAAATTCCACAAATTAACCTTTAACAAGGCACACCTGTTAATTGAAATGCATTCCAGGTGAATACCTCATGAAGCTGGTTGAGAGAATGCCAAGAGTGTACAAAGCTGTCATCAAGGCAAATTGTTTAACACTTTTTTGGTTACTCCATATGTGTTGCTCCATGATGAAACTGGCTCTCATGAGGACCGCCACAGGAAAGGAAGACCCAGAGTTACCTCTGCTGCAGAGGATACATTTTTTTTTTTAAGTTACCAGCCTCCGAAAGAGCAGACCAAATAGAGTTCAGGTATTAGACACATCTCAACATCAACTGTTCAGAGGAGACTACGTGAATCAGGCCTTCGTGGTCGAATTGCTGCAAAGAAACAACTACTAAAGGACACCAATAAGAAGAGACTTGCTTGGGCCAAGAAACACGAGAAATGGACATTAGACCGGTGGAAATCTTTCATTTGGTCTGATGAGCCCATTTTGTGCGACGCCGCGTAAGTTGGCGGATGATCTCCGCATGTGTGGTTCCCACCATGAAGCATGGAGGAGGAGGTGTGATAGTGTGGAGTTGCTTTGCTGGTGACACTGTGATTTATTTAGATTCTGCAACAATACGCCATCCCATTTGGTTGGCGCTTAGTGGGACTATCATTTGCTTTTCAACAGGACAATGACCCAACACACCTCCAGGATGTGTAAGGGCTATTTGACCAAGAAGGAGAGTGATGGAGTGCTGCATCAGATGACCTGGCCTCCACAATCACTCAACCTCAACCCAATTGAGATGGTTTGGGATGAGTTGGACTGCAGAGTGAAGAAAAAGCAGCCAAAAGGTGCTCAGCATATGTGGGAACTCCTTCAAGACTGTTGGAAAAGCATTCCAGGTGAATCTGGTTGAGAGAATGCTAAGAATGTGCAAAGCTGTCATCAGGGCAAAGAGTGGCTACTTTGAAGAATTTCAAATATATAATATATTTTTATTTGTTTAACACTTCTTTGGTTACTACATGATTCCATATGTGTTATTTCATAGTTTTGATTTCTTCACTATTATTCTACAACGTAGAAAAAACCCTTGAATGAGTAAGTGTGTCAACGACTGCTCTCTATTTTAAATGAGATATTTCTGTATGTTATTTTCAATGCATTTGCAAATATTTCTAAAAACATGTTTTTGCTTTTTCATTTTGGGGTTTTGTGTGTGTGTGTGGATGGGTGAAAGAAAAAAATCTATTTAATCCATTTTGAATTCAGGCTGTAACACAACAAAATGTGGAACAAGTCAAGGGGTATGAATACTTTCTGAAGGCACTTTATGTTGATGTTTAGTTCCAAACAGACAAAGTGATATCAGGAATGATGGGCTGCTGCCTTCTTGTCTCTACAGATCCCAGGTCCGTGAGGTGTGTGCAATCGCTCCCAGCAGAAGGATGAGCAGCTTTGATTTGGTTGAGCTGCTGGACACTTGGGAGGACCTGAACCTCACAGGCCTCCTGGAGAACGGGACGCGTGTGGAGATGGTCGGGTGTCCAACAGCGTTCGACCGCAGCGCCCTGCTCCACTCCATGTGCATCCTTTACATCTTCATCTTCGTGGTCGGTTTGGCCGCCAACGGCCTCGTCCTCTGGGTCAATGTCCGCTCCCAGCGCACCACCTCCAGCTCCTCCCCTCGCCATGAGACCCACCTCTACATCGCCCACCTGGCGGCGGCTGACCTGTGCGTGTGCGTCACGCTGCCCGTGTGGGTGAGTTCCCTGGCGCAGCATGGCCACTGGCCCTTCGGCGAGGTGGCGTGTAAGCTCACCCACCTGCTCTTCTCTGTTAACCTCTTCAGCTCCATCTTCTTTCTGGCCTGTATGAGTGTCGACCGCTACCTGAGCGTGACACGGCCCGCCGACAGTGAGGATGGGGGCCGACGCCGGAAGCTGATTCGCCGCAGCGTGTGCGTAGGGGTGTGGCTCCTGGCTCTGGTGGCCTCCCTGCCCGATACCTACTTCCTCAAGGCGGTGAGGTCATCACACGGGGAGGTAGTGCTGTGCAGGCCGGTGTACCCAGAGGAACACTCCAGGGAGTGGATGGTGGGAGTTCAGCTGAGCTTCATCCTGCTTGGTTTCGTCCTACCCTTCCCTGTCATCGCTCTGGCCTATGCCCTCCTGGCCCAAGCCCTCTCCTCCACCTCCTGTTCCTCCTCGGCGATGGAGCAGGAGCGTCGTGTGAGTCGCAGGGTGATCCTGGCCTATACCGTGGTATTCCTGGGCTGCTGGGGGCCCTACCACGGAGTGCTCCTGGCCGATGCCCTCTCCCTGCTGGGCCTGGTTCCTCTGAGCTGTGGGCTGGAGAACGCCCTCTACGTGGCCCTGCACCTCACCCAGTGTCTGTCCCTGCTCCACTGCTGCTTCAACCCCATCCTATACAACTTCATCAACAGGAACTATCGCTATGACCTGATGAAGGCCTTTATCTTTAAGTACTCAACACGTACAGGCCTGACCAGGCTCATAGAGCAGCCCCACATCTCTGAGACAGAGTACTCTGCAGTCGCCGTGGAGAACCCACCACAGATCTGAGTCTGAACTCTAGAGCACACCCTGGAACTTCAAAACACACCACAGAACTCTAGAACATAGTCTGTCTACCTGACCCAAAATGATTGAAAATACCTAAAATGCAGTAACCCATGATAACCTATATAGGCTAAATTTGGGCCCTCACAAAGAACAAAATGAAATATGTGTCTTAATAACTAGAGCATAACAAATAACCTTGCCCAAAGCCTAGGCTGTACAGAAACTTCATCACTGCCACAAGTATGTGTGCCCTCATCTGAAGCAAACCAAACATTATTTATAATCCAGCATTCCCCTCACAGAAGCTACCTGTGTATTTCTCCTGCTACCGTGCGTTCCTAATAAGGATGGTGTGAGGGACTGCAGTTGCAGGCCATTATCAACTCAAACTAATGATGTCTGGAGAAAAGCACTTATATTGAGTGGAAGAGTAGGTTCTCTGTCTGACAAACAGACTGTTTTAAAGTGCTTCTGAAGTAGTGCCATTGTAGTCATGGCGACACAGACACTCTCTCTCAATCTCTCTCTCTACTTCAAGACATACCAATCCCCGTTTGTCTGTCTGAAGAGTCCTATATAACTGCTAGAGGTGTGTGTATGTGCGTTAGTGCGTGTGTGTGTGTGCTTGTGTGACACCTCAAAATCCACTTTGTAAATAGTTAGAAGGGCATTGAAATACATATTATAATTGTTAGATTGTTATTATTCAACTTTCTATATACTGTATTTTTGTACATATTATAAAATACTTTCAAATTTGGCATTGTTTATGTACAGATGTAGGATCTTAATCACCACATATTAATTTACATAGATTTACTGAAAACCCCTAACACATGGTTATATGAGACCCACCGCCTCGATTCGGTCTTATGTAACAACATTTTAAATTGTGTTTTTTTACATTGGATAAAATGGTATATCATACACTGCAGTTGAGAAAAAATGGGGAAGTAATTCTGCTTTGAAAGTTGATAAACTTGTAACCCCACTTTTGAGAAAATGGCCCTTGAATGCTTTGGTACACCTATTGGAGAGCTCTTCTTTGTCTACTCATATTCAGAATCGTTCACACCCTCTTAAGCCTTAGCTCTACACATCTCTTTAAGGATTCACATGTGAGGCCATGTGCTAAACAGAGTAAGGTAGTGTAGTAAACAACCAAAGATTTCAAGACTAAAAGTGGTTTAAGTAGTAGCCTAAAAGAAAGAAAAACTCCAGGTAAAAATACACTTTATCTAGTCCTTGGCCTATATCCTAACCTGACTTTGAAAGTGTCCAGATAAAATATAATTATCATTATAAGTTGATGATTACCCAGACATTTGTCTAAATTGAAGGGTCATGTGAAATAAATGCTATAACCCCCCCCCCCCCCCCCCAGACACGCCTAACTAAGTGGATGGGTCACTACTGTCTGTTCATGAAATACAATAGTTGTACGAAATCACCCCCAGACACACCTGGCTAACTTGATCGGTCATGATATAATTCTCTTGCGAAGTGAGAATGCTAGTTAATTAGCTAAACAATAAACCATAATCCCACCCATAGCTACAGTACAAACGGATTGTCATAGCAAGCCACCATAGATGAAATGCATGGATGAACGCTTCACGGCAGCGTGTCTTTCCGTTTGGTTTGTAGTTAACTACAGCTTATTTAGCCCGTTGTTGTGTCAAGTCACTCCAGTTCACACTGACCGTGTGCAGAAAGTAGTCCATCACAACTTTTTTCCACAGATCTTAGTCGATAGCCCCTGATAAATTTGGGGCAGCAATGTTGTTGAGAGCAGTAGCAACACTTTCATGTTATAGACAGAAGCATTCTACATGGCAGACCAATCCCAACTCATTTCTCAGCAAGTCCAGCCCATCCATTATCTCAGTTAATCATCGCTAGCGGGAAGGTTCCTGTCTTCTTCCGTGGCTAAAACAACTAGGCTCGTAATTTAACCATTTTATTTGTATTTACAGATGGCATACACATTTGTTATTAAGGCACATGAAAGTTCACACAAAAAACGCATTTTGATAAAAATAAAAATTCAAATGCCTCTTATGTGAAGTAGTGATGTATGACATACGCCTAGCTTCTTGAAATGGGTCATATACTGTATGAACAGTATTGCACTCTACATGTCCAGCTAATAGCCTAACCACCGACCAAGCACTATGGACTAAACAATCAAATCCTGTTGCTGCGGGATAATTCTGCTATGACAAACTGGTCAATTTAAGATCCTACATCTGTAGTTTTGTTTATCGTAATTCATATGTTGTGGATTCAGAGGTTCACATCAGTAATTTCTATGTGTTCATGAAGCTGCCTCATTGTAAATGAGAGTCACTGACTCTGTGACACGAGTCCTGCTATTATAGTGAAAACAGTTTGACTCACACATAGTTCCATACCAAATGATGATGGATAAAAACATTGAGTTATACAATGCTATTTCTGTCTGTCTGTGGTAACAAACATATTTTGTTTGATCCGTTGCCATGGAGTCATAGTGTCATCTGATTGGATACATATGTATCCTGTTACATTGTGAGAATTCCAATCCTAGCAGTCATTATTAAAAGAGAAAGCAAAGGACACCAACATGTGTTTACAAGAAGAGGCATTCCATTGATGTTTTGTGTTTACTGTATGTTATGGATTTTGTTACTTACCTAAAATGAATCTCGTGTCTGAAGTTCTTTTGCTTTGTGTTATTACTTTAATCAGAGCCTTTTAATTATAGTAACAAGTAGTGAAACAACCTGGGTTTACTGCACCACTGGACACCTTTTAGTATGGCAGCTCTGACTGGAGTGCATTAGCATGGCCACAGTCAACCAGACACATTTTCAACTGTAAACTTTATGTGGCCAATAAATGGACTAAGTCATTTATAACGTTTAATTATATCCTGTATCCTAGCCGTAACGGTTCAGTTATGAAGCAAGGCTGCAACATACACAGTGCTTTTACAATGCTTATCATGACACGTAGGACACATGCTTTACAATTAAAGTCACCAATGCAGAACAATGTATGTTTAATTCAGACATTAAATGAGAAAGAATTCAGGAATAGAGATGTAGACCCAGTTGATTGGCAGACAAATCAGGTTAATATATCCAGATATGTGCTCACTCAGTCAGGGGGACAGGCAGACACATACGCATATATAAACACGGGCTTTACACAGTGTTTAACATGGGCACGGTTCTCTGCACCTCATGAAATGTCATAGTCTTTCTTACCAGACTGAGCAATGGGGAAATGATGATGACAGTCATAACATTTACTCTGGCTCTAGAGTCTAGATGGAGTGATACCTCTATGGTTTAAATAGTACATCAGCATTAGTTCAGAACAGACAAGAGTCTCCATGTGGTTCTACAGCATGTGTTCAGACTTTCATTTAGTTCTCAGAGTGGTTCTGATACACACTGATTGGCCTGAACTGCAGTAACACACAGTAAGACACACACTCCTGCTGCTTCATGACTGACTGAAGAGCATGTGTTTTCCTTGGCTCGCACTGTAGTGTGAAGTGTTTTCGCTTCCCTTTACAATTTGCTTCCCTTTATGATTCACTTTTGATTTTCTAACGTGTGCAGTATGATGTGTATAGTGCTTACAAAGAACGAGTCAAACAGTATTATTCCAGACCCAGCTATTTAGCCATCCAAACTATCTGTCAAGTGTCTTGTCAGAGCCGTTTATTTTAGAGACAAGGCTCTTTCTTATTAGCAGGCCTCTGTTCTCACCATTATGAAAGCCCACTTTAAATCTTGGTGAAATACTCCTCCGTTCACATGGCTCGCCAACAGATCGGAAGGATATGCAGCACAGCCACTGTAAATAAAGCACAGCACGGAGGCTGAGTACAGTAGAAGTGCAGCATATGGTTTGTATATGTTGAATCATCTGTTGTTTGACTTGATGCAAGCCATTCTCTGTGAGTGGGTATGATTTACAGTACAGCCCATTCTGGGTTATCACTAGGTTTTGATTTAATATGGACAGATAACGGCCCAGATAAGATATTGATGGAGGGCGGGTTGCTTTACATTGCTATGGAGCTATAGATCTCATGGTCCATGCCCTGCTCATGCCCTGCATACTATAGAGAGAACATTAACACTGGAAAGGATGAAAGGGGGAGGAAGAGGAGAGGTACAGGGTAATTTAGCAGGAATTTAGGGAGGGAAATATAAGCTTACTCATACAGTACACGTGCACACACACATACACACTAATGTGCATGCACACACGCACACATGTGCACACACAGCACTATAGGTCTACATTACTTCTGGCCGAGATGCAAGCGCTTACTTTAGACTAGATTTAATTCTCAATCAAGCCCGTATTTGCTTCAGTGGGCCTGAGATCAATTCCATATGAGAATGTATGGCTGTGGAAGGTCTTGAATTATTAATGAAGTTGAAGAGTACAGCTGTGTGTGCTCCTAGGGGAGTTTCTGGAGTGAATTTGAGGAGAAGTCAGAGCAGAGAGACTATTTTGATAGAGGATAGGGATAGTCTATCCCCCCAGGACACCTCACTCATCTAGGAGAGAAGAGTATGACCAGTCATACTGGCAGGCAGATGTTAGACAGATGTTCTGCAGCGAGAGACAGGGAAATGAGAGGTGAGAGGCCATCAAATCATGAGTTGGATCAAACACCAGTAATCATACATACTAATTTACACAGAGTAATCATACATATTCATTTACACAGCCACGCCTTATTTAACCCTCTGAACAGGCTTGATAACATAGTGCCTAAATGTTTTTGGCTGATTATACTTGGAGGTGGAGGCCTGCAAGACTTTTATTGTGATGACCTTGTCCACACCTTTAGACGTTGGGATTACTGAGAGTAAATATGTGTCTGTGTCACATCCTGACCTTAGAGAGCCTTTTTATGTCTCTATTTGGTTTGGTCAGGGTGTGATTTGGGGTGGGCATTCTATGTTTTTGTTTTCTATGATTTTGTATTTCTATGTTTTGGCCGGGTATGGTTCTCAATCAGGGACAGCTGTCTATCGTTGTCTCTGATTGGGAACCATACTTAGGTAGCCCTTTTCCCTCCTTTCAGTGTGGGAAGTTGTCTTTGTTTGTTGGCACTATAGCGTTAAGCTTCACGGTTGTTTTTTGTATTGTTTATTGTTTTTGTTGGCGTCATCCTAAATAAAAAGGAATATGTACGCTGACCACGCTGCGCTTTGGTCTACTTCCTTTGACGGCCGTGACAGAACTTCCCAACACCAAAGGACCAAGCAGCGTAGTAAGGGGGAGCAGCGTTTTCAGGAGGACTGGACATGGGAGGACATCCTGGACGGCAAAGGATCCTGGACATGGGAGGAGATCCTGGCCGGAAGGGATCATCTGCCGTGGGAGCAGGTGGAAGCATTGAGGAAGGCGGAGGCAGCGAGTAAAGGGGCCCAGCGTTACCAGGGAACACGGCTAGCAAGAAAGCCCGAGAGGCAGCCCCCCAATTTTTTTTTGGGGGGGGGGGGGGGGGGGGGCACACGAGGAATTTGGCTGAGTCAGGTTGGAGACCTGAGCCAAATCCTCGTGCTTACCGTGGCGAGCGTCGTACTGGTCAGGCACCGTGTTTTGCGGTGGAGCGCACAGTGTCTCCAGTGCGCGTTCACAGCCCGGTGCGCTACATCCCAGCTCCCCGCATCTGCCGGGCTAGGGTGAGCTTCCAGCCAGAACGGGTTGTGCCAGCTCTAAGCTCGAGACCTCCAGTGCGCATCCATGGCCCAGTGTATCCGGTGTCTCTGCCAAGGACAAAGCCTCCTGTATGTCTCTCCAGCCTGGTGAGTCCTGTGCCTGCGCCCAGAACCAGGCCTCCTGTGTGTCTCCCCAGCCTGGTGAGCCCTGTGGCAGCTCCACGTACCAGACTGCCCATACGTCTCCTCACTCCAGTGATGATCCATGGCAAGAAGCCTCCAGTGATGATCCATGGCACGAAGCCTCCAGTGATGATCCATGGCAAGAAGCCGCCAGTGATGATCCATGGCAAGAAGCCTCCAGTGATGATACATGGCACGAAGCCTCCAGTGATGATCCATGGCACGAATACAGTGCCCAGTCCGGGGCCCGCAGCGAGGGTGCCCAGTCCGGGGCCCGCAGCAAGGGTGCCCAGTCCGGGGCCCGCAGCGAGGGTCCCCAGTCCGGGGTCGGCGACGAGGGGTATGGTTCTCAATCAGGGACAGCTGTCTATCGTTGTCTCTGATTGGGAACCATACTTACGTAGCCCTTTTCCCTCCTTTCAGTGTGGGAAGTTGTCTTTGTTTGTTGGCATTATAGCCTTAAGCTTCACGGTTGTTTTTGTATTGTTTATTGTTTTTGTCGGCGTCATCCTAAATAAAAAGGAATATGTACGCTCACCATGCTGCGCTTTGGTCTACTTCCTTTGACGGCCGTGACAGTCTGACTTTGTATGTCAGCATGATTCTCTTATAACTTTGTATCCAAAGAAGCAACTGCCCTTCAGTGTTATATTAGGTTATTTGTATGAAACATAAGCAGAACATGGTTGCACAGTTGCTGGTTCAAATCCCACTCTGACTGCTTCACCTCAATCACTATATTGGTGACAATGGTGGGATCAGAACAGTCTCTGAAGTCCACCTTAAAGAGTAATTCTGCCACTTTTCAACCTCATATTCATAATCTCCAGCACGAAACCAGTGTCTACATATGTGAAAACAGCGAGTTTTTATGGTCTGTGGTTAAAAAGATAAGAAGAAAGGTCCTAAAAAATGTTTCTCTGTGACATCACTGGGTAGGGTTAAAGGTATAAAATGGTGATTTTCAAAACCTGCAGCGAGTTTCTAGCCCAAAGGAGGGTATGTTCCTGCTCCCCCATCACCACCAATCTCATAGTCTTTGAAAATCACTGTTTTAAAATGTTTTATCTTTTGATGATGTCATTGCGTAGAACTTTTTTTCATTTTTTTTTTCTACAAAACGTTGAAATGTGCTGTTTTCACATACAGTATGTTGACATGTATTGTGCTGGAGATAATGAAAATGAGGTTTAAAAGTGGTGTAATTGCCCTTTAACTGAACAATGCTTCTTCATCACTTTCGCTGTAACCCACCACCTGTGCGCCCTACCCAGTGCTTAGCCCTCTCATTGATATTGCCACATGACACATGTCTATGTAAATAACGAGCTTAACCAGATCAAAGGCGATGGTGTGGACAGGACACATGGTCTTGAAAGCCGGGGCTTGTAATGTTGATTTATATTGCTCATACGTGCCGGGGCTATGGATCCGGTATTTAGACATCGCTTAATTCACCCAACACCCTGTCCACTAAAAAGCTCCACACACTCCACCCGCCCGCACACTGTCAGAGCAGCATGCTATTGTCATCCTTAACGACAGAACTTCAGAAAAGCGCATGCGAAGAGACGGCAGCTGTTTAAACCTTTAAGAAGACATGAACAAGAGCAAAACCATTTCCTCTGTGTTATCCTAAGCTCAACGTGTTTCTTCATTAAGCGTTTCTCGAAGTGTAAGAAGACGAAGGGATAAATTAACCACACTCTATATGGAAAAAACATGTGTGACATTTCCACGTTTTGCATTTGTGAAATCATGTGTTTTTGGAACACATCACGTGATGATATTTCACATGTGGATTCAAATGATCACATTTCACAGGTGATGCCCTGCAAACTGAAATGAGTCATTGTGATACACAGCATGTTTAGCATACAGTGTTTTCAACTTACATAATAAATAGACTTTGACTACATTGTGTATGTATGTTTATAAATACAGTAATTAATATTCAACATGTCCTTACCTGGGATTTGAACTCACAACCTCTTGGTTCACTGCGTTCTAATCTTCCTGATATGCCACCATGTCTGTGTCAATAACTGATTTTACCTGTACTGCTACATTTTGGACATCAAAGTAAATATCAGCTTTGTTAGAAATACACTATAGAAAAACAATCATATTTATCATAATGATACCATTTATCCCCCCCAGGCGGTCTCCTGTCCCTGTACTAACCAGGCCGGACCGTGAAAAGGTATATATGGCCACAAGTGTATTTTATTTATTAGGTCCCTTGGCTCCTCTCTGCAACTCCTCAATGGGCTCAGGAGAGGCGAAGCTCAAGTCATGTTTCCTCCAAAACATGACACGCCTGGCCACCTACTTGTCTCTTAACCCTCTCTTCGGCCAATTGTGCAGCATTCTATGGGGCTCTTGGTCACAGCTGGTTATGACACAGCCTGGGATCAAACCCGAGGCTGTAGTGTCACCTCAGCAGAGCAGTGGTTTTGAGCGATACACCAGGACCCTCTTATCATAGTGATTCAAGAGTAACATTCAAACAAAATAAAACCCACCAACATTAGACAACTACACAGAAAACCTTGAAATTGAGAATAGTCAGAATAACTGAAAACTAAAATAGCAGTGAAGCTGGCACTCCTTTGCTAAGTGCAGAGATGTATTATAAGTAATGCATGTGTAGGGGAAGGCTGCAGACTTTGTGACACAGCAGAAAGAGCAGCATATCTCAAATCCAGATGGGGTTACATTTGACCTGAACACCGTACAACTTACTTTTAAAAAACCCATACTATTTTATTACTTTTCTTGTAATGGTTTGGGATGGTTTGATATTATGTGAAGTTAATGTGATAACGTGACAACATGTAAAGCAATGTGACAACATTAAACATTTTACATTTGAACATTTAAGTCATTTAACAGATGCTCTTATCCAGAGCGACTTACAGTAGTGAGTACACACATTAAACTACATATGTGACAACATGTGAAGTGTTCCAATAACACATGTTGACATTTTACATGTTGTCACATTTATTTCACATTAGTTTGACATGAGATCATGTTCTCACATGTGCTCACATGTGTAGTTTTATGTTATCACATTTTGCTTCACATGTTGTCACACTAAATCACATGTGATGACATGAGATCACACTAGATCACGTGTGTTCACATGAAATTCATGTATTGTTTTCCATATGGGCCAAAGAAGACAACTATCACATTATCAAGTTACTTGGGTTTGACTATTGCTTTTTTACTCATCTAACTTACTCATCCTTATCTTTCTTTTATATGTTTTATTTAGGATAAAAAGAGAATGAGAAAAGTAATTCTATCATCACAGTAAAGGGACAGTAGGGGTGGAATGGAGACCATATAAATGAGAAGCCAGCTAAACTCGTCGTCCATATAACACTTGTCCCCTCACACCATAGTAGGCCTATATGGGATTCCATATGAGCACAGTTTGGGATTTTTTATTACAACTTTTTGGAGAGAAAACATTCAAACAACTTCATACAGTAAGATTGCCCCTTAATGTAGCTTGTACAGTATAATTAATGACCTACCTGGTGTGCTGATAGTCTTAGTGTGTTAATGATACCCTAGTTGGACAAATAGAACAGAACAGTGTGAAAATAACAGTGATGTTTATAGCCTCAGACTCATAACTCTTGAGTGACATATGAGGTGATAAACAACATATTTGATGGGCTCCTCTGGAGTCTAGGAAGAAACACAAAGAGACATTTGGCTTTCGTTCACACATCTCCAGTACAGTCACTTCCCTGACAATATTTAAGCAGAAAAATGTCCTCCTCTGTTGCTGTGTTCCTGTCTGGGGCAGGGTTTGGTTTTTCCCAGTAAAAAAACATCTGTTTACTGAAACACAGACAGAAAGACAGGCCAAACAATGCAGTGTGCAGACTAACAGACTAGCACTCTGTTACTTTGACCAGAATTCTTCCTAACAAGGTTTAACAGCTTTATATAAAACACTCTTTGTCTCACATGCCTTTCTTTCCGTGTACAGGAAGACAAACCGACTTGGTTTCTCTGAAAACCAGCCTGTCCAGTTACACAGTTATTCACACCCACAGGCACACTCACACTGCCAGCATGGTCAATGAAACCAGCACAGTTAAGACTGACTCTTGCAGAGATAATCTGATTACTGTTGGTGATTGCATATTCCCCTGTAGATGCTTTGAGACACATTCAGAGAATTTGCACAATTTACACATTTAGGCCAACAATTTGCATACTGGGTTTCAGAGTGCTGAGATACGTAGATATAAATGCCAGTACACACTATGGAATAAAGGAATGCACTGCCAATGCCAAAAACCTAATTCATGTTATTGGCTTTTTGCCTGGGAATTATTACATATCATTAAACCAGTAGAAACATAATGTTAAAAAAAATGCTTGCCAAATCTGTCCACTCCCAAGACGGTCAGGAAAACTATCATATTATTGACCTTATAATATGAGAACAAAAATTACAGCCTAAACTATAGAGGGAAGTTCTGACGTCTCTAAGAGAGATGGGCAGGCCTCCAATGCACTGTACTGTATGTGTCATATAGCTTCAGTTACTGATTGCAACAAATTCCACTCTCTCTCCCCATCAGGGACTCACACACACTGTCACACACACTGTCACACAGACTGTTACACACAGTCACACACACTGTTACACAGACTGTCACACACACTGTCACACACACTGTCACACACACTGTCACACACACTGTCACACAGACTGTTACACACACTGTCACACACACTGTCACACAGACTGTCACACACACTGTTACACAGACTGCCACACACACTGTCACACACACTGTCACACACACTGTCACACAGACTGTCACACACACTGTTACACACACTGTCACACACACTGCCACACACACTGTCACAGACTGTTACACAGACTCTCAACAAGCTTCCTCACAGATAGCATGTGTAGAGTATTTATGTTCCTCTGTCCTGGAAAGAGAGAGGATGTCTCAGTTTATCTGGAGGGTGTGGATTAGTCCTCTTCATGTAATAGGCCAGACAAAGGTCTGCTGTCTCATATAACACACTATAGGACAGTGGAAACACACACATATGCACACGCACACACATATCCTCTCCCTATCTGTCTGTCACCCCCTCCCTACTCCCCCTCTCACCTTTTCTGTTCTCTCTCTGTTCTCTCTCTGTCCTCTCTCTCACTCTGTCTCTCTGGACAGCAGGACAGAGACAGGGCCTGGCATCACTGTGAGTATCAGTTTACAGGGAGTTTCTCTCTCTCTCTCTCTCTCACTCATACACACCCCCACACAGACACTTCTCACCCTGGGGTCTGGACAACATTCAGTGAATGGAATACAACATTCAATGGAATAGAGAATAGCCATAAAAACTAGGAATATTATCCCTGGTTCCCTGGTCCTGTTCCAGCCTCCATAGAGACACACTGTACCCCTCCCCATTACCGATAGTTCCCTCAGATTCCCCCCTCCAGATCTTTTGACTATCATCTGAGCGTCCCTCTGTGCTCATGTTGTTGTTGAAGATCCACACTTGCTGAGGGCGGCTCTGTGTTACATCCTGTGCACCCCACTGTGATATGATTGCGAACACACATATACACACACACTCTCATGCACTCACCCTCACAGAGAATAAACTGAACTGCAGATGAACTTTCTTCAGGTTTAATGGAGGATCCAAACCTGAATACCGAAAGTGAAACTCAAGTTATGCCCACTGTGGTCAGTGTCCATTTTCAAAGGCATCGGATGACTACCCTTTACTGACTGACCCTGTTTTTCATTCAGTCCTTCTGGCTCCCCCTTGGAGTGTGGTTTCTCTCAGTTTCCTCCTGTGCTCATAATAAAAGGGACTATTTCCTCGACACTGTTGCTCTGGGCTTAATATCTGAGGACATAAAAGTTTGACAAATTAGTTTGCAAAAAGCTCCATAGAAATAAAAGTGAGATGAATGGAGAGGAAGCTGTAGTTTCCTGGGAGGGGGAAGAGGGACGGGGGCAGGGGGGTTAGGGTGGGGGAGCTGTGGATTTAGGAGGTATGGCACGCCCAACACATCTGACACCGAATCTCAGCGTCCGTCTAGTACAATTGACCAGATCTTAGAATGGCGGCTCTACTCAGGGAAGAAGCAAGACTCAGGGATTGATTGTCTTCCTGAGTCCATTCAATTAATCTTGCTGTCCTTTGTCCTTTGTCCCCTGCCTGCAGTGATCCGGTTATACTGTACATCCACCATGTATCAATAACCATCCACGTTGACTGTCACTGTCGTCATAGCAAACCGAAGATAACTTTCTCAGCTAATAACAGCTTATTTGTTTATTTGTCATAGTATTATTGATCATAGAATTAAAACAGATCTCTACCCATAACTTTGAGCAGTAGTTGAGATCCACGGTCTAGCTCTATAATGGTTTACAGATAAAGTAGAACAACCTGCTCAGATAACAGCAGGTTGTTAATCAAGCCCATGGTAATCTAAACCCTATAAATTCCCATTCCCAGTTCCATATCTCTATGCTAGCTTATTTATTAACTCTCCTCTCTCCAGACACAGAGTGTTTCACACACGTCAGACACTTGATTCCCAGTATTCCCGACTCATTGGTAAAAGATGTGTGATCTTGATAACCCGAAACATTGCCCTGCTGACAGTAACCAGGCCTACTCTGAACATCAAAGGGCCTCCGGTGTCTAGAGCCCAGAAAGTGTCAGAGACGCAGGAAAATAAATATGGAGGGAATGAGAGATAGAAGGAAAGTAAGTCCTTATCTTCCCATACAGAGTCTATAGGGGAGTCTGCTACTGAGAAGTTCCTTTGATAAAACATCATCAGATAATTAACCATTCTGAACTCACCATATGTTTGCTTTGGCCAGGACTGGTAAGCTAACACAATTCTGTTATTTTTATACACCCTCAGTACCCTATTAACCGTGTACCTCTGTGAACTCTCTATGAGGCTTCGCTTGGTGTCACACATGCATGGTTGAACTCTCAGTGTGAACCCGGAATCTTTCAATCCAAGGGTGAACCTGAGAATAATTAACTTCACCACTTCCTTATTGTGAAGATTCTTTAGGAAATACATTATTACTCAGAATGACACTGGTATTCTTTGAAATCCATGGTTTCCTGGCCTCGTCATTTTACATAGCAACAGGCTCATCCCAAAGCCACCTAACGAGACAAACAGGAAGACCCATCTATGGATAAACCTAGAAACAGTCCCTTGTTGTTGTCCTGGCTGTAAACTCATGCCTGGCTGCCTCTGTCTCTCTGTCTCAGTCCTGATGAATGAACACTTTCATTGGGACTGAATGTGCCGAGCAGAGGGTGAAACACTACCTGGTCTCTCCCTCCTGGCCATGCCCTTGGTACATGATAAGGCTGTGTTGCAGTAACCCTGTCTGAGCAGGGATGATTGGAACAAACACCAGTGTAGGTGTTCCATGTATCAAAGTGTTTAATGGGCTTCCTTCACGTGTCTGTCACCTTGTAATCAATATAGCTGGAATAACAGCATCCACAGTACGCCAGTCATCAATAACCAGTCACACACACATATAACAACATACACACACATACCCCCATACATTTCATCAATAGGTCTGACTGATTGCTGAATCTGCCAACTATGACAAAGTCCACTACTGACATAAGACACTCATGTGCACCCATGCACCCACACAAACACAAAACAAAAACAGTTTCCTGAACGCAGTCATTCATAATTGTCTGCTAACAGCACACCTATAAACATACACCAGCTCCATAGCCCCAGGGCATCATCCATCATCTCTCCCAGCCGCCGGGGGTCCTGGTCGGGGGTACTGTTCTAGGGGTCCTGGCTGGGGGTCCTGGCTGGAGGTCCTGGTCGGGGGTCCGGGTCAGGGGTCCTGGTCGGGGTCCTGGTCAGAGGTCTGGGCGTGCAGGATGGGACACAGCAGAGGAACCTGATCCACACACAGGACCAGGGACTGGACCAACACAGACCTATGGTATTGTAAACACAGACACACACACACACACACAGACACGCACACACAGTTTATACACAAACATGAATACATCTGCAACTCAGACAAAACAGAGATGTCACTCTATTTCATTCCCTCCTCACATCCTCCTGCTCTCCCTGCTATGTGGATTATGTCTGCAGACTGGTGTATAAATAGTGCTGAGAAGGTGGCCTCATAATGAAACACTGATATACGGATATCTAAGGCTTCCCTCTCACATTCTAAACTCATAAATCAATGGAGTGAATATGTCTTATGTGTGTGTATGTGCGTGTGTGTGTGTGTGTGTGTAAGTGTGCATGTGTGTGTGTTATGTGCGCATTGCACCTTACGTGTGTATGTTGTGAAAGTGGGTGTGAACATATGGCTGCACTGTTTACACTTTCCCACACAGGCTGATTTGCTGAAAGCCTCAGGTGTGACACATTTTAATAAACGACAAAGTCCACTACAGACATTAGACACTCATGTGCACCCATGCACCCACGCAAACACAAAACAAAAACAGTTTCCTGAACACAGTCATTCATAACTGTCTGCTAACAGCACACCTATAAACACACAGCAGCTCCATAGCCCCAGGGCATCATCCATCATCTCTCCCAGCCGCCGGGGGTCCTGGTCGGGGGTCCTGGTCAGGGGTCCTGGTCTGGGGGACCTGCCTGGGGGTCCTCGTCAGGGGTCCGGGGGTCCAGGTCGGGGGTCCTGGTCGGGGGTCCTGTCTGGGTTCCTGGCCAGGGGTCCTGGTCGGGGGTCTTGGTCAGGGGTCCTGGTTGGGGATCTTGGTCATGGGTCCTGGTCGGGGGTCCTGGTTGGGGGTCTTGGTCAGGGGTCCTGGTCAGGGGTCCTGGTTGGGGGTCTTGGTCAGGCGTCCTGGTCGGGGGTCCTGGTTGGGGGTCTTGGTCAGGGGTCCTGGTCAGGGGTCCTGGTTGGGGGTCTTGGTCAGGGTTCCTGGTTGGGGGTCCAGGTTGGGGGTACTGGTCAGAGGTCTGGGCGTGCAGGATGGGACACAGCAGAGGAACCTGATCCACACACAGGACCAGGGACTGGACCAACACAGACCTATGGTTTTGTAAACACAGACACACACACACACACACAGAAACACACACACACACAGTTTATACACAAACTTGAATACATCTGCATCTCAGACAAAACAGAGATGTCACTCTATTTCATTCCCTCCTCACATCCTCCTGCTCTCCCTGCTATGTGGATTATGTCTGCAGACTGGTGTATAAATAGTGCTGAGAAGGTGGCCTCATAATGAAAACACTGATATACGGATATCAAAGGCTTCCCTCTCCCTCTCACATTCCATACTCATAAATCAATGGAGTGTGTGTGTTTGTGTGTGTGTGTGTGTGTGTGTGTGTGTGTGTGTGTGTGTGTGTGTGTGTGTGTGTGTGTGTGTGTGTGTGTGTGTGTGTGTGTGTGTGTGTGTGTGTGTGTGTGTGTGTGTGTGTGTGTGTTATGTGCGCGTTGCACCTTATGTGTGTATGTTGTGAAAGTGGGTGTGAACATATGGCTGCACTGTTTACACTTTCCCACACAGGCTGATTTGCTAAAAGCCTCAGGTGGCCCTAAGCTGTGACATATTTTAATAAACGACCCAGAGTGCTTTTGGGCCTCTCGCTCAAGACTGACTTCCCTGGACTACACTATAAAGTTAACCCTGACTCTAGTGGGTCATAGGTAAAGGTGTACGTAATGCATAACTCTGTGTTGGATAGAGAATAAGCTCTTTGGTGCCATTAGCATCAGTCATGGGAGATTTAATGTATGATTAGACCCTGTTGCCCCTTATCTCCACTCTGTTTCCAATGTTCTGTTTCTTCTCAATCCCCATACTGGCCTGTCACTGATAATCTGACATTTTTTACAGTCTGTGTTAAAAACAGCTTGTGTCTCTTTTAGATACTCTAAGATATGCTAAGATACGCTAAGATACGCTAAGATACGCTAAGATACTCTGAGATACTCTGAGATACTCTGAGATACTCTGGCTTTAGACGCCACTGGGGTCTAGTTTTAGTTCAGCCAAGGTGTAGTTAACCTGTCTATCATCCACTGTTCTGCCTGAGTCAGATCTCACGCTGACTTGTGTCAGTCACTCTCTGGGTCATTACTGGGACAAAAAAACACAGACCAGAGAGCAGAATGAATAGTCTACCAGGACCTTTATAGGCAGTTGGTCTCATTCATGTCCATTGTGTGCGTGCGTTCTCGCTCTCTGTCAGGCCCCAGGGAGGGCCTATAAAGTTCTACAGAGTTTGATTGACAGATGCAGTGATTTTGTAAGGTCCCAATCATGCGTCTCATTCCTTCTACTAAGGAATGGATCAAAAATGTACATAATGGGTATCTGGAGGAAATTAGGGGAGGGTCATGCTTTTTAAATCTAGTCCAGTGGAGGGTCATGCAATTTGTAATGGATTAAATGTCAATATTTACACACGCATTACACACTCAATAGATATTCCAACCCTGAGCCCCAGCCTGCTCTGCTCTTGGGCCCCGATTCCGCCCCAAGTTAAGCACGCATAAATGGGACGTAATTCTCTTTTTATGCGCTTTTGTCTATGCGTATTCTGACCTTAAACTTAAGCATGAGAATAGCATGCTATTAACCTAGTATTGGTTTGAGGTGGAGCTTGAATAAATGAAGGTGTGACGGAGGTGTGTCTACAGATACAGTATGCAGTATTCTGACCTTGATTTGATTCCCTCATAATTCCACCACCTTTACATGAAACCGTGAATAAGGTTGCGCAAACCTGCTAGTTCCAAGTGGAAAAAGCATTTACTTCATTTTTTCGATAGAAATAACAATAACAATATTCTACAAGCACTCTAATTTATAAATTGATAAGAACTATAGATTAGAGCGAGGTAAATTAGTAATACGTTTGGAGAAGGGGATTGTAAATATTCATAGCGATTGTTTAAGATGATTTTTCCTTATGATCCCTGGAGACAAATGTGAAACCAACCAACTGAAAATCATATCAACATGACATGAGACCCCTAAGACCCTCACAAACTTCTTACAGATGCAGAATTGAGGGTATCCTGTCGGGCCTTTTCACCGCCTGGTCCGCAACCGCAGGGCTCTCCAGAGGGTGGTGCGGTCTGCCCAACGCATCACCGGGGGCTCACTGCCTGCCCTCCAGGACATCTACAGCACACGGTGTCACTGAAAGGCAAAGCAGATCATCAAGGACCTCAGCCACCTGAGCCACGGACTGTTCAACCCGCTACCATCCAGAAGGCGAGTTCAGTACAGGTGCATCAAAACTAGGACTGAGAGACTGAAAAACAGCTTCTATCTCAAGGCCATCAGACTGTTAAATAGTCACCACTAGCCGGCCTCCACCCAGTACCCTGGTAGCACCCGGTTACTCTACCATGCACATAGTCATGGAACACTGGTCACTTCAATAATGTTTGCATACTTTTACCCACTTCATATACTGTATTCTAGTCAAGGTATATCCTATTCAACGATTGCTGTACATACAGTAGAAGTCAGAAGTTTACATACACCTTAGCCAAATACATTTAAACTCAGTATTTCACAATTCCTGATATTTAATCAGAGTAATAATTCCCTGTCTTAGGTCAGTTAGGATCACCACTTCATTTTAAGAATGTGAAATGTCAGAAGAATAGTAGAAATAATGATTTATTTCAGCTTTTATTTCTTTCATCACATTCCCAGTGGGTCAGAAGTTTACATACACTCAATTAGTATTTGGTAGCATTGCCTTTAAATTGTTTAACTTGGGTCAAACATTTTGGGTAGCCTTCCACAACCTTCCCACAATAAGTTGGATGAATTTTAGCCCATTCCTCCTGACAGAGCTGGTGTAACTGAGTCAGGTTTGTAGGCCTCCTTTCTCGCACATGCTTTTTCAGCTCTGCCCACAAATGTTCTATGGGATTGAAGTCAGGGCTTTGTGATGGCCACTCCAATACCTTGACTTTGTTGTCCTTAAGCCATTTTGCCACAACTTTGGAAGTATGCTTGGGGTCATTGTCCATTTGGAAGACCCATTTGCGACAAAGCTTTAACTTCCTGACTGATGTCTTGAGATGTTGCTTCAATATATCCACATCATTTTCCTCCTCATGATACCATATATTTTGTGAAGTGCACCAGTCCCTCCTGCAGCAAAGCACCCCCACAACATGATGCTGCCACTCCCGTAACTCCCCCTTTTTCCTCCAAACATAACAGTGGTCATTATGGCCAAACAGTTCTATCTTTATTTCATCAGACCAGAGGACATTTCTCCAAAAAGTACGATCTTTGTCCCCATGTGCAGTTGCAAACCGTAGTCTGACTTTTTTAATTATGGTTTTGGAGCAGTGGCTTCTTCCTTGCTGAGTGGCCTTTCAGGTTATGTCGAAATAGGACTCGTTTAACTGTGGATATGTCACGTTCCTGACCTGTTTTCTGTTGTTTTGTATGTGTGTGATGGTCAGGGCGTGAGTTTTGGGTGGGCATTCTATGTTGTGTGTTTCTATGTTGGTTTAGGGTTGCCTGGTATGGCTCTTAATTAGAGGCAGGTGTTTTGCGTTCCTCTAATTAGGAGTCATATTTAGGTAGGTTGTTTCACTGTGTTCGTTGTGGGTGGTTGTTACCTGTCTCTGTGTTTGTGTTCTGCACCAGATAGGTCTGTATCGGTTTTGCACGTTTGTTATTTTGTAAGTTGTTTGTAGTGTTCACTTGTTCTTATAATTAAACATGTTGAGCACTGGCTACGCTGCATTTTGGTCCTCTCCTTCACCCCAGGAAGAAAACCTTTACAGAACCACCCACCAAACCAGGACCAAGCAGCGTAGCAACGGGGAGCAGCAGCGGCCCAGTACACAGGACTACTGGACACAGGAGGAATGGTCTTGGGAGATCATGGACGGAAAAGGACCCTGGGGAAGGGTTGGAGAGAATCGCCGCTCTCGGGAGGTGAAGGAGGCAGCCACAGCCCAGGAGCGGTGGATTGAGGAGGCAGCACGTAAGAGAGGCTGGAAGCCCGAGAGGCTCACCCAAAAATTTCTTGGGGGGGGGGGGGGCTAAAGGGGAGTGTGGCGAAGCCGGGTTGGATACCTGAGCCAACTCCCCGGGCTTGCCGTGGAGTGAGAGAGCGTCGTACTGGTCAGACACCGTGTTATGCGGTAAAGCGCACGGTGTCCCCAGTACGCGTGCTTAGCCCAGTGCGGGCTATTCCACCTTGCCGCACTGGGAGGGCTAGGTTGGGCATCGAGCCGAGTGCCATGAAGCCGGCCCAACGTATCTGGTCTCCAGTACGTCTCCTCGGGCCGGCGTACATGGCACCAGCCTTACAGGTGGTGTCCCCGGTTCGCCTGCATAGCCCAGTGCGGGCTATTCCACCTCGCCGCACTGGCAGGGCTACGGGGACCATTCAACCTGGTAAGGTTGGGGAGGCTCGGTGCTCAAGAGCGCGTGTCCTCCTTCACGGTCCGGTATATCCGGCGCCACCTTCCCACCCCAGCTCAGTACCACCAGTGCCTACACCACGCACCAGGCTTCCAGTGCATCTCCAGAGCCCTGTTCCTCCTCCACGCACTCTCCCTATGGTGCGTGTCTCCAGCCCAGTGCCTCCAGTTCCGGCACCACGCACCAAGCCTCCTGTGCGTCTCCAGAGCCCTGTACGCACTGTTCCTTCTCCCCGCACTCGCCCTGAGGTGCGTGCCCTCAGCCCGGTACCTCCAGTTCCGGTACCACGCACCAGGCCTAGAGTGCGCCACGAGAGTCCAGTGTGCCCTGTTGTTGTTCCCCGCACTAGCCTGAAGGTGCGTGTCCTTAGCCCGGTACCTCCAGTTCCGGTACCACGCACCAGGCCTACAGTGCGTCTCAGCCGGCCAGAGTCTGCCGTCTGCCCAGCGGCGCCTGAACTGCCCGTCTGCCCAGCGGCGCCTGAACTGCCCGTCTGCCCAGCGGCGCCTAAACTGCCCGTCTGCCCAACGCCGTCTGAACTGTCCGTCTGCCATGAGCCTGCAAAGCCGCCCGTCTGCCATGAGCCTACAGAGCCGTCCGCCAGACAGGAGCCGCTAGAGCCGTCCGCCAGACAGGAGCCGCTAGAGCCTTCCGCCAGACCGGATCAGCCAGAGCCTTCCGCCAGACCGGATCAGCCAGAGCCTTCCGCCAGACCGGATCAGCCAGAGCCTTCCACCAGACCGGATCAGCCAGAGCCTTCCGCCAGACCGGATCAGCCAGAGCCGTCAGCGAGCCATGACCAGCCAGAGCCGTCAGCGAGCCATGACCAGCCAGAGCCGTCAGCGAGCCATGACCAGCCAGAGCCGTCAGCCAGCCATGACCAGCCAGAGCCGTCAGCCAGCCATGACCAGCCAGAGCCGTCAGCCAGCCATGACCAGCCAGAGCCGTCAGCCAGCCATGACCAGCCAGAGCCGTCAGGCAGCCAGGATCCGCCAGCCAGCCCGGAGCTGCCGTCCCTCAGCCCGGAGCTGCCGTCCCTCAGCCCGGAGCTGCCGTCCCTCATCCCGGTGTTGCCCCTTATCCCGGTGCTGCCCCTTATCCCGATGCTGCCCCTTCAGTTAGGTGGTTTTAGTTGGAGGGTGGTCATTGGGAGGGGGATACAGAAGCGGGGAGTGACTATGGTGGTGTGGGGACAGCGTCCGGAGCCTGAGCCACCACCGTGGTCAGATGCCCACCCAGACCCTCCCCTGGACTTTGTGCTGGTGCGCCCGGCGTTCGCACCTTGAGGGGGGGGTTCTGTCACGTTCCTGACCTGTTTTCTGTTGTTTTGTATGTGTGTGATGGTCAGGGCGTGAGTTTTGGGTGGGCATTCTATGTTGTGTGTTTCTATGTTGGTTTAGGGTTGCCTGGTATGGCTCTTAATTAGAGGCAGGTGTTTTGCGTTCCTCTAATTAGGAGTCATATTTAGGTAGGTTGTTTCACTGTGTTCGTTGTGGGTGGTTGTTACCTGTCTCTGTGTTTGTGTTCTGCACCAGATAGGTCTGTATCGGTTTTGCACGTTTGTTATTTTGTAAGTTGTTTGTAGTGTTCACTTGTTCTTATAATTAAACATGTTGAGCACTGGCTACGCTGCATTTTGGTCCTCTCCTTCACCCCAGGAAGAAAACCTTTACAGGATATAGATACTTTTGTAGCTGTTTCCTCCAGCATCTTCACAAGGTCCTTTGCTGTTGTTCTGGGATTGATTTGCACTTTTCGCACCAAAGTACATTCATCTCTAGGAGACAGAACGCGTCTCCTTCCTGAGCGGTATGACGGCTGCGTGGTCCGATGGTGTTTATACTTGCGTACTATTGTTTGTACAGATGAGCGTGGTACCTTCAGGTATTTGGAAATTGCTCCCAAGGATGAACCAGACTTGTGGAGGTCTACAATTTCTTTTCTGAGGTCTTGGCTGATTTATTTTGATTTTCCCATGATGTCAAGCAAATATATATGTACAGTATATACTGTACACTACCAGTCAAACGTTTGGACACACCAACTCATTCAAGTGTTTTTCTTTATTTTTTTTTTACTATTTTCTACATTGTAGAATAATAGCGAAGACATCAGAACTATGAAATAACACATATAGAAACATGTAGTAACCAAAAAAGTTTTAAACAAATCAAAATATAGTTTACATTTGAAATTCTTCAAAGTAGCCACCCTCTGCCTTGATGACAGCTTTGCACACTCTTGGCTTTCTCTTGACCAGCTTCATGATTTATTCCCTGAGATATGTGTGTTTATGTGTGTGTTCGTATGTGTCTTCCACTGTCTGAGAGCCAAGAAAGTCCACACAGTGTGATTGATGGCAGCAGAAGTGTAAAGCACTTAAGTCAACATACTTTAAAGTACTACTTAAGCTGTTTTTTGGGGTATCGCTACTTTACTTTGCTATTTATATTTTTGACAACTTTTACTTGTTGGATTGTGCCCATGGCTATCTGTAAAAAATAATTAAAAAAATAAAAATGGTGCTGTCTGCTTTGCTTAATATAAGGAATTTGAAATTATTTATACTTTTACTTTTGATACTTATGCATATTTAAAACCAAATACCTTTTGAGTTTTACTCAAGTAGTTGTCACGCCCTGGCCTTAGTTATCTTTGTTTTCTTTATTATTTTAGTTAGGTCAGGGTGTGACATGGGGGATGTTTGTGTGTTTTTTGTCTAGTCTAGGGTGTGTGTATTGTCTAGGGGGTTTTGTAGAGTTCACGGGGTTGTGTTCAGTGTAGGTGTTTATGTAAGTCTATGGTTGCCTGGATTGGTTCTCAATTAGAGACAGCTGTCTATCGTTGTCTCTGATTGAGAGCCATATTTAGGCAGCCATAGGCATTAGGTAGGTTGTGGGTAATTGTCTATGTCTTGACGTTAGTTGCTTGTGTATGCACTTTCGTTTGATAGCTTCACGGTCGTTTGTTGTTTTGTCTAGTTTGAATTAGTGTTCGTGTTCGTTTCTTCTTCTATTAAAAAGAAGATGTATTTATATCACGCTGCGCCTTGATCCTCTCTTTCACCTAACGACGATCGTGACAGAATTACCCACCATACCAGGACCAAGCAGAGTGATACAAGGCAGCAGCAGCGAACGCAGGACTATAGGAATTGGGAGGAAATTCTGGACAGCGGAGGACCCTGGGCACAACCGGGAGAATATCGCCGCCCTCGTGAAGAGCTGGAGGCAGCACGGAAGCGAGGCTGGAAGCCTGAGAGTCAGCCCCAAAACTTTCTTGGGGGGTGGCTACAAGGGAGTGTGGCGAAGTCAGGTAGGAGCGAGAGTACGGGCAGACACCGTGTTATGCGGTAAAGCGCACGGTGTCTCCTGTACGTGTGCTTAGCCCGGTGTGGTACATTCCAGCCCCACGTATCGGCCGGGCTAGATTGAACATTGAGCCAGGTGCCATGAAGCCGGCTCAACGTGTTTGGTCTCCAGTGCATCTCCTCGGGCCGGCATACATGGCACCAGCCTTACGCATGGTGTCCCCGGTTCGCCAACACAGCCCAGTGCGGGTTATTCCACCTCCCCGCACTGGTCGGGCTACGGGGAGCATTCAACCAGGTAAGGTTGGGCAGGCTCGGTGCTCAAGGGAGCCAGTACGCCTGCACGGTCCGACATATCCGGCATCCGGCGCCACCTCCCCGCCCCAGCCCAGTACCACCAGTGCCAACACCACGCACCAGGCTTCCAGTGCGTCACCAGAGCCCTGTTCCTCCTCCACGCACTCGCCCTATGGTGCGTGTCTCCAGCCCGGTACCACCAGTTCCGGCACCACGCACCAAGCCTCCTGTGCGTCTCCAGAGCCCTGTACGTCCTGTTGCTGCTCCCCGCACTAGCCTTGAGGTGCGTGTCCTTAGCCCGGTACCATCAGTTCCGGCACCACGCACCAGGCCTACTGTGCGCCTCAGCCGGCCAGAGTCTGCCGTCTGCCCAGCGCCGTCTGCGCTGTCCGTCTGCCCAGCGTCGCCTGCACTGCCCGTCTGCCCAACGCCGTCTGAGCTGTCCGTCTGCCCAGTGCCGCCTGCGCTGCCCGTCTGCCCAGCACCGTCTGAGCTGCCTGTCTGTCCTGAGCCTTCAAAGCCGCCCGTCTGTCCTGAGCCTTCAAAGCCGCCCGTCTGTCCTGAGCCTTCAGAGCCGTCCGTCAGTCAGGAGCCGCTAGAGCCGTCCGTCAGTCGGGAGCCGCTAGAGCCATCCGTCAGTCGGGAGCAGCGTGAGCCGTCAGTCAGCCGGGATCTGCCAGAGCCGTCAGTCAGCCAGGAGCAGCCAGAGCCGTCAGTCAGCCAGGAGCAGCCAGAGCCGCCCGCCAGTCAGGAGGAGCCAGAGCCGCCCACCAGTCATGAGCCGCCCGCCAGTCATGAGCCGCCCGCCAGTCAGGAGCCGCCCCTCAGTCAGGAGCCGCCCCTCAGTCAGGAGCCGCCCCTCAGTCCGGAGCCGCCCCTCAGTCCGGAGCCGCCCCTCAGTCCGGAGCCGCCCCTCAGTCCGGAGCTGCCCCGCCGTCCAGTGGCGCTCTCTAGGATGGTCTTCAGTCCGGGACTCGCTGCAAGGGTCGCCGCTCCAGAGGCGCCACCAAAGCGGGTATTGACTATGGTGGAGTGGGGTCCACGTCCCGCACCCGAGCCGCCGCCGTAAGAAGGCCCGACCGGACCCTACCCTTCTGTGTCAGGTTTTGCGGCTGGAGTCCGCACCTTTGGGGGGGGTACTGTCACGCCCTGGCCTTAGTTATCTTTGTTTTCTTTATTATTTTAGTTAGGTCAGGGTGTGACATGGGATGTTTGTGTGTTTTTTGTCTAGTCTAGGGTGTGTGTATTGTCTAGGGGGTTTTGTAGAGTTCACGGGGTTGTGTTCAGTGTAGGTGTTTATGTAAGTCTATGGTTGCCTGGATTGGTTCTCAATTAGAGACAGCTGTCTATCGTTGTCTTTGATTGAGAGCCATATTTAGGTAGCCATAGGCATTTGCTAGGTTGTGGTTTAATTGTCTATGTCTTGACGTTAGTTGCTTGTGTCTGCACTTTCGTTTGATAGCTTCACAGTCGTTTGTTGTTTTGTCTAGTTTGTATTAGTGTTCGTGTTCGTTTCTTTTTCTATCAAAAAGAAGATGTATTTATATCACGCTGCGCCTTGGTCCTCTCTTTCACCTAGCGACGATCGTGACAGTAGTATTTTAATGGGTGACTTTCACTTTTACTTGAGTCATTTTCTATTAAGGTATTTTGACTTTTCCTCAAGTATGACAATTGAGTATTTTTTCCACCACTGGACGGTAGCAGTGGTGACATGGAGTTCTGGAGTGTGTGACGAGGGGGTCTGGCGTGTGGGCTCAGGGACGGGTCACTGAGACAATTCCACATAGGATCAGCATGATCTCACCCCAGCGGGAGTCCCTCCCTCTGACTCTGTCAGGTAGGTAGCGCACTCATGAGAGAGCTGCCTTTAGCTGTCTGTGGTGCCTGATGAAAAATGGCCTGTCTAGAAAAAGAGGGTGTTATGATTCAATAAGCAAACAAGAACCGCATCATATATTTCACTGCTTTTAATATGGTTTGTGTTGTGGTTAGTTTCACCCTGGTATTGTGTAATGTTTTGTTTCTGCTCTTCAGTGGTTGATTTATATGGGCAAATGTAGACAAAACACTTCTAAATTGTTTCATTGGCTGACATTCGCATCTATGCATTTCCTTATTAGAGTGTGGGCTGAAAAAATGGTGCCATACAGAACTTGTAATGTCCCACTGCTGGCGCACAGTGGTGTCAGCACACTGGAGGACCAGTGACCAATGTTCCCTCAACATTTATTCGTCACTGAGCAAATTTCAGGTCTGCTGAGCTCAAACTTGAACAGACTACTGTGGCTACTATATCATAATGTAGGCTTACCAGAGTGGTCTACCATTTAAAAAAGTATGGAGAAAATGCATCCCATAACATTTTAACATGGAAATAGCTGTTCTATCGTTCAGCCTACAGTAGCAGCCAATGTGTGGTGTTCAATGTAGGCTTTTGATAAAAACATGCAGGGCTTGACATTAACCTTTCACGAGCCTCTACCCCGGGTCCGGGATCACCCCCCACCCCCCCCACACACTGATTAGCATAGCTAGCATAGCTTCACAAGTAGATAGTAGCATCTAAATATCATTAAATCACAAGTCCAAGACACCAGATGAAAGATACAGATCTTGTGAATAAAGCCACCATTTCAGATTTTTAAAATGTTTTACAGGGAAGACAAAATATGTAAATCTATTAGCTAAACACGTTAGCAAAATACACCACTATTCTAACTCCATCAGTTTCTTACTCCTTCAGGTGCTATCACCAATTCGGCTCAACTAAGATATTGATAGCCAATAACCTATAAAAAAAACCATCAGATGACAGTCTGATAACATATTCATGGTATAGGATAGTTTTTGTTAGAAAAAAGTGCATATTTCAGGTAGAAATCACAGTTTACAATTGCACCGACCATCACAAATCGACTAGAATTACTAGATAGAGCAACGTGTATGACCAATTTACTCATCATAAAACATTTCATAAAAATAGACAAAGCATAGCAATGGAAAGACCCAGTTCTTGTGATTTCAGACCATATTTCAGATTTTCTAAGCGTTTTTCAGCGAAAACACAATAAATCGATAAGTTAGCATACCACATGTGCAAACGTTACCAGAGCATCGATTCCAGCCAAAGAGCGCTATAACGTAATCACCGCCAAAATATATTAATTTTTTCACTAACCTTCTCAGAATTCTTCCGATGACACTCCTGTAACATCATTTTACAACATACATATACAGTTTGTTCGAAAAGGTGCATATTTAGCCATACAAAACCGTGGTTACACAATAAAAATACTAGGAAATCAAGCCTCAATATGTCTGACGTCATCTATCAGAGTGATCTAGTTTAATTGAAAGCTAATCATATACTTGACTAAAAAATACAGGGTTGACAGGAATCGAAAGACAAATTAGTTCTTAATGCAACCGCTGATTTACATTTTTAAAATTATCCTTACTTTTCAATACAGGGTTCGCCAAGTGAAGCTATACCAAACAAAATGGCGAAATATGCGTTTAAAATATTTCGACAGAACAACAATTTATCATATTAAATATTGCTTACTTTGAGCTGTTCTTCCATCATATTCTTGGGCAATGTATCCTTTCTATGTTATAAATGTCTTTTGGTCGATAGATGTCCTCTGTCCTTCGAAATATCCACTAACGATCGAACGGGACCCCAAAACGTGTCCAAAGTTTCAGAGTGCACAACAAAGAAATTCCTCAAAATCGCACTAAACGGATATAAATTGCTATAAAACGGTTCAAATTAACTACATTATGATGTTTTTAACAACTATAACGACTGAAAACATGACCGGAGAAATATTGCTGGTTAGACAAGGATTTGGAATGAGGCAAGTCCGATGTCCTTCACGCTTCAGGCGCGCGACGAGAAAGGGCGGTCCCTATACATTTTGTGGTTTTATAATGGCTGGGATTGTGCAATAGACTCCATTCAAAACGTGATGACGTACAGACACCCAGAGGAAGACGTAGGCAGTGTCAGTTTCTTCATAGCATTCACTGTCGCCTTAAAAACAGACTCCAGATCAGGGGTAAAAATTTCTGAAATCTGACCCCTGTCATGAAAAGTGCTGTAGATATTGTTCTGTACCACTCAGAGACAAAATTCCAACTTCTATAGAAACTAGAAGGTGTTTTCTATCCAATAATAACAATAATATGCATATTGTACGATCAAGAATTTAGCACGAGGCAGTTTAATTTGGAGACCCAAATATGCTAATGCGGAACAGCACCCCCTATAGTTGCAAGAAGTTTTAACCTGTTTATCCACTTGTCCTTCAGACAAGGAGGTGACTGAAAATTCTGTTGTGTTGTTTGACGCAAGAAAACACTTTATAAAATAAAATGCATAATTATTCACATTCAATTATTACATAGAATCTGGCAAATGATGCTACCCTCTGCCTACTGGCTACTTACCTTATTCAATCCTGTCTCAAAATACAACACAAGACAAAAATAAATTGATTTTCAAAGATGTCTAGAAATGCACATGTTTTATGCTCTTCAAGAAAGCAATCCCTCCCCCATTCCTGACTACAAATGATCTATAACTGGGCAAATAACTCACTAAGTAGCAAAGGAAAAGTACATTTAGCTCTCGCGTTGATCTCTAAACAAGCACATCTACTCATGACCACTCATACTGTAAAAACAGTCCAGTGCAAAGTGAGTGGCACAGATCCATATGTGGTAATGGTCTATTTGTATATAGGCCTACAGCAGCTCTAATTGGTTGTGGCTCACCGGTCTGTGTATATTAGCGGCTGAGTAGTGCCTGTCAATGCAATAGAATCCTACTCCGTTGCATTCGGCCTACAACAAAATCTCTTGCATAGTTAGTTTTGCATACTAAGTCTTGCATAGTTTTGTTTCGGGGTGTTGCATTGAAAGTGCTTTATATTGCATTGATTCGATCACAATTCCCACAGTAAAAGGAAATGTTGATAGCGTTAACTAATGGGGAAAACTCTAGAAAAGTTCAATCTCGTGCTTCTCTGTGCTGGATGATATTTATTCTGTGTGGCAGTCCTGGGGAGCTGCTCACACTGTACAGCACAGTGTCCTAGTAACAATCCAAGAGCTAAATATCAAGCCAATTCCTTGGGGTGGAGTTTGGACTTAACTCTGGAGAGCGTGACAGATGACTGAAATCCAAGAACATCCCAGTCTTTATGGTTTTCAGAGATGTCTCACTTCCCTGCCTCTGTGAAACTAATATGAGAAGCCAAGATGAGTACCTCAATCTACAACGACCTTACGATACATTACATCCTCAGGTCACAACCTTTAGGGGTGGAGGTGAGGACGATTACAGACTTAACATCCTACATAAATTGCTCAGGGAACATACCTTGGAGGAAAACTCACTCCAGCCCTGAACAGAACTAGGAAATGTATGCCGGCAGAAACAGTGTTGGGCTTTCCTGAAACTCTGCCAAAGTGATGATGTGCGTCTGTCTGTTTCCCTGACGTAGTCTGATGATGTCATCTGATTGTTTCTCTTATCATGATCCTGGGTTGAAACTGATACTCCCTGTGCTCTGAGATGTAATCCTAAACATAATCCTAATCATATCCCAAAAGCCCTAATGTTTATAATGTTAAACATAATGTTTGTACAAATGTACGCACGCATGCACACACTGATACACGTACACACCCACACACACAACCTACACACACACATTCCAGATATGGCACGGGTGAACTTTCCCTCAACTCCAGGAAATAACAGGCAAAACAGGGAGCTGGCCAAAGGGAAATTCCAGCCAGGGATCGAGGAGTGTCTTAACACGGCAGGAATGTACAGCCCAAATTTATGTAAGTGTCAAACAACCGTGTCCAGGAAGAGGGGCACACCTACTCTGTCTTCTGCTCTGTTGTTGTTTACAGATGAGCAACCACAGGTTTGTTTAGAGATGGATCAATATGTACAGAATGGGTAATTGGAGGAAAATGGGGAAGAGTCCTGCTTTTTCAATTTCAGTCAAGGGGTTGGTTTAGTATTTTTTTTGTCTTGTCCATATAGGGATATCATTGTTTAGTGTTTTTGCCATTCAGAGGCTGAGTTACAACCTTCTATAGCCTAAGAGACTAAACATTGAATCTAATTCGGTCACTATCAATTGATTAAGCGATTCACTTTCTGAAGAATATACAGTGGGGAGAACAAGTATTTGATACACTGCCGATTTTGCAGGTTTTCCTACTTACAAAGCATGTAGAGGTCTGTCATTTTTATCATAGGTACACTTCAACTGTGAGAGACGGAATCTAAAACAAAAATCCAGAAAATCACATTGTATGATTTTTAAGTAATTAATTTGCATTTTATTGCATGACATAAGTATTTGATCACCTACCAACCAGTAAGAATTCCGGCTCTCACAGACCTGTTAGTTTTTCTTTAAGAAGCCCTCCTGTTCTCCACTCATTACCTGTATTAACTGCACCTGTTTGAACTCGTTACCTGTATAAAAGACACCTGTCCACACACTCAATCAAACAGACTCCAACCTCTCCACAATGGCCAAGACCAGAGAGCTGTGTAAGGACATCAGGGATAAATTGTAGACCTGTACAAGGCTGGGATGGGCTACAGGACAATAGCCAAGCAGCTTGGTGAGAAGGCAACAACTGTTGGCACAATTATTAGAAAATGGAAGAAGTTCAAGATGACGGTCAATCACCCTCGGTCTGGGGCTCCATGCAAGATCTCACCTCGTGGGGCATCAATGATCATGAGGAATGTGAGGGATCAGCCCAGAACTACACGGCAGGACCTGGTCAATGACCTGAAGAGAGCTGGGACCACAGTCTCAAAGAAAACCATTAGTAACACACTACGCCGTCATGGATTAAAATCCTGCAGCGCACGCAAGGTCCCCCTGCTCAAGCCAGCGCATGTCCAGGCCCGTCTGAAGTTTGCCAATGACCATCTGGATGATCCAGAGGAGGAATGGGAGAAGGTCATGTGGTCTGATGAGACAAAAATAGAGCTTTTTGCTCTAAACTCCACTCGCCGTGTTTGGAGGAATAGAAGGATGAGTACAACCCCAAGAACACCATCCCAACCGTGAAGCATGGAGGTGGAAACATCATTCTTTGGGGATGCTTTTCTGCAAAGGGGACAGGACGACTGCACCGTATTGAAGGGAGGATGGATGGGGCCATGTATCGCGAGATCTTGACCAACAACCTCCTTCCCTCAGTAAGAGCATTGAAGATGGGTCGTGGCTGGGTCTTCCAGCATGACAACGACCCGAAACACACAGCCAGGGCAACTAAGGAGTGGCTCCGTAAGAAGCATCTCAAGGTCCTGGAGTGGCCTATCCAGTCTCCAGACCTGAACCCAATAGAAAATCTTTGGAGGGAGCCGAAAGTTCGTATTGCCCAGCGACAGCCCCGAAACCTGAAGGATCTGGAGAAGGTCTGTATGGAGGAGTGGGCCAAAATCCCTGCTGTAGTGTGTGCAAACCTGGTCAAGAACTACAGGAAACGTATGATCTCTGTAATTGCAAACTAAGGTTTCTGTACCAAATATTCAGTTCTGCTTTTCTGATGTATCAAATACTTATGTCATGCAATAAAATGCAAATTAATTAATTAAAAATCATACAATGTAATTTTCTGGATTTTTGTTTTAGATTCCTTCTCTCACAGTTGAAGTGTACCTATGATAAAAATTACAGACCTCTACATGCTTTGTAAGTAGGAAAACCTGCAAAATTGTCAGTGTATCAAATACTTGTTCTCCCCACTGTATGTGTGGTATTAAAACAGATTATGCTAATATGTAAAATCATGTAATTGCATGAAGATAGATGTTTAAACCCAGACAGCTTTTAGGTAAACACTTGGGACCTTCTCTTGTTGGGTTAAGCCACAGAAAAATAGTAGATAGCAGTTAAAGCTGAAATTTTTCCATGTCGGTAGGCCTACTGTCTGGGATGAAAGGGTAGGCCTAACTTTTGAAAGTACTAAGCTCAGATTCCTAATGAATTATTTGCAAACAGGGACAGTTTCATTGCAAACAAGACACATTGATTTAGCATTGAAGAAATATGATCAAATGAACACATAGGCCTATCTCTCTGTCCATTCTTAGCCTGTAGTTTCGGTAATTGGTGTGGTATTAAAAATACATTCTGCTAATGTAAAATTACGTAGAATTGCATGAAACATTTATAAAAGGCTATTTTTGCTGTGACTTGCAAATACAATGATAGATTCATGCATTGATTTTCCTATAAAGGAGATCTTTCCACCCCTACACTTGTCTGCGTTGGTCTATGAACCCACAACCTACTGGCCCGCAACCTTCTGTGCTATCAACATTTCTGTGTTGCCATGTAATGATTAAAGGAAGAAGAACAGTTTTTAAAACTGTCCAAGAAGTGAGGGTGAACAGTAAGAATGTTCTCTGCTATCCACTTCCGGGTTGGAGCGAGCGGTCGCATTCGCGCCTTGGTCCGCAGGTAGTATAACTTTTCATTACATTTCATTATAGTACAACGGTTTGATTTGTCTAATCTTAGCAATTTCTTCTTAGCTAGCTACATAGCCGTCTTTGTATCAAAGATAGTTGCGTAATTATCGTATTTCGTCGTCCTAACGCAGTCTACACTGCTATCTGCCCAGCAGCTAGCCAGCTAGCAAACGTCTACCGTCTACCGAATAGCAGCACTGTAGCAACTATTACACTCAACTGAACGACTTGATTAGTGTAGTGTTAGCTAGCTACATAGTTGTCTTTGCTGTCTTCGTATCCAAGATAATTGTGTAGTTTAGAGTGTGTAGTTTTAGAGTGATTATCTTAATTTACCGAGGTTAGCTAGCCAGCTATTTGTCGTCCTTAACGTAGGAGACACTGCTAGCTAGCCAACAGCTAGCCAACGTCTACCGAATAGAACTTCCGCACTCAACAACCCGGTCGCATTCCGCTTCGCTCCACAGGTAGTATCACATTTTCATTTCATTTCATTACAGTACAACGGTTTGATTTGTTTGATCGTAGCTAGCTACACAGCTAGCTACATAGCCGTCTTTGTATCAAAGATAATTGTGTAGTCTAGAGCGATTTTCTAGGTTAGCTAGCCAGCTACTGTCGTTCTTTTAACGCAACGTAACGTAATCAACACTGCTAGCTAGCCAGCTAGCCCCCGAATAGCAGCACTGTAGAAACTATTACACTCAACGGAACGACTTGATTAGTGTAGTGTCAACAACGCAGCCACTGCCAGCTAGCCTACAAAGTCAACAACGCAGCCACTGCCAGCTAGCCTACTTCAGCAGTACTGTATCATCTTAATCATTTTAGTCAATAAGATTCTTGCTACGTAAGCTTAACTTTCTGAACATTCGAGACGCGTAGTCCACTTGTCATTCCAATCTCCTTTGCATTAGCGTAGTCTCTTCTGTAGCCTGTCAACTATGTGTCTGTCTATCCCTGTTCTCTCCTCTCTGCACAGACCATACAAACGCTCCACACCGCGTGGCCGCGGCCACCCTAATCTGGTGGTCCCAGCGCGCACGACCCACGTGGAGTTCCAGGTCTCCGGTAGCCTCTGGAACTGCCGATCTGCGGCCAACAAGGCAGAGTTCATCTCAGCCTATGCCTCCCTCCAGTCCCTCGACTTCTTGGCACTGACGGAAACATGGATCACCACAGATAACACTGCTACTCCTACTGCTCTCTCTTCGTCCGCCCACGTGTTCTCGCACACCCCGAGAGCTTCTGGTCAGCGGGGTGGTGGCACCGGGATCCTCATCTCTCCCAAGTGGTCATTCTCTCTTTCTCCCCTTACCCATCTGTCTATCGCCTCCTTTGAATTCCATGCTGTCACAGTTACCAGCCCTTTCAAGCTTAACATCCTTATCATTTATCGCCCTCCAGGTTCCCTCGGAGAGTTCATCAATGAGCTTGATGCCTTGATAAGCTCCTTTCCTGAGGACGGCTCACCTCTCACAGTTCTGGGCGAATTTAACCTCCCCACGTCTACCTTTGACTCATTCCTCTCTGCCTCCTTCTTTCCACTCCTCTCCTCTTTTGACCTCACCCTCTCACCTTCCCCCCCTACTCACAAGGCAGGCAATACGCTCGACCTCATCTTTACTAGATGCTGTTCTTCCACTAACCTCATTGCAACTCCCCTCCAAGTCTCCGACCACTACCTTGTATCCTTTTCCCTCTCGCTCTCATCCAACACTTCCCACACTGCCCCTACTCGGATGGTATCGCGCCGTCCCAACCTTCGCTCTCTCTCCCCCGCTACCCTCTCCTCTTCCATCCTATCATCTCTTCCCTCTGCTCAAACCTTCTCCAACCTATCTCCTGATTCTGCCTCCTCAACCCTCCTCTCCTCCCTTTCTGCATCCTTTGACTCTCTATGTCCCCTATCCTCCAGGCCGGCTCGGTCCTCCCCTCCCGCTCCGTGGCTCGACGACTCATTGCGAGCTCACAGAACAGGGCTCCGGGCAACCGAGCGGAAATGGAGGAAAACTCGCCTCCCTGCGGACCTGGCATCCTTTCACTCCCTCCTCTCTACATTTTCCTCTTCTGTCTCTGCTGCTAAAGCCACTTTCTACCACTCTAAATTCCAAGCATCTGCCTCTAACCCTAGGAAGCTCTTTGCCACCTTCTCCTCCCTCCTGAATCCTCCTCCCCCTCCCCCCCCTCCTCCCTCTCTGCAGATGACTTCGTCAACCATTTTGAAAAGAAGGTCGACGACATCCGATCCTCGTTTGCTAAGTCAAACGACACCGCTGGTTCTGCTCACACTGCCCTACCCTGTGCTCTGACCTCTTTCTCCCCTCTCTCTCCAGATGAAATCTCGCGTCTTGTGACGGCCGGCCGCCCAACAACCTGCCCGCTTGACCCTATCCCTTCCTCTCTTCTCCAGACCATTTCCGGAGACCTTCTCCCTTACCTCACCTCGCTCATCAACTCATCCCTGACCGCTGGCTACGTCCCTTCCGTCTTCAAGAGAGCGAGAGTTGCACCCCTTCTGAAAAAACCTACACTCGATCCCTCCGATGTCAACAACTACAGACCAGTATCCCTTCTTTCTTTTCTCTCCAAAACTCTTGAACGTGCCGTCCTTGGCCAGCTCTCCCGCTATCTCTCTCAGAATGACCTTCTTGATCCAAATCAGTCAGGTTTCAAGACTAGTCATTCAACTGAGACTGCTCTTCTCTGTATCACGGAGGCGCTCCGCACTGCTAAAGCTAACTCTCTCTCCTCTGCTCTCATCCTTCTAGACCTATCGGCTGCCTTCGATACTGTGAACCATCAGATCCTCCTCTCCACCCTCTCCGAGTTGGGCATCTCCGGCGCGGCCCACGCTTGGATTGCGTCCTACCTGACAGGTCGCTCCTACCAGGTGGCGTGGCGAGAATCTGTCTCCTCACCACGTGCTCTCACCACTGGTGTCCCCCAGGGCTCTGTTCTAGGCCTTCTCCTATTCTCGCTATACACCAAGTCACTTGGCTCTGTCATAACCTCACATGGTCTCTCCTATCATTGCTATGCAGACGACACACAACTAATCTTCTCCTTTCCCCCTTCTGATGACCAGGTGGCGAATCGCATCTCTGCATGTCTGGCAGACATATCAGTGTGGATGACGGATCACCACCTCAAGCTGAACCTCGGCAAGACGGAGCTGCTCTTCCTCCCGGGGAAGGACTGCCCGTTCCATGATCTCGCCATCACGGTTGACAACTCCATTGTGTCCTCCTCCCAGAGCGCTAAGAACCTTGGCGTGATCCTGGACAACACCCTGTCGTTCTCAACTAACATCAAGGCGGTGGCCCGTTCCTGTAGGTTCATGCTCTACAACATCCGCAGAGTACGACCCTGCCTCACACAGGAAGCGGCGCAGGTCCTAATCCAGGCACTTGTCATCTCCCGTCTGGATTACTGCAACTCGCTGTTGGCTGGGCTCCCTGCCTGTGCCATTAAACCCCTACAACTCATCCAGAACGCCGCAGCCCGTCTGGTGTTCAACCTTCCCAAGTTCTCTCACGTCACCCCGCTCCTCCGCTCTCTCCACTGGCTTCCAGTTGAAGCTCGCATCCGCTACAAGACCATGGTGCTTGCCTACAGAGCTGTGAGGGGAACGGCACCTCAGTACCTCCAGGCTCTGATCAGGCCCTACACCCAAACAAGGGCACTGCGTTCATCCACCTCTGGCCTGCTCGCCTCCCTACCACTGAGGAAGTACAGTTCCCGCTCAGCCCAGTCAAAACTGTTCGCTGCTCTGGCCCCCCAATGGTGGAACAAACTCCCTCACGACACCAGGACAGCGGAGTCAATCACCACCTTCCGGAGACACCTGAAACCCCACCTCTTTAAGGAATACCTAGGATAGGATAAAGTAATCCTTCTCACCCCCCCCCCCCCCCCCCCCCTTAAAAGATTTAGATGCACTATTGTAAAGTGGCTGTTCCACTGGATGTCATAAGGTGAATGCACCAATTTGTAAGTCGCTCTGGATAAGAGCGTCTGCTAAATGACTTAAATGTAAATGTAAATGTATGTTTTAGTTGTTATTCTGGGTATAGGGGATGGTCACTTGTTTTTTCAAGCGTTATTGGAGGGTTTAGGTAAAATATATTTAATGAAGGGATGGCCAACCATTTTCATTTCAGAGAAGTCCGTTAATGTCCATGCAACCCTTATTATACATAACCTTCACTCCCTTAGTGTCACGATTGTCTAAGGTGGAAACAGTAGACCAAGGTGCAGCGTGGTGAGCGTACATACTTCTTTATTATAAGATGTCGCCAACAAAACAATAAACATCAAAACGAAAACGTGACGCCAACGTAGTGCTCACAGGCAACTATACATGGACAACTACCCACAAATACAGGTGGGAAAAAGGCTACCTAAGTATGGTTCTCAATCAGAGACAACGATAGACAGCTGCCTCTGATTGAGAACCACAACCGGCCAAACACCAAGAAATACAAATCATAGAAAAAGGAACATAGAATGCCCACCCAAATCACACCCTGACCAAACCAAAATAGAGACATAAAAAGCTCTCTACGGTCAGGGCGTGACACTTAGAGACAAATGTATCTACATTTATCTAACCAGAATCCTACTTGTATGTGCGTTGAAGAAAAACACATGTTGGTCATCTGGTTTACATAAAGTGTCCCAAAAAAGCCAAGAGAGGATATGCAGTATGTTTATGAAGGGAGCCACTAGTGCAGTATCTCATCAAAAGTGTGTTCTGGCTCCCATTCAAATACAAACAACAACGAGTCTAAACATGACTTACACAACTGCCACCACAGTGCAGTGAAGGTTATTTGCACACCACTGGGGATAATAACCCAATGACTTTCACTATTCAATGCAATTAAGTCTGAAAATAATTTACTTGCTTCCTCTACTATTTATGGTCAAAGTAATTATTTATTAGAGTAGGCTTTGCTATAATACACTTCTAACATGTACTTTTAGACGTCCTCTGTAAGTCTTTAACAGAGCCTATAACAGCGGAGAGAGTTGCATCAGATGAGTAATTTCCTCTCTGGAACATAGTTTTCTTCCATTGCGCATGAAGTTCAAGAGGTGTGTGGACGGTTGATATGATGGCATGGGCTATCATTTTACTACAGGGAAACCCCACCCGTATGGGCTGATGAAAATCTTCCTGCTGCAGACCTCTACGTTACATAAGCCAGCAGCACTGGGTGGACACCCACAGAACAGGGAAGGAAAATTTTTATTTTTTTATTTTTTAAATTTCACCTTTATTTAACCAGGTAGGCCAGTTGAGAACAAGTTCTCATTTACAACTGGACCTGGCCAAGATAGAGCCAAGCAGTGCGACACAAACAACACAGAGTTACACATGGGATAAACAAACGTACAGTCAATAACACAATAGAAAAGTCTATATACAGTGTGTGCAAATGTAGTAAGATTAGGGAGGTAAGGCAATAAATATGCCATAGTGGCGAAGAAATGACAATTTAGCAATTAAACACTGGAGTGATAGATGTGTAGAAGATGAATGTGCAAGTAGAGATACTGGGGTGCAAAGGAGCCAAAAAAATGTATAACAATATGGGGATGAGGTAGTTGGGTGGGCTATTTACAGAAGGGCTATGTACAGGTGCAATGATCGGTAAGCTGCTATGACATCTGATGCTTAAAGTTAGTGAGGGAGATATAAGTCTCCAGCTTCAGTAATTTTTGCAATTCGTTCCAGTCATTGGCAGCAGAGAACTGGAAGGAAAGCCGGCCAAAGGACGAGTTGGCTTTGGGGGTGACCAGTGAAATATACCTGCTGGAGTGCGTGCTACGGGTGGGTGCTGCTATAGTGACCAGTGAGCTGAGATAAGGTGGGGTTTTACCTAGCAACGACTTATAGATGACCTGGAGCCAGTGGGTTTGGCGACGAATATGAAGCGAGGGCCAGCCAGTGAGAGCATACAGGTTGCAGTGGTGGGTAGTATTTGGGGCTTTGGTGACAAAACGGATGGCACTGTGATAGACTGCATCCAATTTGCTGAGTAGAGTGTTGGAGGTTATTTTGTAAATGACATCGCCGAAGTCAAGAATCGGCAGGATAGTCCGTTTTATGAGGGTATGTTTGGCAGCATCAGTGAAGGATGCTTTGTTACGAAATAGGAAGCCGATTCTAGATTTAATTTTGGATTGGAGATGCTTAATGTGAGTCTGGAAGGAGAGTTTACAGTCTAACCAGACACCTAGGTATTTGTAGTTGTCCACATATTCTAAGTCAGAACTGTCCAGAGTAGTGATGCTAGACGGGCGGGCGGGTGCGGCCAGCAATCGGTTGAAGAGTTTGATGTTATTTTAATGGACAAAAAATGTGCTTTTATTTAAAAAACAAGGACATTTCTAAGTGACCCCAAACTTTTGAACAGTAGTGTATATATAAAAAGAATGGTTAGTACTGTTTTTGTGTCCTATATTGTCGGGTTGAGTCAAAGTTCAGTTCCTGCTCATTGATTAGAGTGGAATCTCCTGAGAAGCTCTCTGCCTATTAACCTCTCCCTTTACTCTTTCATTGATATTATATATTCATTGACCGTTGATATTCATTGACCGTTTACACCGCTGCCATAAAACACAGCTACACACACACACACACGACACAAGATGGATATGAGAGGACAGAGCCCAGTATCTGTTGTGTCCAATGTACCATGATGACTCCCTCCCTGTTTCAGTGTCCCTCAGTCCACAGGAACAGGGGATATAGGTGCTAATGCATATCATATCTGCAGTGAGTTCCCCCCACAAACATTACAGAGCACTCTAAGGCTTGATGAGAGGAGCTATATAAATGTAGTCCATTATTAGCCAGTTATAAATGTTGGATCTTGGATCTCTCCCTTTGGATCTCTCCCTTTGGCAGCCAGCTCGCCATGATAAGGTTGACCCAAAGCCTTCAGCTTTCCCGAACAAAAATACATCAGCAAAGTCAATATCAGCCTTTATACTGCCAACCAGCAGGAGGAAAATGAGTCTAAAAGTAGAGAAAATACCTTACAGGATATTTAATGGCTGAATTTGTATTTGTATTTATTAAGGATACCCAAGCAGCTACTCTTCCTGGGGTCCAGCAACATTAAAGCAGTTATATACAGTTTAATATATTACATGACATAACATTTCATAACACTTTACCCAATACATTTAGTGTGTTCCCTCAGGCCACTACTCCACTATCATATTTACAATACAACATCCGTGTGTGTGTAGAGTGCGTGTCTTATCATGTGTATGTGTGTCTGTGCCTGTGTGTGTGTGTCTCTTCACAGTCCCCGCTGTTCTATAAGGTGTATTTTTATCTGTTTTTAAAATCTGATTCTACTGCTTGCATCAGTTACCTGATGTGAAATAGAGTTCTATGTAGCCATGGCTCTATGTAGTACATTGAGCCTCCCATATTCTATTCTGGACTTGGAGATTGTGAAGAGACCTTTGGTGGCATGTCTTGTGGGGTATGCATGGGTGTGCGAGCTGTGTGCTAGTAGTTTAAAAAGATACCTCGGTGAATTCTGCATGTCAACACATCTTACAAAAACAAGTAATGATGAAGTCAATCTCTCCTCCACTTTGAGTCATGAGAGATTTACATGCATATTATTATTGTTAGCTCTCTGTGTACATTTAAGGGCCAGCCGTGCTGCCCTGTTCTGAGTCAATTGTAATTTTCATAAGTCCCTCTTTGTGGTACCTGACCACACAACTGAGCAATAGTCCAGGTGTGGCAAAACCAGAGCCTGTAGGACCTGCCTTGTTGATAGTGTGGTTAAAAAGGCAGAGCAGCTCTTTATTATGGACAGACTTCTCCCCTTCTTAGCTACTGTTGTATCAACATGTGTTGACCATGACAGTTTAAAATCCAGGGTTACCCCATGTATTTTAGACACCGCAACTTGCTCAATTTCCACATTATTTATTACAAGATTTAGTTGAGCGTTATGGTTTAGTGAATGATTTTTCCCAAATACAATGGTTTTAGTTTTGGAAATATTTAGGACTAACTTATTCCTTACCACCCACTTTGAAACTAACTGCATCTCTTTGTTAAGTGTAGCAGCAACTTTCTACTGCCGTAGGAGCTGATGTGTATAGTGTTGTGTCATCAGCATACATAGACACACTGGCTTTACTCAAGGCCAGCGGCATGTCATTAGTAAATATTGAAAAAGGTAAAGGGCCTAGACAGCTGGCCTGGGGAATTCCTGATTCTACCCAGATTATGTTCTCTTTATCCACAATATAGCAGGGGGTGTAAAGCCATAATACATAAGGTTTTCCATCAGCAGACTATCATCGATAATGTCAAAAGCCTCACTGAAGTCTAACAAAACAGCTCTCACAATCTTTTTATCATCAATTTCTCTCAGCCAAGCAATAATTTGTGTAAGTGCTGTGCTTGTTGAATGTCCTTCCCTATAAGCGTGCTGAAAGTCTGTTGTCAATTTGTTTACAGTAAAATAGCATTGTATCTGGTCAAACACAATTTTTTCCAAAGTTTACTTAGGGTTGGTAACAGGCTGATTGGTCGGCTATTTGAGCCAGTAAACTGGGCTTTACTATTCTTGGGTAGTGGAATTACTTTTGCTTCCCTCCAGGCCTCAGGGCACACACTTTCTAGTAGGCAAATATATGAATATATGAATGAATATATGGCAAATTAAAACACTGGGGCAGATACACAGCAGGGCCTGAGTCATAATACAAGCATTGTTTGTCGAGCGCTCCCTTACGTCTCACTGAGCCTCTCCTGAGGTTCTTCAGCCATAACACCAATACTCTTGCTTCCGTCTATTCTCTGGATCATTTGAAAAAGGGAGCCATTGTCAGTAAGTATGTGTGTGTGTGTTTAGGGGTTGGAATAACTTGCGGAGGACCTCCCTACTTTAACAGGCAATTTCCTCTGATAACAGCAGTCATGCAGTGGTGTCCATGGTGATGATTCCACCAGAGAGTATAACAGTGTGAACTGTACAGTACTTCACCTCTACAGGGTGCAGGCAGAGATAAGCGTTTTCCCTCCACACACGCACGCACGCACGCACGCACGAACGTGCAGAATCAATAGACCATTTGTTTTGGTATTGCCCTCAGGTAGCCTGTTTCGGGTCTCTGAAAAAGCATAACATTCATAAAAATGTACCCTAGAAATAGCATTGTTGGGAGATCTGGAGATCTTAGTAAAAGTAAAAGTATTTATCTTCAAATCGCAATCTGTGGATTCCATTAGATTCGATAGATTCAAATTGTATGTTAAAAATTCCATTAGATTCGATAGATTCAAATTGTATGTTAAAAATCACAGCATAGTTGAAAGATATATGGTGTGTAGAAATCTGAAGAGGGTGGCCAGCAGAGATAGGTGGTATGGGCTGAGGAAAGCTGAGGGTTGGGATGTGGAATTGTAGACAAGTGGGAGTGGAGTTGCTGGGCGGGGGGTAGAATGACAGTCAAAGATTAAGTAAAAACAATCTTGGAGGGCTGGTGGCCTGGCGGTTGGGAGCTTGGGCCGGTGGCGGATAGGTCGCTGGTTCGGGTTCCCGTAATTGACGTTGAGGGAGATCTGTCGACGTGCCCTTGAGCAGGTCGTTGACCCCGGTTGCTTCTGTGGTTCACTCTGGATGGGAGTCTGTTAGATGACTGAATGTATTGTAAATGTTGAGTGGCATCATTGCCAGTAGAGTTGTATGTTTTAATATTCCCCCCCAAAAATAAAAAAATAAAAAGATAGAAATAAAATAAAAAATCTACAACAAAAAATAATATATATATATAGTGTGTGTGTTTCATGACCAGTACATGTGGATACTGTACAACAGTCCTTGGCCCACTGTGTTAGAAGAGCAGGCCCAGGGAGGTCTCATAGCGTGTTTGAGGGGGTTTGGACAGTCAGCTGCAGGAGTTACAACCCTTCTTCCCAAACCAGAGACAGCTGCTGTTGCACCCTGGGGTAGAGGGCCACAGATGTGGAGTTCCCTGGGGACAGGAATTACAAACATACTGTTTATAAAGGAATATACAGCTCATAAATGCTTGTGTTATAATTACACTTAACCCAACTGTGTGTGAGAGGGTGGCCCACCATGAAGATCATTGAGACAGACTTGTGTGTATGAGTGGTTAGGATCCATTGAGATTGGTAGTGTGTGTATATGATGTGAATGTGTGTGATGAGAGCTGTATGGTGTGATTGTATGGACGTCTTAGTGTATGTAGTTTGTAGCTGTGTTCACTGCCCTCTGCTTTCTCTCATCCCTAGAGAGTCACAGTGGACAAATCCTGCCTGGAGACTATTACAGTCCATCTCAGGAACAGGAAGACAGACTGTCATGGCAAGTTAAGAGAGAGTGTGTGTATGTGTGTGGTGTGGGGGTGTTGTGTGTGTGTGTGTGTGTGTGTGTGTGTGTGTGTGTGTGTGTGTGTGTGTGTGTGTGTGTGTGTGTGTGTGTGTGTGTGTGTGTGTGTGTGTGTGTGTGTGAGTGCATTCATGCGTGCTTGTGTGCGTACGTGCCTGTTTGCCTGTGTGTCTGCGTGCGTGCACTCACACAAAGGGAGATTTACAAAACGTGATGATTGCCTATGCTGTCTATGACAACAGTAAGCTTGGTTTGGACATTAATCAGTGGTAACAGTTAGTTACAGTTCTACACCGGTGGGTGATGCAATAGTTTATCTGACATGGACAGAGTACAGTGACCATTCAGAGTATCCTCTCCATTGAGGCTGTTATGAATTGTCACCTTGTTAAAGCATCTATAGCTCACCACAGTGGGACTACAACAGCTGGTTGAGCCACTTAATGGGGCTGGGAATCCATCCTCCCACTCCATCATGTGATACTAATAATATTTTGGCACTTCTATTCAAAATAAAAAGAGAGATATTTTCTCAACAAAGGAGGTTCAATTTGCACCCAGTGGGTATCCTGTATGCTTTTTCCACACAGCTGAGCTATGTTGGTTAATATCATTATTACTCTCAGCACTACCAGCACTGAAGCCTCTGAGGGGGTGCCCTAACAGCAGATCAAACCCACATCGTTTTGACTTGAACCTGCAGAAAGAAAGGCCAGGCATGCTTTGAAGAGTTTGCAGTGGAAGACAGTTGAGCAAGACAGTGCTTCACAGGGCTGTGGACGTGTACAAGCACTGTGTGTGTGTGTGTGTGTGTGTGTGTGTGTGTGTGTGTGTGTGTGTGTGTGTGTGTGTGTGTGTGTGTGTGTGTGTGTGTGTGTGTGTGTGTGTGTGTGTGTGTGTGTGTGTGTGTGTGTGTGTGTGTGTGTGTGTGTGTGTGTGTGTGTGTGTGCATGCCCACATGAGTGAGACAAATAGATTAGAGATGAGAGATCAGAGATTGAAAAATATGGCAAATTGAAGGAGAAACTGAGACATATTCACAAAATCCTTGGGTGTGAAAGACGGGGAGTCTGTGAGTCTTTCCCCAGTCGGTTGACCTTTAAGTATTATATATCAGACTTGGATTTTCTCTCTTTTCATAACCAACCCTTCAGTACCCAGAGCTCCTGCTGTGAATGTAAAATTAAGACTGCCCTGCTGTGCTATTCAGCAGATACTTCTAATTAGTGGGAAAATCCCAAAGGGTAATTCAGTTGTATTAACATTCTACCAAGAAAGGGGGTTATAAAAAAGAACAATAATCCATTAAGGCTTGAAATTTACATTTTTTTCACCAATAATTTAACTAACGCATTCACAAATACAAGGTTCAAAAGATTACCCTAGTAAAGTCTGTATAAAGCTTAGCTCACCCTAACTCACCCTTCAATGTAGAATTTTCTGAGCCGGAAAAGTGATGAATTAACTTGACTGATGTAGGCTGAATGAACCAGCTGCTCTTATTCACAGTAAATACAGGCTATATTCAGCAATAATTTGGCAATGTATCATTTGGGATTAGCACTAAAGCCTTTTTCATTCATACCCTCCCCTTCCGCCTGTTTGAATGAAACATTCCAGTGCTTAAAGAGAGTAGATCCATTTCTCCCCGGAGGGGGCTTAAACAGACAATTACATGCTGGGCCACAGCGGCCCTCTGAAGTGGTGGGTTACGGTCAGGACAGTTTAAAATGCTGATGCTCTGGTCAATTTGGGAAAAATGCTCAGACGTACTGTGACATGACCCGGTCATGATTTAGGGTCCTTGCGATGACCGCTGACTAAATAATCCTTTAGAGGCACATTGGGAGATATATTGGCACAAACACAGACTAAATCTTACATGTAGACTGAAAACTTAGGAGACAATAGCTTATAGGTCAAATGGCTCAAATTCTACTACTTAGTCCAAAGTGAAACTCATATTGACATCCTAAGGAAGAAAAGAGAATAGGAATATAAGCAATTATGTTCTTCCCTCTCTCTGCCTTCATCTCTTATTTTTAGCTGTCTGTCTCCCTTCCTCTACTCCCAGTAGCCTCTACAGGATGTAGTGACACCCCTCATGGGCACCGCCCTGCGCATACTCCCCATCCTCAAGGATATCTCATCAAGAGCTCGCCTAACAAACTTCTGCCTAACGAGACAACCTGATAACAAGGGCTTCCCTAACAAGTGTCTCATTAATGAAGGAAATTGCCAGGACTGTCCTCATCAGACCGTGCATGCAGGAAAACAAACATAAGACAATCAGGACAATCAGGCTTGGGACGTGACTTCCCCCATCTCCCCACCAGTCTCTTCCCCCTCCGGACCCCCGACCGGAGTTACACAAAGCGGAGGATGGGAGAGCCCAGGAGGACACACGCTCCTCTCTCCTCCTGACCTTCTGAAGACCTACAGTAGATCTCAGGCTGTTTGCTCAGGAGGCTAGAGTCAACCGCAGCCGGAAACCAGGAGGAACACACCGACCTGATTGAACAGTAAGGAGGAGGATTGTCTACTGTATTATCATTTAAATCAACCACCATCCAGGAAGTACAATAAAGAGCCCTATTGCTGTTCCTCTATGGAGAATGGTATAGGTCATAGGTCAGATAAACCCCACCCTGTCCTGTCCATGCTGGACATATCCATGTTATATCACATAAACCAAACTCATCTTGAGAAACACTTATTGTAGTGTTAGAAGAGCCTGAACACCTTCACTGTTATTACTGGCATTACTTGGAAGACAACACATTGATCAAATACACGTACAATACAATCAAACTATTCCCAATCAAATACAAATCTTATTCTTGTTCTACTCTAATATCCTGGGAGGTCTGATCAGTCTGTCTCCAGTGTGACTGCCTCTGTTGTTTCAGGCTTCACATTTGGAGAGAGTTTGGCATTGATATGCCAGCTGAGTTGAATTAATAGCCAGTAAACAATGTGCTTTAGACGTGTGTAAAATGAGTTCAAACCCGTCTGACACACATGCTGCTGTTTAGCCCTTCATTTGCCACCTGTAGCATGTAAACATTTTATATTTTAAGTAGAAATTGTGAACAATATTGCCTTTTAAAAGCCTGTTAATTAAATGAAGTGTCCTTTAATATAGACCACCCTGATAATTCAATAAAGACTTGCTAAAGAGTCAAAATGTCCCTCCGTCAACCCTGTGTCACTTCTAGGAAGATTCTACCCCATGTAACCCCAACATTTCTCCAACTTTTCACCATTATTATAAAGCTCTAGTTGTTTTGTTGCTTTGACAAAGTCATTTCTGAAGATGATTATTTATTTAATGTGATGAGTGTTTAATGTTCATCTGTACATCATTTTAAGCTCAACCCTGTTAACTCACGTTTGAATATGTTGAAACTATTATTTTTTAAATATTTTTTTCTAAATAAACTTTTAACAACTAATAGTTGGTTTTACTCTTTTGGCCATTTGCTGATGTTTTGTGGTAGAAAACTGGGCACGTGAAGCATAACACGTCAACCTTGTTACCCATAGATAGTCAGGCTAGAAAAGTTTGAACAATTTCACTTTATTTTAAGTTTGCATTCAATTTCCCCTTGTTGAACACAACAGGCTTTCATTCCCCCTGTCACAAGGGGATTTGTGGCTGATTTAAGATTAAATCCTCAACCCTGTTATGGTCAACCCTGTTATGGTCAACTTTGTTACTTTATTTTGCACATAACAGGGACTTGCTATAATCCTTTTTTTTCTTGAGGTGGAAAAAGGTGTTTTTTATTAAGTTGAACATATACTCTTATGACAGCTTGTTGAAATTGAAACCAAACATAGATTTTTTTGGACAAAGTTACACTTCTCAAAAGGCACCAAATTGGTGGAACGACCGTACTACCGCCACCTCAAGGTTGGTCTGAAATAACTACTGAGACCTCATAGGAGGAACTTCTGAGTTGAAACCATATTAATGCATTGGTGAAAAACATCCATCCAAACTCTGATCTTGAAAAATAAGTATCAAGGCATATTGCTTAATATTGTGGACTTAAAGGGGTGGATTTCTCAATTGTAAAGCTCAATACTTTCAAAGAGCCAGAATAACCAGACTAATAAAAAAATAACATGGATTAGACTCCTACTTCTATTGATGCCAGTGAACTTTTCATTGCCCTATGCATGCAGTCGACAGGGAGTTTCCTCACATTGTGGTTGGATTTGAACCAGCTAGGCCATGCCATGCCATGCCATTCCATGACATCGTTAGTAGAGTGAGATATATCTTGGCAGAGTAACCTAACTATAACCAGTTTGTGGCAGAGAAGGAGAGCAGCATGGCTGGATAGAAGGCTGGAAACTGAAGTGAAGGAAAACATATCACAGTCCTCTCCCTGGGGAAAACAAACTAATGAAACAGGGACTTTTATGAGGACAACCAGTGACCAGTACCCCTGATGTTGACTAAGATGGGTCTTCAGTACTGCTTATGAGGTAGTAAAATATGTTTCCAGTAAAGGTAAGAAATGTGGAGGCGTATGAGTAACAGTAATATGTTTCACACACCTGTAAGACTGTGGCTGGGGATCTGAGACTGGGACTAGGGCTGTAAGACTGTGGCTGGGGATCTGAGACTGGGACTAGGGCTGTAAGACTGTTGTTGGGCCTCTGAGACTGTGACTAGGGCTGTAAGACTGTGGCTGGGGATCTGAGACTGGGACTAGGGCTGTAAGACTGTGGCTGGGGATCTGAGACTGGGACTAGGGCTGTAAGACTGTTGTTGGGCCTCTGAGACTGTGACTAGGGCTGTAAGACTGTGGCTGGGGATCTGAGACTGGGACTAGGGCTGTAAGACTGTGGCTGGGGATCTGAGACTGGGACTAGGGCTGTAAGACTGTGGCTGGGGATCTGAGACTGGGACTAGGGCTGTAAGACTGTGGCTGGGGATCTGAGACTGGGACTAGGGCTATAAGACTGTGGCTGGGGATCTGAGACTGGGACTAGGGCTGTAAGACTGTGGCTGGGGATCTGAGACTGGGACTAGGGCTGTAAGACTGTGGCTGGGGATCTGAGACTGGGACTAGGGCTGTAAGACTGTTGTTGGGGATCTGAGACTGGGACTAGGGCTGTAAGACTGTGGCTGGGGATCTGAGACTGGGACTAGGGCTGTAAGACTGTTGTTGGGGATCTGAGACTGGGACTAGGGCTGTAAGACTGTGGCTGGGGATCTGAGACTGGGACTAGGGCTGTAAGACTGTGGCTGGGGATCTGAGACTGGGACTAGGGCTGTAAGACTGTGACTGGGGATCTGAGACTGGGACTAGGGCTGTAAGACTGTGGCTGGGGATCTGAGACTGGGACTAGGGCTGTAAGACTGTGGCTGGGGATCTGAGACTGGGACTAGGGCTGTAAGACTGTGACTGGGGATCTGAGACTGGGACTAGGGCTGTAAGACTGTGGCTGGGGATCTGAGACTGGGACTAGGGCTGTAAGACTGTTGTTGGGGATCTGAGACTGGGACTAGGGCTGTAAGACTGTGGCTGGGGATCTGAGACTGTGACTAGTGCTGTAAGACTGTTGTTGGGGATCTGAGACTGGGACTAGGGCTGTAAGACTGTTGTTGGGGATCTGAGACTGGGACTAGGGCTGTAAGACTGTGGCTGGGGATCTGAGACTGTGACTAGGGCTGTAAGACTGTTGTTGGGGATCTGAGACTGTGACTAGGGCTGTAAGACTGTGGCTGGGGATCTGAGACTGGGACTAGGGCTGTAAGACTGTGGCTGGGGATCTGAGACTGTGACTAGGGCTGTAAGACTGTGGCTGGGGATCTGAGACTGGGACTAGGGCTGTAAGACTGTGGCTGGGGATCTGAGACTGTGACTAGGGCTGTAAGACTGTGGCTGGGGATCTGAGACTGGGACTAGGGCTGTAAGACTGTGGCTGGGGATCTGAGACTGGGACTAGGCCTGTAAGACTGTGGCTGGGGATCTGAGACTGGGACTAGGGCTGTAAGACTGTGGCTGGGGATCTGAGACTGGGACTAGGGCTGTAAGACTGTGGCTGGGGATCTGAGACTGGGACTAGGGCTGTAAGACTGTGGCTGGGGATCTGAGACTGGGACTAGGGCTGTAAGACTGTTGTTGGGCCTCTGAGCCTAGGACTGGGGCTGTAAGACTGTGGCTGGGGATCTGAGACTGGGACTAGGGCTGTAAGACTGTTGCTGGGGATCTGAGACTGGGACTAGGGCTGTAAGACTGTTGCTGGGGATCTGAGACTGGGACTAGGGCTGTAAGACTGTGGCTGGGGATCTGAGACTGGGACTAGGGCTGTAAGACTGTGGCTGGGGATCTGAGACTGTGACTAGGGCTGTAAGACTGTGGCTGGGGATCTGAGACTGTGACTAGGGCTGTAAGACTGTGGCTGGGGATCTGAGACTGGGACTAGGGCTGTAAGACTGTGGTTGGGGATCTGAGACTGTGACTAGGGCTGTAAGACTGTGGCTGGGGATCTGAGACTGGGACTAGGGCTGTAAGACTGTGGCTGGGGATCTGAGACTGTGACTAGGGCTGTAAGACTGTGGCTGGGGATCTGAGACTGGGACTAGGCCTGTAAGACTGTGGCTGGGGATCTGAGACTGGGACTAGGGCTGTAAGACTGTGGTTGGGGATCTGAGACTGGGACTAGGGCTGTAAGACTGTGGCTGGGGATCTGAGACTGGGACTAGGGCTGTAAGACTGTGGCTGGGGATCTGAGACTGGGACTAGGGCTGTAAGACTGTGGCTGGGGATCTGAGACTGGGACTAGGGCTGTAAGACTGTGGCTGGGGATCTGAGACTGGGACTAGGGCTGTAAGACTGTGGCTGGGGATCTGAGACTGGGACTAGGGCTGTAAGACTGTTGTTGGGCCTCTGAGCCTAGGACTGGCGCTGTAAGACTGTGGCTGGGGATCTGAGACTGGGACTAGGGCTGTAAGACTGTTGCTGGGGATCTGAGACTGGGACTAGGGCTGTAAGACTGTTGCTGGGGATCTGAGACTGGGACTAGGGCTGTAAGACTGTGGCTGGGGATCTGAGACTGGGACTAGGGCTGTAAGACTGTGGCTGGGGATCTGAGACTGGGACTAGGGCTGTAAGACTGTGGCTGGGGATCTGAGACTGTGACTAGGGCTGTAAGACTGTGGCTGGGGATCTGAGACTGTGACTAGGGCTGTAAGACTGTGGCTGGGGATCTGAGACTGTGACTAGGGCTGTAAGACTGTGGCTGGGGATCTGAGACTGTGACTAGGGCTGTAAGACTGTGGCTGGGGATCTGAGACTGTGACTAGGGCTGTAAGACTGTGGCTGGGGATCTGAGACTGTGACTAGGGCTGTAAGACTGTGGCTGGGGATCTGAGACTGTGACTAGGGCTGTAAGACTGTTGTTGGGGATCTGAGACTGGGACTAGGGCTGTAAGACTGTTGTTGGGCCTCTGAGCCTAGGACTGGGGCTGTAAGACTGTGGCTGGGGATCTGAGACTGGGACTAGGGCTGTAAGACTGTTGCTGGGGATCTGAGACTGGGACTAGGGCTGTAAGACTGTGGCTGGGGATCTGAGACTGGGACTAGGGCTGTAAGACTGTGGCTGGGGATCTGAGACTGGGACTAGGGCTGTACGACTGTGGCTGGGGATCTGAGACTGGGACTAGGGCTGTAAGACTGTGGCTGGGGATCTGAGACTGTGACTAGGGCTGTAAGACTGTGGCTGGGGATCTGAGACTGTGACTAGGGCTGTAAGACTGTGGCTGGGGATCTGAGACTGTGACTAGGGCTGTAAGACTGTGGCTGGGGATCTGAGACTATGACTAGGGCTGTAAGACTGTGGCTGGGGATCTGAGACTGTGACTAGGGCTGTAAGACTGTGGCTGGGGATCTGAGACTGTGACTAGGGCTGTAAGACTGTGGCTGGGGATCTGAGACTGTGACTAGGGCTGTAAGACTGTTGTTGGGCCTCTGAGCCTAGGACTGGGGCTGTGAGGCTGGGGCTGTGAGTCTGGGTCTGTGAGGCTGGGGTCTGTGAGGCTGGGGTCTGTGAGGCTGGGGTCTGTGAGGCTGGGGTCTGTGAGGCTGGGACTGGGGCTGTGAGGCTGGGACTGGGGCTGTGAGGCTGGAGCTGTGAGTCTGGGGTCTGTGAGTCTGGGGTCTGTGAGGCTGGGGTCTGTGAGGCTGGGGTCTGTGAGGCTGGGACTGGGGCTGTGAGGCTGGAGCTGTGAGGCTGGAGCTGTGAGGCTGGGACTGGGGCTGTGAGGCTGGGGTCTGTGAGGCTGGGATCTGTGAGGCTGGGGTCTGTGAGGCTGGGGTCTGTGAAGTTGGGGCTGTGAGGCTGGAGCTGTGAGGCTGGAGCTGTGAGGCTGGGGTCTGTGAGGCTGGGGTCTGTGAAGTTGGGGCTGTAAGGCTGGGACTGGGGCTGTGAGGCTGGAGCTGTGAGGCTGGGGCTGTGAGGCTGGAGCTGTGAGGCTGGGGCTGTGAGGCTGGGGCTGGAGGTGTGAGTCTTTGGCTGGGGATGGGGGGCTGTGAGGCTGTGGCTAGGGCTGGGGCTGTGAGGATGGGGCTGTGAGGCTGGGGTTGGAGCTGTGAGTCTTTGGCTGGGACTGTGAGGCTGGGGTTGGAGCTGTGAGTCTTTGGCTGGTGCTGTGAAGCTGAGGCTGTGAGGCTGTGTCAGGAGTGTCATCTGTGTTGTGAAATTAAGTCTGATGAAGGCCATCGCTAGAGCGATCTCACATCGAACACTTCGCTTCTTCTTATTCTGAGAGAGAGAGAGAGAAAGAGAGAGAGAGAGAGAGATTATGAAGTGTAAAGTGCTGATTTACTGACTCAGGGAACTCTCCAGTGAGTGTTAGCTGACAAAAACATACCAAGCCTGAAATTCTAGAATAATTATTCCTAAAATATGCATCCCAAATGGCACCCAATTCCCTAGTGCACTACTTTTGACCAGAGCCTTATCAAAAGTAGGTTAGGGGACGTAGCCCTAAAGCAGGTGGACAGATGTGAATTAAAGAAAATCAGCAGAACTACCAGCAAGTGTTTCACAGTTTTCAACAGAGAGGGAGGGGGGGAGAAAAACATTATTTCTCTAAATACAAAATTGTTCCTAAGGTTCAGAGATAATGATGTGCTTAGCATGGCCCTCTGTTTTATTTAAACTGCAGATAATCAGTTAGGACTTCAAAACGAAATAAATGAGTTATTGTAACTTTTGCAATTCTTCATATGGCATCCCAGTAAACACACACTTACTCACGTAGCCCTTTCCTGCAGTCAAATGACTTAATGGCCTCATGGGTGGAACATTATTCATATTTTTCATAATTTCATAATTAATAAACATGATTATTTTTTAAACGTAAAAAATCTGGTGTTTCTATGTCAAAAAGTTTTGTTATATTTCAGTCTTCTGTATATAAAGTGTAATATTGGGATGCAAACTCAAAATTGAATACATTTCAACTCTATATCTAATATGGTAAAGGTGTCTTCTTTTTTTAAGCCCATAACCATGTGTGTGAGGTGTATACTTTTGTTTCAAAGTAAATTTTTTAAGAATACCAAAAAACACTCTGTGTGACCCTGATTTAGCCCACTGCAGTAAAATGTTAAACCCTTTTGCTCTTTGGGGAGCATAGGTCATTCACATAATTCCTAAACACAACCACTACACAATGGTATCTCAATTTTGACTCCAAGTTGTGACCATATGTCGCCCTGTTACAACTACAGGTTATGTTACTTTCTCGATTCGTCGTCCTGATGCTTTTGTTGTAAATACATGTAAATATGGCGCCTTAAAAAAGCCTTTAACCTGGGTATTTCACTGTGAATCTTCTCTGCCTTCTCACTAAAAAAACACCACCGCCGAGAGCACCATTTCATAATGTCACCTCATGGAAAGTCAAGAATATTAACCCTCTTAACCTCAGAGAAACAACCTGTATTATATAGAGCAGACAGGTAGATTTGTATCCATACAACCCACCCTGGACTCTTTACAAATAGTCTTTACTGTACCCCTGTAGTAGGACACTACTTCATCACCTCTAAAGCTCTTAAGAGGGCGTCTGAGAGAATGATGTTTAGATGGAGTCATGAGGAAAGACAGACATGTAAAACAAACACAGTGTAAATGTATAGTGGCCCCAACCTTGCTCAGTGTGTGTGTGTGTGTGTGTGTGTGTGTGTGTGTGTGTGTGTCAATGGAGAGGCTGTCATATCCTAAAGCTTTACAGCTCTCTTAGAGGCTCTTACTCAAGGCTCCCATTCACCATGACAACCACTTACTCTAACTCAAGTCAATGTGAGAATAACATATTACCTTTCTTGTCCCCCGGTGCATACCATGCTACCACAGCCCACCATCAACTCCACAGCGGTAACGCAACCCGCAGCCCAAACACATAAATGTCGGATTGGTGTTTACTCTCATCGGCATGTGTCCCACTGGACACATACTGGTTGAAACGTTATTTCCACTTAATTTAAATAAGTTACTTTGAACCAACTTGGAATAGACTTTGAATAGACTATGTGCCCAGTGGGATGTGACTGAGCCTGAAGTGGGCCAGAGCCACAGAAAACATTGCTGGAACTACTAAGGATACATTTTTCACATTCTTATAAATCATAATAACTTGGAGATTGGACTACGGATGAACTCTCTTCAAAACTTTTAAACCTTTTACCACAGCAGGGCACAGAGTCACAATGCTTTAGACAACAGTGTGTGTGGGCACGCATACGCATGTGTGTGTGTGTGTGTGAGAATGAAAGAGAGAGAGGCAGTAGCCTATAGAGGTGGTATTGGTCCCCCCCACAGTCCCCACAGTCCTTTATGTGACCATTGGCCTTGGTCTTGTCTGGCTCTGTCTCCTGTTCTCAGGGGACAGCTCGAGCACACACTGCTGAGATGGTCCCCCACATTCTCGGGAATGGGGCCAACCAACACAGCTCATCTCTACCTTTCAACTTCAGTCAAATCTACTAAGTCTTACAGCCAACTAGGGAACGATATGAGCTCTGTGGGCAATATGAATTAATATTTCACCATGGAAAAATATGTGAACACTGATTTGATAGGTAACTTCAGTATGAGTTGTCCGCCATCCAGTGGCAACTTTTGGAAAAGCAACGTTCGATGCTTTTGTACTTTTATTTTGAAAACAGCGTTAAACGCGGAAGTAGCAAACTAACACGTTCGAGTACTTCATGAACTGCTTTCTTGCACAGCCAGGTGAGAGCAGGGCAGATAGCACCCGCACGTCGTACAGCGCAAAGATGCTGGAACTAGTTAAATTGCCTAGTTAAATAAGAAAATAAATATATATTTCTAATACTGCGCAAAAAAATAGGCCCATCCATCCCAGTGACCTAACTAGCATGCATTGGCACTGAATGTGTTCGAATGATGGAGTGCGGGGCTGACTTCCTGCACCTCGTCGTTATGGACGGGTGAGCAAAGCCACATCAGGATGCTTCATAGGCTACAACGCTAGCTAGGGAGTGCATTGATTTCCCGCTAGTCCTAGCAAGCTAGCATAGCCTCAGTTTCTTTAGCAATCATGTCAAGCAGTTTAGCTAGCTGTAACACTGAATGCATGCATATTTTAGCAAAGCCAGTCCAGGTTGCATAACATTCTGCAACTCTGTTTACAACATCCTCAATTTTTCTTTAGTTACTTATATTTTGTTAGCTTAAGTTTTATTCAACACTAATATAGCACTGATTTGCATTTCAACTTATCTTATTGCCTGCCTTGCATCACCACCAAAGTGACTGGATTAGATTAAATCACATGAGGCTAATGATTGTATGTTGTTTCCCTGAAGTCATTTTGTACCCAACATCATGTTCGGTCATCCCATGGTGGAGTGCCTGAGGAACTGTGTGAGGCCAGACCCTTTTTGGTGAGTAACACAACCGCGCACTCTGATATGGTTACGCTATCGCCTTGTAATAGGACAACAAAACATTGAGGAGTCCCTATTATCACAGACACTGGTGCCCCCATGCTATTTCGGTCTACATAGTATCATAGATTGTTCAACTTAACATAGCAGCCATCTCAAAAGTGTGTGTGTGTGTTTTCTTCCAGATATGCACGTGATGGTATCGAGGCCATAGCAGTGGGTGAAACCCAAGGCAGCAGCAGGAGCCAATCAGTACACATTCCACCCGGAGGCCACCACCAATGCTGGAAACCTTATCAAGGAGATCAGAGAGAGCGGCATGAAGGTGAAGCAGTGTTGACTATAGAGGGAGACGAGAGGTCCAGATATGGGAGAGAAATGAATGGTCAGAGAGAATGGATGTAAAGCGTAATTCACACACAAGTCAGAGAAAGTTCACAACTATGTGTCTTCTTCACCCATGTGTGTGTGTGTTTTTGGCTTTACTATCATAGTGGGGACCAGAATTCCCCACGAGGAAAAATGCTTTTTTAGTCTTAGGTTTAGGGTTACAATTAGGGTTAGGGATCTGTTAAGGGTTAGGTTAGGGAAAATAGGATTTTGGATGGGAATCAGTTGTTTGATCCACACAAGGATTGTAAAACCAACGTGTGTGTGTCTTATAGGTGGGCCTAGCCATAAAGCCTGGGACTACAGTAGAGGAGTTTGCACCGTGGGCTGGACAGATCAACATGGCTCTGGTCATGACTGTGGAGCCTGGCTTTGGAGGCCAGAAGTTCATGGAGGACATGATGCCCAAGGTCGTATGTTTTCGTGTGTCTATAAGTGTTAATTTACTTAACTTTATGTCTCACCAGAGAAAGTACATACCTGATAAGCAGCATGAAAAAGCTTTTTGTCCTCATCTGTAATCTGACTTATACACAAGGTCTCTTGAATGCAGAGGTTTGTTACAATGTCATCAGTGGACATTGTGTCATCTGAGTATGAATGAAACATTTCAGAATGATATCTGCTTGTGGTGACTTGTAAGTCTGTAGTTTAACAAGGAAGTAAGGTACGGTTGAAGTTTGCAAGTGGGCTTTCTAAACACAAATAGAGTAGTGTATTGATCTACGAGACTTATAGGATGCAATGATATGTACTGAACCTGCCTCCCGTAATAAAGCGAAGTGTGCCGTTGTAAACTGCTTCTAATGGTTTCAGTGTAGCGGCAGCTGCTTTCATATAAATGGTGTCACTGTAGTCTAGCACTGGCAGGAAGTTGACTGAATGATCTGCTTTCTGCTGTTTAGGGAGAGGCATGATCTATTTACTCTCAACTTCCTAACTAAGTCATCCATATGCTTTTTAAAATAACTTTTTGTCAATCCAGATGCCAAAGATATTTATACACGGGGACACGGTTAATGTGGGCATCATCCAATATGCATAAATCATCAGATACATTTTTAAGTGAATTGGAAAACTATGTACTTGGTTTTACCTGCATTAAGTACTAATTTTCAGTTCAACAAAGGCTTTCTGCAAAGCAACAAAGGCAGATTGCAGCTCCGAAAAAGCCAAGTCAAGTAAAAAGTACAGAACCTAAAATCGACCAATTACATGACGCTTGATCCAGGCCAATTTCAGACAACCGTAGAATTAGTAAAGAGTAGTTGACAGTGTCAATGAATAGAACAGCACAGTGTTTCTTCCTATCCAAACAATTTACCACATTTAATACCAGTGATGCTGCCAAGATGGTGCTATGGCCTGGTCTGAAGCCCAACTGATGCACATTTAAAATAGATTTAGAAGTTAAGAAAGATCTTAACTTAGCAGACCTTCCAGAACTTGGGGATATCCCCAATCGTCAAGTAAAAAATGTCAATGATTCCGCACTAAGGGGAGCAGAAAGCTGCAGCAAGAAGACGTGAATATAATCAGCCCCAGTGGATTTATTTTCATCAATCTTGAGCATGTATGTCGGTGTGTGGCATATTTGGGACATGTTATTAACACGTCTGTTTCTGTGTGTGGCCAGGTGAGCTGGCTGAGGAGTCAGTTTCCCTCTCTGGACATTGTGGATGGAGGAGTGGGTCCTTCTGCCATCCATAAGTGTGCTGAGGTGAGTACATGCCTCCTTGGGCCCTAGTGTTTACCTGTGTTGTTTCTGCCTGTGTCAGTCCATGTGGGTTGACTGAGTATGTTTCTCTTTCTGTGTGTCTCTGGTAGGCGGGTGCTAACATGATCGTGTCGGGCTGTGGTAAGCAGTGACGACCCTCGCTCTGTCATCGTACCGCCGTCTCGGAAGCAATCCAGAAACGCTCACTGGGCCACTGACACGAGAGAGAGCGGTACAGGACGGCTGAACAAGATGTCATATTTTGAATACATTTTTTGGGGGGGATGACAGGCTAGTATTTTGTCATTGCCTTGTTTTAAAATTCCTGTTACTATCTCCCTTGTCACATGATACAGAGGATTCCTCGCCTCTTCTTGCTCTGCTCGGTTTGTTTGAAAAGTAGTTCACTACTCAGACACTAGAGGGCAAGCTTGCTCAAACTATTCATCCCTATAGGTTTGTATACCCTGGACTGTCAATCTTTTTTTTTTAAATCCCCGTTTTCTGTACTGTCTTGTTTAGACTCATGACTATTTACTTATTGATAATAAGTCATGAATATTATTGATAATATTGAATTATATGAGAGTATTAGTGATCTAGCAGTTATATCTGAATTTAATATGGGATATAAAGTTAGTACCTGCACAGGTATTTATTTAATCAAAACTAATAGTAACATTACCGGATAGGTAAAAAAAACAACAGCAACCTCTCCTTGCACTAATAGGAACCAGGTTTCTATTTAACACCATTTAACTGACAAGATTTTCTCCAGTAAATAATGCAAGAAGAATGTCAGGTGTCACCCCCCCACCCCTCCGGTTACCTGTGTTTATTGAATAGTGTTTAAAGCCCTTCTAGCTCAGGTGGCCATTTTGTCTGAGATAGGGGACATCTCTACATTTCATATCTCTACGCCTGCCAGAACAAACCTCTTGTCAATGAGAATCACACATGACATACTTTTAGCTGCAAGCCGCTCATTCTCAATAATGCAACAAATGTCTGGAAGATAATTCGCATTCTTCCGTTTGTGTCACATATCACACAAGACAGAGGTTCATAGGAGACTGACTCCAGATCTGTTGGAAAAGCTGTTTATGGAAACGCTAATACCCTGGTCGCTATTGAGACGTGTGTGTATTTGGGATGTAGGGACATGTAAGAGGGTCCCCTGCTCTGTCTATTGACAAGGTTTTCCTACAGCTGGATCTGTGACATGTCTCAGACTGCACCATCATTCCAAGACATGATATAGTATATGTGGGGAATTCTGTGAGTCATACTTGTTCACTCTCTACATGTACATGATATCAATGGAAAAACTTATGTAAAGAGAGTGAGTCTTAATATAATGTTGATTAAGTAAATAATGATTGAACGATATCTAAATAAGAATTATCGGAGGATGTGCTCTACCTTTACCTGCCTTGTGTTTGTGTAAATGACATTCCATATGTCCTATTTATATATGAAAACTGTACATATTCATTGAGAACTTTATAAATCACTGGATGTAAATTATTTTTGTAAGACATACTGCACATTTCTGTTAGATATGAAGCATATCATCTTTAAGAGATGAAAACAGAGAAGTCCGTCGACGCATTCTATAAATTCCCCGTTCTACAATGGAATCATAGATTCAAGGAGGAAACTCTTGACAGAAGCAGACATTTTTAACCAAACACACTAACAAATATGCCCACTTACAACAACACAGACTTACAACACAGACTTACACATAGGTCCACTTACAACAACACATACTTACACATAGGCCAACTGTACACATATCCAATGCTACTCAAGGGAATGTAAATGTTCCAGCGGTGCCAGAGCAACCGTATCCAGATGCTGAGAAAGAGAAAGGGCAAGATTATGTAGCGTTGGTTGGAACTTCCTTTTCATGTCCTCTCCTCCTCCACACTGTATCATGTGTGTGAGGTTGAGATGCCTAGTGTATATATGTCACTATGTCCGCAGGCACTTACAGGAGATAACTTTGATTGCAGTGTACACACACTCGGGGTAATTATAACCCCAGTATCACACACACCAAACATGAGTCATGCTGGCAGCCATCATGTGGCGTTTTTGAGCCGGTCTTCAGAGTTCTGACTGAGTATGGCTGGATTGCTGTCTCTGGTGAGAAGGCTGGTACAGAGCAGTACACAGAGGACACAACCCCAGGGCCCTGCAGAGGGCCCCTACTGAGTAGGGTTTAGTAGTCAGAGCCTACATCAGTAATTGGAACACACTACCACTGGAAGATAAACCAGAACCCAGCTCTTCTCAGAAATACCATCTACTGGGCTTTGATTGGGAAGAAATGTGACATCCAAGGCTTTGAATTCCAATGTGAATAAGATTTATTCATGATCATGTAAATCAAAATGTATTGATATGTAGACTTGAGATGTAACATTTCTCATTCATCATGCAGTCACATTGAATGGATTATTCAAATCCATCCGTCCAAAGCTAGGCTACTGTATAATGAATCTTTCTGTAAGAGAACATGGTGTGTGGCGTGCACTCCTTTATTATGTCCCCCTTTCATCTTCCCTTTTTATTCTTCCTCTCGCTTTCTTCTTTCCTACTACTCTCTCTCTCTGATGGCAAGCAGCGATGTCTTTGCTCTCCCAGTCCTCTCCCCGTCGTCCTCAGCACTAAAAGCACATTACCTCACTCGTCACATTGCATGTTCCAGCTCATTCATAATTACCCACGATCCCACAGGAGACAGGAAGCGTGGGGCTGATTAGCTCACTGTTGTCACAGCCATGACATAATGCATAAAGTCCTCTTCTCTGATTGAGTGTGCTAGCTGTCTAATTCAGGGTTTCCCAAACTCGGATCCCCAAGGGGTGCGTTTTGATTTTTGCCGTAGCACTACACAGCTGATTCAAATAATCAACTAGTCATCAAGCTTTGATCATTTGAATCAGCTGTGTAGTGTTAGAGCAAAACCAAAACGTGCACCCCTTGGGGTCCAGAGGACCGAGTTTGAGAAACACTAGTCTAATTAATGATTAAAAAAACTTTAATTGCTTAGAATAACATTACAAACGATCTCTTTGCTTTGCCCCGGGCGGAGGGGAGTGTGAAGGGATTCATGGAAGGCCGTGGCGGTGATTGTGGTTCACAGAGGACGGTCGGCGCAGTGACACGGGGTGCCCGTTGGTCATGGTTGCTCCATAGTTCCCCTCTGTTTTCAGTTGTTTTAGGAGAGGGCCTACGGGGTAGGCACACTGTAGCAGTGATATGATGAGCCCACAATTTGTGTGAGGGACCATATTCCATAGTTCCAGGACAGTGCTGGAATAGAGGTAGTGCTGAAGTAGCTGCTTTGGCAATGGCCTTGACTTGGTGAGACGTTAATCAGAGCTATTCAAGGCATACATGTGGATTAATATTACGTTCTCCCTAGGCACTGATCAGTCAGTTTCACCCCCACCCCCCTCAACAGGTAAGGATAGGATTCATAGGAGGGTAAGCTTATCCTAGATCTGTGCGTGTCAAAGGGTAACTTCCACCCGGAGCCATTGAGGTTTTCTCATAGACAATAAAAGGGACTGCAGTGTTGAATGAGTGCACTGTGTTGTCCCGGGGGAGCTGCCTTAGTAACGACCCCATCACAGGCAGAGACCCAACAGAAGTACACAGGATTTTAGTTATTATCTATTATATATGGGCCAAGACTTACTGCTGTCTTTGCGAGTGTGTGTGTGTGTTCATGTTTTCTAATTCATAATGCATGAGATCGCAGCATTGCTGTTTTTGCCACGCGCAGAGCTGTGAGAGAAGAGCTCACATCAGGAAGAGTGGGTGTTTAGTTTGTTCGCCCTGACGCCGGCCACATCACTTGCTGCTCTTCACAGGAAATAGTCTTAGTTCAATGGACTTTATTTGTATACAGCTACTGCCCTCCTGGCAGAGAGAGTTTACACAGAGCTACAGAGGATAAATCAATAGATTTACCTTCGTCTCCAAGCCTCAGCCCACACATCCTGAACAGTGTATTAGGACATGGGTCAGAGCACTTACTGTGGGAACTCTCTCACGCATGTCACACACAGAACAGAATCAGAACAGTGTATTAGAAGAGTAGACATGTAACAGAATGCTGTGCAATGCAATCTGACAACGGAGTAGAATATCTCACCATGTCTTATGTAAAGGCAATACAACCTCAGGCACTGTGGCTGTTAAACACAAAAGCTCCAGGCATGATCAACGGTCACATTATGATGACTACACTAATACCTGATGTCACCTATGGGACATTCATTTCGTTAGATTCCTGTTAATGTTCTTGTACATATTTTATCATATTTATGAGTGCTTCAGAGCCTGTTCTGAATGCTGCCCCCTACCTATCTGAAGTGTAACCTAGGAAGATGTCCTGTCTCTCCTTCTGTATTCTCTCCTCTCTCTCTCACTGGTCATAAATCATCATCTACTAGTCTGCCTGCTGCTTCTCTGTTCTGGATCGTTAAGTGCTGTCTGCCCATGATTGCCCTATGGTGTCTATGTGCTATGTGAGAATGTATTTGCCTATTTGATTATTTACTCTTATCGAAAAACGCACTTGCCATGTCTTAAGTGTGTGTGTGTTTGGGGGAAAGAGAGAGAGAATGTGTTTGAGGGAATGAGTGAGTGCGAGTCAGAAAGAACAGAGGGAGAGCGAGGAATACAGAGAAATGTCCTCTAATGAGTATTATTTATTTGTCCTCCAGAGTTGTGAAAGAGCACATTTGACAACAGCATCAACAATGTCATCAGTGATGCCGCTATCAATAGCACACCTTCAGTGTTGTGCTGTGTTGCTGTGCTGTGTGACAGATAGGAGAGAGAGTTTCCCATAGAGCCAGCCCTACAGGGGGACCCGGGTACCACTGAGCCAACGTTATGATCCACTAATAGTGCATGCATCACGTTGACACACAGGAATATAATTTCTGCTGCACTAAATGCCATTTTTCCTCTGTCACTGAGTTAGGGTGATTTGGATTTGGTCTGACCCCCACTGGTCATGGTGTGTGTGGGGAAATGGGAAACTGAGTGTGTGTGTGTGTTTGGAATGTTAAGGGTTTGTTAATGGCGTAGTCTGAGCAACAGTCGGCATACTGTGTGTGTGTGTGTGTCAGGATGAGTTATGAATGGTGTGATGTTATTTGCTGAGGCCGTCAGAAAGAGGCTGGTTAGCCAAAGGGAGACCTGTGAGCACCATTTATCCCTGTAACAGGCTGACACAAACATGATGCTATTTTGATGCCCCTGGCAATATGGGTGGAAAGGCAGAAACAGACTCTCACATTTTGTCACAAGGGCAACATCCTACAATCACTCAGTGCCCCTGCATCATGGCTATTAACCTTCACTACAGAGCTGAAGAAACTAACAGTGCTATGGAAGGAACATGTAGTAACTTGAAGAGAATAATTCCTTTGTACTAAAGAAATAGTCTGTCTGGAGGCATGGTTGACTGACTGTCTGAAAGGAGGGGTGTAAAAGCTTGGCGGGGGGATTATACTGTTTCTTAACGGGGAATCCATATTTATGAACAGAACACCTATTTTTCTTAGGTATCAATTGACAGGTCTGAAGCCCTACCAAATCTGTGACTCTCACAAATATCCTGGGCTAAATTGTAGACTTTTTTTCTTACTGAAGTATTATGGAAAGCATATGCATCACAATGGTAGCAATTAAAGGGAACAGTTTGGAGATTATGGGACAATGATTAGACTAAAGGTGAGGACAACACCTGATACAAGACAGAATCCAAATATTACACTGGTGATTTTATGTACATTTACTGTACTTTGCCGCATTTAACAAAATCTGAAAATACTCGACACATTGTTACATAACATTCTTGGAACAATTAGGGATAGGTGCAACATAAGACAAAATGACAGGGGTTTGAGTGAGAGGTCATACTGGTATCTCCAAAGCCTTGTTCACACTGCAGACCTTAATGTTAAATTAGTTTTTCAAGTCTTTTTTTGTACTACTGACCGGTCAAACAGCAAGTTACAAGTGACCAAATCGGATGTGTGTGTGTTCAGACAGCAGTCATTTGCTGACAAGGCTATGCTAGTTGTCATAGTAACAATGGATGTGTTTGCAGTGGTGTAGGCTGATTGGTGGTGCTCGTGCTTCCTATCACTCAGAAGTTATGTAGCAAGCTAAGGTGACAATGCCTGCCATGGATGTTTCCCAGTTGCTTTGAATGTTCAAAATCATAGGGTAGGAACACTTTTTTAAATCCTCAAAAGGATAAGATGATCCAACTTTCAAAACATGTCCTTTTTGGCTAGCCACAGCGCTCAACTAGCTAGCTAGGTAGCTGTTTATCTTTCTAGCATTCACAAATGCACATGTTCTTGTCAAACTGTAAACAGAGTAGCAAGCAACAAGATTTGCCAAATAAGTCTAAAACCACTTTTGGGCAAATTAAGCAGATTTGACCATGGCCAAGAATCAAATTTGTATTGGACTTCAAACTACCTACTAGGGGATTTGAAATGTGGCTTTTTAGCTCTTCAGACTGCAGGAAAAAGAACAGATTCAAATCGGATATGCAAATAAATAGGATTTGAGTCACTTCAAAATGGCCAATGTCAACACGGCTCAAGTGGCCACACCTCACCAAAGTGTGCACAGTCCCTAAATATTTTCAATGCACTTTTGACTCTAAGAAGAGTTCAACTATAAGCTGCTTTTTTGAGCTCTCCTAGCTGTGCCGTGGAGGAACTAGAGCAAGCACATTTGTTGTTTTGAACACAGCCGCCATCACACAATTACTGTTTACGCAATAAAAAAAACGGTCCATTATACATCGCAATCTGGGTCAGGTGGGCATCATTTGAAAGCTTGTTCTATTGCCAACATGACAAGTTAAATTATAAAATATGATCTTAGTGGTGTTAGGCTTTCACAAGGCAATTCAGAGAAGCACATTGTAATTTGTGCACATATAATGGAGTCATGATTAGGGCTGTTGACCATATTACTGCCACACCTGCGGTCACGAGTCATGAAGGCAGTCAAATTCCACTTGACCGTTTAGTCATGGTAATTAGGCTTCTCCAAGCTCTGATGCTGCTGATGGTCATTAGTAGCCTACCGAACTTGCTAACTGCCTTTAATGAGAGCTCATGTTGCTCAACATTTGTATAGGTTATGCAATTGCGTGAGAAAAGAGTGATCAGCTTTCTATAGGCTAGGCCTACTATATTTATCTCAACTTTCCTAATATTAAGCACAATGTTTATCTTTACAACAGGAGTATAGCCTACCTAGCTGTCATGAAAATGAACCACGGGAAAACCTTCCTCCATTTGCTATTTAAGTGCATAGATGACATGTATTTTTTCCCCCGTTTCAAGACAGGTGCATGATAATGGTCAATTTTAAATGAAAACAAATTACACATATATTATTTAGTATATGTAACGACAAGATTAATTCAATAATAGTCTAATTGGTGATAATATTAGCCTTTCATTTGTGAATTACATATTAGAACTTGTGAATGATGCCCAGCGTAAGGCAAGAAACAATACATACCTTTTTTTGCGACTTTTTCAAATCATAGTCCTATATGTTTTGATAGAGTTTGTATCACAACTAAAGTGGCCAAATAACTTCTTAAAATTAAGCACATTAATCCACTTTACAAGGGGTGTAGAGCCTAACTGGCCTAAATACGCAGCGCTTGAGTTTAACGTTAGGGAAGATCATTTATCATAAAAATGCACCTTTATAATAAAAACATGACATGCATAATTGCGTTTGCGGTCACTTTTGATAATGGTGTTTTCCCACTAATGGAACATTCGAGCATGTGTGCATTGCTGCGCTTATAATGTGAAGAAATAAACCATTAGCTGATCAACATTTTTAAGCTAAACGTTCTGATCTGTTGTGTCAGCCACATTATGTCAGTGGTTGTCCCAGATTATGTTTGGAATATTTATTTCTCACACAGAATAGAATGTCAACTTTTGTACTATGGGTGATAGTAGATTGACATAGGTTAGTGCTTTTGCTGTTCGTTAGGTCTACTCATCTGGTTGGCTGACAAAGTAAATGTGGACAATTCTTCCAATATCTTCAATATGCACCTCGGAATTGTATAAGGACGCGCACAGTTGCGTCCCTGATGTGTCTGTCTTCACTTGTAGCCCGTGAGAAAGACCCGATCACATGATGTAGAGCCATGTGAGTGAGGTGCTTCGGAGCAGGCAGCACTCAAGAAGGGCACAATGCAGCACACCGGGCCAAGGTCAAAGGCCACAAAAGGCATTCATTTTTTTAGGGTGCATTACGGCCACACAAAAGAGATGCCGCCGGTAAATTCAAGGCATTAGCAAGTGCTTGTCAAATTGTAAATGTGAGACTGATGAAGTCTGTACAACCTGTGTAAAAAACAAAGCAGAGCTCATGCCTTTCAAGCAACTTTTTCAAAATCATTAGTCGCATCATCCAGCCTGACAATCTATTAAAAATCAAAACATAATGCCCAACGTTTGTAGAACTAAAGTTGCATTAATAACTCTAAATTAAGCATATGAGTACCTATTTCTATGTTAACCGCTCAAAACAGAATAGCCGCATGTGCGCACTCTCTCAAATCGTTTGGAGAAAATATCCTTTCTATTTTATTCAGCTGTTTTCAATTGTATTCTTTATACTATAAAATAGTGCCACATAATTCTAAGCAAATCTTGTCTGCTAAATGAAATAGTGTAGCCCACAGCCATTTGGCATAGCCAGATCAGGACCTCACATAAGGACAACTCAGAGTATGCTATTCTGTTCTTCTGAAATAGACTACAATTTCTTAATTTCATGTTTCTTTAGACCTGTCAAAAATAAAAATAAATGGATTTATTGTGAAGGTGCAGGCTATATTACATGGACTTTAAATAATGTACAGTTGAAGTCGGAAGTTTACATACATTTAAACTGTTTTTCACTATTCCTGACATTTAATCCTAGTAGAAATTCCCTGTCTTAGGTCAGTTAGGATCACCACTTTATTTTAAGAATGTGAAATGTCAGAATAATAGTAGAGAGAATGATTTATTTCTGCTTTTATTTCTTTCATCACATTCCAAGTGGGTCAGAAGTTTACCTACACTCAATTAGTATTTGGTACCATTGGTACCATTGGGTCAAACATTTTGGGTAGCCTTCCACAAGCTTCCCACAATACGTTGGGTGAATGTTGGCCCATTCCTCCTGACAGAGCGGGTGTAACTGAGTCAGGTTTGTAGGCCTCCTTGCTCGCACACACTTTTTCAGTTCTGCCCACAAATTTTCTATAGGATTGAGGTCAGGGCTTTGTGATGGCCACTCCAATACCTTGACTTTGTCCTTGAGCCATTTTGCCACACCTTTGGAAGTATGCTTGGGGTCAATATCCATTTGGAAGACCCATTTTTGACCAAGCTTTAACTTCCTGACTGATGTCTTGAGATGTTGCTTCAATATATCCACATAATTTTCCTGCCTCATGATGTCATCTATTTTGTGACGTGCACCAGTCCCTCCTGCAGCAAAGCACCCCCACGCTTCACGGTTGGGATGGTGTTCTTCGGCTTGCAAGCGTCCCCCTTTTTCCTCCAAACATAACAGTGGTCATTATGGCCAAAGAGTTATATTTTTGTTTCATCAGACCAGAGGACATTTCTCCAAAAAGTACGATCTTTGTCCCCATGTGCAGTTGCAAACCGTAGTCTGGCTTTTTTTAATGGTGGTTTTGGACCAGTGGCTTCTTCCTTGCTGAGCGGCCTTTCAGGTTATATCGATATAGGACTAGTTTTACTGTGGATATAGATACTTTTGTACCGGTTTCCTCCAGCATCTTCACATGGTCCTTTGCTGTTCTGGGATTGATTTGCACTTTTCACATCAAAGTACGTTCATCTCTAGGAGACAGGACGCGTCTCCTTACTGAGTGGTATGACAGCTGCATGGTCCCATGGTGTTTATACTTGCGTACTATTGTTTGTACAGATGAACGTGGTACCTTCAGGCATTTGGAAATTGCTCCCAAGGATGAACCAGACTTGTGGAGGTCTACAATTTTTTTTCAGATGTCTTGGCTGATGTCTTTTGATTTTTCCCATGATGTCAAGCAAAGAGGCACTGAGTTTGAAGGTAGGCCTTGAAATACATCCACAGGTACACCTCCAATTGACTCAAATGATGTCAATTCGCCCATCAGATGCTTCTAAAGCCATGACATCATTTTCTGGAATGTTCCAAGCTGTTTAAAGGCAGTCAACTTAGCCTATAAACTTCTGACCCGCTGGAATTGTGATACAGTGAATCAATCTGTCTGTAAACAACTGTTGGAAAAATGACTTGTCATGCACAAAGTAGATGTCCTAACCGACTTGCCAAAACTATAGTTTGTTAACAAGAAATTTGTGGAGTGGTTGAAAAACGAGTTTTAATGACTCCAACCTAAGTGTATGTAACATTCAACTGTAGATGTTCCAAAGGTGTGCATCAGTGGCTTGTAGGCCGTGTGGAAGCCAGGAGATGCTAAATGTGTTTTTTAATTAAGTCAATTACCGTTAGAACGACAGTTATTTGCTTGACAGTCACCAGCTGAATTAATTGTGTGACCGCCACACCCTAGTCATGAGTGCATTCAGATGCGTGTTCCATGGCAAATTTCCTTTACAATACAACAAACACAGGCTCATTCTGTTCAGGATATCCCTGGGTATAATGCCATGTCATCTTGTAACTGTACATCAAACAGTGATCATAAACATTGACACCGTATATTACAAGGTTTATGAAATGGAAATGTGAAGTGCAGCCTTTGTGGTGGGCACTGCACAGAACACAGGAAGAATTAACACAATTATCCATGTGAATCATTAATGTTTGTTTGTGTCAATTAGTTCCGTACGGGATGGGTTGCCAATTGGCGATTTGACACGAAAATAATTAATTTAATCATTCATGCACATTTGGACTCACTGGTGTTTGGTTTGATGACATTAAAGTGGTATTTTATTATACCCCTCAATGTCTCATCTTTCAAAATACATTGTGTCCTCTTAATTTACAGCATTTTCTTCACTCGGACAACAAAACATTTGCAAAAGTTGCCCAATTAATGGGAGGGATGGTGGCAACTTCTTGTCGTGGGCGGGGCTCAAGTTCAGAACAGCTATCAGTCAAAACCCATACAGAGCTGTGAAGTGGCAACCTTGAACTATGACGGCATGTATAGCATGTTACTGTACAGCCAATGCATTCCAATTTAGCCACTTGTCCAAATGTGACATTTTCAAACAGTAATAAGCTCAAAAAGCTTATTTCTGTAAAATGATGTGCACAAATTTGTTTACATCCCTGTTAGTGAGCATTTAATCTTTTTTGTCAAAATAATTAATCTACCGGACAGGTGTGGCATATCACGAAGCGGTTCAAACAGCATGATCATTGCACCTTGTGCTGGAGACAAAAGGCCACTCTAAAATGTGCAGTTTTGTCACAAGACAATGCCACAGATGTCTCAAGTTTTGAGGGAGCGTGCAATTGGCATGCTGAATGCAGGAATGTCCACCAGAACTGTTGCCAGGGTGGGGGGTGTAAGGAGTATTTCTGTCTGTAATAAAGCCCTTTTTGGGGGGAAAACTCATTCTTACTGGCTGGGCCTGGCTCCCAAATGGGTGAGACTATGCCCTCCCAGGCCCCTGCCAAATCTTGTGAAATCCATAGATTAGGGCCTAATGACTTTTAAATAAAGTTCCTTTTATGAACTGTAACTCAGCGAAATCTTAGAAATTGTTGCATTTATCTTTTTGTTCAGTGTGTATATATATCCATCCATCCATCCATACATTGCAACCCTGAATCTGCAATAAAAATAATATAATGTAGCTCCGGTAATATGGGTCATATTTGAACAGCTAGGGCAGGGGTCTCCAACCTTTTCTTTCAAAAAGGCTACTTCATATAAAAAAAAAAGTATACAATCACAAAATTTGATGAATAGAAACAAGGAAAAGCACTGCATACATAATTGTGTTTTGGTTCTTAGAACAGGTGCCTTTTTTATTTCAAACACCAGTAGTGCAACTAATGCTTTCTAACTGCACTGAACCAACACAGTGGCTCACCGGAGCAAAGCAAAACTTTAGTGGTCAAAACCATTCATCTTGAGCCAACGGGGGGAGGTGGTGAAAAATGCAATCTGTTCATTAAAATGGATTGGTTTTAATACAGACTAGCTTAACATTGCTAATCGTTGAAAATGACAAATTAAACAATGATTCATGATCATTTTCTGGTTTAAAAAAAGTGGGGGTGCAAAAACAAGTTTGTACCCCTATTTTGAAAGTGGGGGTACAGCTGTTCCGTTTGCTCCATTGCTCAGGCGCCTATGTCTGGAGGTTCATAGAAGGAAATATGTAGAAGGGTCAGGAGGAATGTCAACACCTAAGGTTGCACTGAACATGTTTTTATTGCAATAAACTGACAGAATAGCAAAGTGCCTTTTGAATGATAGCAGTGGTTACTATTCAATAGAATATATATCAGAATAAAAATCAACAAAAACAGGTCATATACACAAAAAACACAATAAGCGTTTAAAAAAGCTATGGCCTTCCTTTTCATTTCAGTGCACTATCATTTATCATAGATTAAAAAAATAACAAAAATACATCACTGGAAAAAAGCAGCACTGGCTGAACTGAACACATCACCACAATTATTTTACAGCTAAATCTGGAGCCAGTACACAGCCACTGCATGCAGCCCTCGTAACGCAGCTACAACACTGTCGGAACGTCTGGAGAGCATTTAGGATTTCATTTAGGGATGTTGATTACTACAAAAACACCGTTCAGAGTACAACACAGCTCCAATTACGCACTGTGGCACTGTGACATCACACACCAAAGCCGCACCCTCCACTTCCTGGTTTAGATTCAGAGATCCTGCACGCTGCTCAGGGATTGGCTGATTTCCTTATGACTGAATTGTGGCGAAACCAATGAAAAATCGGTTTAAAAATGAGGGTCCAGATCTTATCTTAGAGTCTTGGGTTTGTGACAGGGTTGAGTACAGTTGGCTTGAACTGCTCTTTCAACTGGCTAAAAACAACACATCTAACCCAATGATGGATAGATCTAGCCTAGAGCGAATAAGTAAATATCACACTGCTGACCTAACTAGCTAACATAGCCTGGTGCTACAGCTAAACACCTACACATACACACATGAAAGCATTGTTCTATAGCGGTCAACCAATGCAGGTGATGAGGCCTTCCGCTCAGGATTTTAATGGCAGATGGAAAAGAATAGAAACAACCAAAAAGTTGTTCTCCCTCCCCCATAAATCTGCTGTTCAAAGTGACTTCCTATTCTATAGATCCGTCTGACACTTGGCACAGGAAGTGAAGGGCTTTGCATCGCTCGGTCACACAAACACGACGCTAAAAAGTTTGAAGGTTACAAAACATCAACGCTTCCTGCAATATTGTCATGCAATATACATTTCGACACGATTGAGAAGAGAATGACGAGAGCTTTCAGCAGTCTGTCTGGCAGTGAAAGGGTTATTTTACGGAACAGGAACGTCACACTTCCTCTCCCGGCCGTTCCATACTATGGGAATGTGACTGATTCCCAACCCTTCTGCCATGTAGGTCAGGGGGAAACATCCACAGTCCACGAGAGGCCGGCTTCAGTCCAGTCATCTATGGCAGTCTAATGCATTTCTATGGAGCTCACACATCCTAACTAGGTGCCACGGTACATTTCAATAAATAAACAAGACGAGCAAAAGCTTAAAGTGGATCATTTTGTGACTCTCGCTGTTAATCTACTGTACATCCTATAGTGAAGCTGCTCGGTTTCCAATACAGGTATAGAGCATTTAGTTAGTGTTTCCACACTGGCCAAAACATACATCTTCAATGTGATGCCACTGACTGCGCAGAACAAATTAATCTAGCATTTCTATATCTACGACATTTCAGTGCCTGTGACTATGGACACACAGTGTTATCATGACTTTGTATCTGTGTGGTGTGGTTGCCTGGCAACGCAAGTAGAAGAGCAGTACTTGGAGAATTTTAAAAAGACATGTACATGAACTATGCAAAACAGTATAAAATAACAAAAAATATATAAATTAAGGTACAAAAAAATCAAAATAAAATCAGACTTGATATTAATTCCCATGGTGTGTTGGTATTGGTCATCTGTTTTTGGGGATGCTTTTGTTTTCTCTACACGTTGTCCAAAGAGCTGGTTGTGTGTGTGTGTGTGTGTGTGTGTGTGTGTGTGTGTGTGTGTGTGTGTGTGTTTTAATATGCATGTATTTAACCTCTACACACATCTCTAGCGATGATATGTCTTGTGGCTCAGCTCCCCTCTACAGGAATTTCTAAGAGCTGCACAGCTTGTACCCATTAATTCATGTCTATTAAAGACAGCATGTGGTAGTAATAGCGGACAGCGTATGAAATGGCAGAGAATTTCATTTCAGTCAATAAATCACACTGTGTCAATACATTTATGCAGAAACTACTCAACGGGTTTAACATAAGCGTAAAAATCGCCCTTTCTGCCTACAAGGCCTATAATCCCCCAGCATGGGGTCGGCAGCCATATTTACAGAGTGCTTCGGAGCCTATCGGCTTTGCTCGCCCCTTTAAACTTCAAACATTTGTTGCAGAGGACAGCCTGGAATAAGTTCTTGGCAGTGAAATATCCCTCATGTCAAAAATATGTTCATTTATCCTCCTTCCTTCTCTCTTTCCCTCGTTCTCACTCTGTTTGGAGAGGAGGAGGAGGAGGAGAAGAGGTGTGCATTCACACTGATGCCTAGTGTCTGGCAATGTTCAATGGGCTCGCCAGGTCTGTCTCTGTCTGCCAAGGCAAACACACTGAGGAGACAGGTGGGTGAACACACACACACTTTCACATTGTCACGCACACATCTCTTCTAATTGTCTTTGTGTGTTTTTGTGGCAGTCTAGTCCACAGCTCTGGAGTCAGTCTGAAAAGGGCCCTCGCTATGGTAACCAAGGTATAAGGCCAGGCAGGGACTGATCTGAGTTCAGTGCTAAGTCAAACGAGCATAGAGAGAGATTCCTTATCCTCACTACGTCCTCAGTTCAGAACAGTATGCCCATATAGGGTCCTTGACTAGTCATTTTCTTGTTCCCAGATTGTATCATTCTAGCAGACATCTTTTGAAAAACAGAATTTAAAAAAAGAAAAATAACTATAGCTATGTTTTTCACTGGACGAAGAGAAGATGAGAGCGAGAGATACATACACTCACACTTCCAAACACACACACGGCTGCACATTTGGCGCAAACACACTTTTCCACACATACAGACACACACGACAGGGCTGCTGCAGAGTATCTCACAGCCGGGGCAACCACAGGGGGGCGGGGTTATACATGGACGAAGAGATTGACTGACAGCTTGGACACAGCAGTGATTGGTCAGTTGGAGGTCCGAAGTAGACCCTCCCTGGCGTGGTATTGGTTGGATCCTCGATGAGTACGGGGTGGAGGAGGGTTATGGATTGCTTCCTTACTCCACTGAGCCAGGGTGCAGGCTGAGGGCGGGTGGGTCCAGGCAGGTGGGCGAGTAGCTGAGGTGGGGTTCTTTGATCCACAGTAAGGGGGCGCCGTTCTTGCCCTCCTGGGACTTGCTGTGGCTACGGCTTTTATAGCGCACCAGGAGCACGGCGATGAGGAGGATGCCGAAGATGGGGAACGGGTAGAAGAAGATAAAGTAGAAGAGAGAGTCATTGGAGCACACCACCGACTGCAGTGTGGAGACTGTGGGGAGGGAGAGAGAAAGATGGGGAGATAAGATAGAGAGAGAAGGGAAAGAAGAGAATTGGATGAGAGAGCGATATGGATGAAAAAAATGACATCAATGGAGAGCATTCCATTATAGTGTAGTTTGATGTTTCTTTGGCATGCTACTTATAGCTGTGACTGTGTCAGTATTAACTCAGAGACCAGAATCACCATTAAGATCAGCACGAGCCAATGATCTCATATGCCATCTGTAGAATGATACAAATGGGAGGAGTTGGTTGGCCAGGGTTGGAAAAAACTCGAAATGTTGCAGCCGAAATGTTGTTTTTGTAGCTCCAGGCCATTGTTATTCACCATGTGGTACCATCTGTTTAAAAAAAAAAGCACTATTAAAAATAAACATTAGATTGATTGATTTACCATGCTGGATCACGGTGACGATGGTGACACCAGAGTTGTTGGTCGCCAGGCGATACCAGGCGTTGCGGGGGTTGAGCAGCCACTCCTCCACGTGACAGTAGTAACGCCCTGTGTCAGCGGGCCGTGCTCCCTGGATGGTCAGGCTGTAGAGGTCAGAGGTTGTCCTCTCAAACTGCAGACGTGAGTTAGGCCCCGCCTCCTCGGTGGGGCTACAGTTCCCGTTCCCGAACACGGCATCGTGTCCAATGGAGAACACACACAACTGGTCTTCCTCTTCCTCATCTTCCTCGGGGCGCTCCACGTACCAGGACACGGAGAAGCGGGAGTCTCGGGAGGACTGGGAAGGGATGCTGCAGCCCAACCGGATGGAACCAGACTGGGACACAGTGATGTTAGACTCCGACTCCTCCACCTGCAACCGCACCTCTGCAGAGAGAGAGAGGGGAGGGAGAGGAAGAGAGAGGGAGGAGGAAGAGAGAGAGGGGGGAATAGAAGAAAATTCCAATTGAAGCTCATTTCTTGGGCAGAATAATTGTCATGCCTTGAAACAGAAAATTTCAGACTGGCAGATGTGCTTCAAATCATTATATACTTCAAAACCTCAACACACATAATCAAAAACACAATCATAAACTAATTTGATAGCAAAATATCTCGCATTGTCAGTTTTACGTGCCCAACTACCCTTAAATGCCAAAACCCCAAACCCTAAAAAAATTGTCTAACAGGGTCACTAGACCCACCAGCTGTCCATGGCCTTTCCAGTCTGCTGTTCTGCTCCAGGCCTCCCTCCCTCTTAGAGGCTACTAGCCCAAGGGGAGAGTGTCTGTGTGGGATGGCTACACTCCTACAGGGCCTGTACACTGACCCAGTTAGAACAAGTAAAAAGAACTGAACTTAAAAAGACTCTGCTAGATCAGGCTGTCTGTAATGTTTCTTCTTGTTAAAAAGGAGAGAGCAGAGGGAAAGAAGACAGACAAGGGGAGAACTGGCATCTCATTTTTCCTCTGAACCATTTCTGTTTGACTTCCTGGGTGACTGCATTCTTTAGCACCTTAATGAGACCCTCCCAACAGCCACCTGGGAAATCAGGCCTGGAAATTTGCAGCCTATCATTATATATTTATATAGCTGTACATGTATAACTATATGGCATGAGCACTCCCTGATATGGTGTTTGATAATAACCCAATCCCCTGGTGAGCCTTGGGATCCTGAAGGAAACAGAGGTGAGACACAAACAAAGTGAGTCACTGATATGCATACACACACAATCATGAATACACACATGCACAAGCGCGTGCACTTGAAGGAAACAGATGTGTTTCTGCAATGTGTGGGGAAGAAGTGTCCACTTTCCTGCTAAAATAACATATGAGTGCTGTTGCTCCCTGACCAGCTCCAGGACTTCTGTCTGATCTTCATGTTGCAGTTGGGCAGATGTCACGGACACCCGCACATTTCACCCTGCATTTACAATGCCCTACTCACAGGACCCCTGGCACAACAGATTGCTTTCAGAGATGTTAGGGGAGGGTGTAGCCATGTTTGTCTATAAACAGTCACCTTCCTTTGGGGGTCAGAGAGAGGAGGCATAGGGGGTGAGGAGGGTAATAAGCAGGGTAGCTGGGTGGAGGGGAGGTGATTGGGGGGGCAAAGGGATGGGGGGGAGGCAGGCGATATGGCCTAAAAATCATATCTCGATTTTTCTAACTTATGGGCAAACCACGATATACATCTCCATTTTTTTCTTCTCTAAATCAGCTTAGTTGTACAATTAAAGGTCAAATACACTGCATTTCAAACAACCAGCAATAATGTAAAGAATTTAGGGCGTGTGAAATAAATATAATCCTTCCACAACCATAAGACCCACTAATAATGTACTTAATTTGATCAAAATATACTGAACAAAAATATTAACAGCAACATTCAACAATTTAAAAGATTTGACTGAGTTATAGTTCATATAAGGAAATCAGTCAATTGAAATAAATTCATTAGGCCCTAATCTATGGATTTCACATAACTAGGAATACAGATATAGATCTGTTGGTCACAGATACCTTACCAAAAAAAAAGAAGGTAGGGACGTGCATCAAACAACCAGTCAGTATCTGGTGTGACCACCATTTACCTCATGCAGCACGACACATCTCCTTCACATAGAGTTGATCAGGCTGTTGATTGTGGGCTGTGGAATGTTGTCCTACTCCTCTTCAATGGCTGTGCGAAGTTGCTGGATATTGGTGGGAACTGGAACACGCTGTTCTACACGTCGATCCAGAGCATCTCAAATATGCTCAATGGGTGACATGTCTGAGTATGCAGGCCATGGAAGAACTGGGACATATTTTTATTTTATTGAACCTTTATTTAACTAGGCATATCAGTTAAAGAACAAATTCATATTTTACAATGACGGCCTAACCCGGCCAAACCCTCCCCTAACCTGGACGACGCTGGGCCAATTGTGCGGCGCCCTATGGGACTCCCGATCACGTCCGGGATCGAGCCAGGGTCTGTAGTGACGCCTCTAGCACTGAGATGCAGTGCCTTAGACCGCTGCGCCACTCGGGAGCTGAAACATGAGTTGACGGCGGCGGATGAATGGCACAACAATGGGCCTCAGGATCTCGTCACGGTATCTCTGTGCATTTAAACTGACATCAATAAAATGCAATTGTGTTGGTTGTCGGTAGCTTATACCTTCCCATACCATTACCTCACTACCACCATTGGGCACTCTGTTCACAACATTGACCTCAGCAAACCGCTCGCCCACACGGTACCATACACGTGGTCTGCGATTGTGAGGCCGGTTGAACGTACTGCCAAATTCTCTAAAACGACGTTGGAGGCGGCTTATGGTAGAGAAATGCACATTAAATTCTCTGACAACAGCTTTGGTAGACATTCCTGCAGTCAGCATGCCAATTGTATGCTCCCTCAACTTGAGTCATCTGTGGACATCAGTGACAAAACTGCATTTTAGAGTGGCCTTTTATTGTCCCCAGTACACGGTGCACCTGGATTATCTTGGCAAAGGATAAATGCTCACTAACAGGGGTGTAAACAAATCTGTGCACAAAACGTTTGAGAAAAAAGCTTTCTGTGCGCATGGAACATTTCTGGGATATTTTATTTCAGCTCGTGAAACATGGGACCAACACTTTACATGTTGCGTTTATATTTTTGTTCCGTGTAGTTTAACCTGCTTTTTTGCCAACCCTGATCTGGCTTTTAAATATGTCAATACAAATGGCTTTAAAAAAATAATATATACAGTGGGGAGAACAAGTATTTGATACACTGACGATTTTGCAGGTTTTCCTACTTACAAAGCATGTAGAGGTCTGTAATTTTTATCATAGGTACACTTCAACTGTGAGAGACGGAATCTAAAACAAAAATCCAGAAAATCACATTGTATGATTTTTAAGTAATTAATTTGCATTTTATTGCATGACATAAGTATTTGATCACCTACCAACCAGTAAGAATTCCGGCTCTCACAGACCTGTTAGTTTTTCTTTAAGAAGCCCTCCTGTTCTCCACTCATTACCTGTATTAACTGCACCTGTTTGAACTCGTTACCTGTATAAAAGACACCTGTCCACACACTCAATCAAACAGACTCCAACCTCTCCACAATGGTCAAGACCAGAGAGCTGTGTAAGGACATCAGGGATAAATTGTAGACCTGTACAAGGCTGGGATGGGCTACAGGACAATAGGCAAGCAGCTTGGTGAGAAGGCAACAACTGTTGGCACAATTATTAGAAAATGGAAGAAGTTCAAGATGACGGTCAATCACCCTCGGTCTGGGGCTCCATGCAAGATCTCACCTCGTGGGGCATCAATGATCATGAGGAATGTGAGGGATCAGCCCAGAACTACACGGCAGGACCTGGTCAATGACCTGAAGAGAGCTGGGACCACAGTCTCAAAGAAAACCATTAGTAACACACTACGCCGTCATGGATTAAAATCCTGCAGCGCACGCAAGGTCCCCCTGCTCAAGCCAGCGCATGTCCAGGCCCGTCTGAAGTTTGCCAATGACCATCTGGATGATCCAGAGGAGGAATGGGAGAAGGTCATGTGGTCTGATGAGACAAAAATAGAGCTTTTTGGTCTAAACTACACTCGCCGTGTTTGGAGGAAGAAGAAGGATGAGTACAACCCCATGAACACCATCCCAACCGTGAAGCATGGAGGTGGAAACATCATTCTTTGGGGATGCTTTTCTGCAAAGGGGACAGGACGACTGCACCGTATTGAGGGGAGGATGGATGGGGCCATGTATCGCGAGATCTTGACCAACAACCTCCTTCCCTCAGTAAGAGCATTGAAGATGGGTCGTGGCTGGGTCTTCCAGCATGACAACGACCCAAAACACACAGCCAGGGCAACTAAGGAGTGGCTCCGTAAGAAGCATCTCAAGGTCCTGGAGTGGCCTTGCCAGTCTCCAGACCTGAACCCAATAGAAAATCTTTGGAGGGAGCCGAAAGTCCGTATTGCCCAGCGACAGCCCCGAAACCTGAAGGATCTGGAGAAGGTCTGTATGGAGGAGTGGGCCAAAATCCCTGCTGCAGTGTGTGCAAACCTGGTCAAGAACTACAGGAAACGTATGATCTCTGTAATTGCAAACTAAGGTTTCTGTACCAAATATTAAGTTCTGCTTTTCTGATGTATCAAATACTTATGTCATGCAATAAAATGCAAATTAATTACTTAAAAATCATACAATGTGATTTTCTGGATTTTTGTTTTAGATTCCTTCTCTCACAGTTGAAGTGTACCTATGATAAAAATTACAGACCTCTACATGCTTTGTAAGTAGGAAAACCTGCAAAATCGTCAGTGTATCAAATACTTGTTCTCCCCACTGTATATATATATATATATATATATATATATATATATATATATATATATACAGTGGGGAGAACAAGTATTTGATACACTGACAATTTTGCAGGTTTTCCTACTTACAAAGCATGTAGAGGTCTGTAATTTTTATCATAGGTACACTTCAACTGTGAGAGAAGGAATCTAAAACAAAAATCCAGAAAATCACATTGTATGATTTTTAAGTAATTAATTTGCATTTTATTGCATGACATAAGTATTTGATAGATCAGAAAAGCAGAACTGAATATTTGGTACAGAAACCTTAGTTTGCAATTACAGAGATCATACGTTTCCTGTAGTTCTTGACCAGGTTTGCACACACTGCAGCAGGGATTTTGGCCCACTCCTCCATACAGACCTTCTCCAGATCCTTCAGGTTTCGGGGTTGTCGCTGGGCAATACGGACTTTCGGCTCCCTCCAAAGATTTTCTATTGGGTTCAGGTCTGGAGACTGGCTAGGCCACTCCAGGACCTTGAGATGCTTCTTACAGAGCCACTCCTTAGTTGCCCTGGCTGTGTGTTTCGGGTCGTTGTCATGCTGGAAGACCCAGCCACGACCCATCTTCAATGCTCTTACTGAGGGAAGGAGGTTGTTGGTCAAGATCTCGCGATACATGGCCCCATCCATCCTCCCCTCAATACGGTGCAGTCGTCCTGTCCCCTTTGCAGAAAAGCATCCCCAAAGAATGATGTTTCCACCTCCATGCTTCACGGTTGGGATGGTGTTCTTGGGGTTGTACTCATCCTTCTATTCCTCCAAACACGGCGAGTGGAGTTTAGAGCAAAAAGCTCTATTTTTGTCTCATCAGACCACATGACCTTCTCCCATTCCTCCTCTGGATCATCCAGATGGTCATTGGCAAACTTCAGACGGGCCTGGACATGCGCTGGCTTGAGCAGGGGGACCTTGCGTGCGCTGCAGGATTTTAATCCATGACGGCGTAGTGTGTTACTAATGGTTTTCTTTGAGACTGTGGTCCCAGCTCTCTTCAGGTCATTGACCAGGTCCTGCCGTGTAATTCTGGGCTGATCCCTCACATTCCTCATGATCATTGATGCCCCACGAGGTGAGATCTTGCATGGAGCCCCAGACCGAGGGTGATTGACCGTCATCTTGAACTTCTTCTATTTTCTAATAATTGTGCCAACAGTTGTTGCCTTCTCACCAAGCTGCTTGGCTATTGTCCTGTAGCCCATCCCAGCCTTGTACAGGTCTACAATTTATCCCTGATGTCCTTACACAGCTCTCTGGTCTTGGCCATTGTGGAGAGGTTGGAGTCTGTTTGATTGAGTGTGTGGACAGGTGTCTTTTATACAGGTAACGAGTTCAAACAGGTGCAGTTAATACAGGTAATGAGTGGAGAACAGGAGGGCTTCTTAAAGAAAAACTAACAGGTCTGTGAGAGCCGGAATTCTTACTGGTTGGTAGGTGATCAAATACTTATGTCATGCAATAAAATGCAAATTAATTACTTAAAAATCATACAATGTGATTTTCTGGATTTTTGTTTTAGATTCCGTCTCTCACAGTTGAAGTGTACCTATGATAAAAATGACAGACCTCTACATGCTTTGTAAGTAGGAAAACCTGCAAAATCGGCAGTGTATCAAATACTTGTTCTCCCCACTGTATATATATATATAACCAGAACCATGCATAATGCACATTCACTAATAATGACTATCTTCTTGTTGCAGGCATTATAAAAAATTAACACAGGTCTCATAAACAATCTCTCAAGCACAAGCCCACATGCTAGTGAGTAGCCAGCTAATCTGTATATTTCAAGTTTAGCCAACAAGGCAGAACAGTTGAATTGTTATGAACACACCCTTCTGTCCGTCTCCGACTGCCAGCCTGTCCACTTTGTTCAGGTGTTGAAATCAAGTGGCCTACCTTATTTTTCAGAATGAGAATGAATTGCCAATTCATTATCTAATTGTGTTTTATGCTTATTGCGCATTTATAAAACACAGACTAGACAGCTAGTATAACAGTCTTTGAATAAATTCTGCTAGCGGTATGTGGTACCGCAATGCGGGTGCGCGACAAACTGAGCATTCATTCTCCAGAATGAATGTCCATTAATACTCCTGTTTTAGTAACATCTGCTCTGTTCTCTATTACAGTAAAATAATGTCTCTGTTTCAGTGTCCATATGACTGTTTCTGTTGGACCAAACCGCTTGTCAGAGAGGAAGAAGTGATCTTGGGGTGTGTGTGTAAACGGAGAGGAAGAAGTGATCTTGGGGTGTGTGTGTAAACGGAGAGGAAGACGTGATCTTGGGGTGTGTGTGTGTAAACAGAGAGGAAGAAGTGATCTTGGGGTGTGTGTGTGTAAACTGAGAGGAAGAAGTGATCTTGGGGTGTGTGTGTGTAAACGGAGAGGAAGAAGTGATCTTGGGGTGTGTGTGTGTAAACGGAGAGGAAGAAGTGATCTTGGGGTGTGTGTGTGTAAACGGAGAGGAAGAAGTGATCTTGGGGTGTGTGTGTGTAAACGGAGAGGAAGAAGTGATCTTGGGGTGTGTGTGTGTAAACGGAGAGGAAGAAGTGATCTTGGGGTGTGTGTGTGTAAACGGAGAGGAAGAAGTGATCTTGGGGTGTGTGTGTGTAAACGGAGAGGAAGAAGTGATCTTGGGGTGTGTGTGTGTAAACGGAGAGGAAGAAGTGATCTTGGGGTGTGTGTGTGTAAACGGAGAGGAAGAAGTGATCTTGGGGTGTGTGTGTGTAAACGGAGAGGAAGAAGTGATCTTGGGGTGTGTGTGTGTAAACGGAGAGGAAGACGTGATCTTGGGGTGTGTGTGTGTAAACGGAGAGGAAGAAGTGATCTTGGGGTGTGTGTGTGTAAACGGAGAGGAAGACGTGATCTTGGGGTGTGTGTGTGTAAACGGAGAGGAAGAAGTGATCTTGGGGTGTGTGTGTGTAAACGGAGAGGAAGACGTGATCTTGGGGTGTGTGTGTGTAAACGGAGAGGAAGACGTGATCTTGGGGTGTGTGTGTGTAAACGGAGAGGAAGAAGTGATCTTGGGGTGTGTGTGTGTAAACGGAGAGGAAGACGTGATCTTGGGGTGTGTGTGTGTGTAAACGGAGAGGAAGAAGTGATCTTGGGGTGTGTGTGTGTAAACGGAGAGGAAGACGTGATCTTGGGGTGTGTGTGTGTGTAAACGGAGAGGAAGAAGTGATCTTGGGGTGTGTGTGTGTAAACGGAGAGGAAGACGTGATCTTGGGGTGTGTGTGTGTAAACGGAGAGGAAGACGTGATCTTGGGGTGTGTGTGTGTAAACGGAGAGGAAGACGTGATCTTGGGGTGTGTGTGTGTAAACAGAGAGGAAGTAGTGATCTTGGGGTGTGTGTGTAAACGGAGAGGAAGACGTGATCTTGGGGTGTGTGTGTAAACGGAGAGGAAGAGGCGAAGCGAGAGGTTTCACTTTTGCCAAAATTGGTCCAAATTAAGGCCAATACGTTTCTGCCTTCACGCATTTGGGACACCTCCCATTGTTAGAGTAGAGATATGAGCATCTCGCCATTATATGCAGATCTCTGGTGTAAATGGGAAGGTGCACACAGCACAGAAGGAGCTAAGGAGACGAGACCAAAAAGACAACAAGCAGACATAAACGCTCATAAAAACGGAAAACAACTTGACTCTTGCAGTACAGACATTTGGAATATCATGCAAAAACATACATTCAAATTAATCCGATCTATCGCCCAGCCCTAGGAGGGGGGCTTGGAAGTCTGTATAGTACATGGTAGGGTTGGGGCCATTGGGTTTGAGGGGAGTAAGGTAGCAGTTCGGTGGTTAGGGTGTGTGTAGTTGGTGTCGGTGGGGGCACAAAATTTACTTATTATGGGCAGGTGGGTTATGCCCCTCAGCTCTGCCAGGCTCTGCCCATTTGGCACCAGGGCAACACCCACCACGTCCACCTGAGCTCTGCCTGGTGCAGGTGGATGGTGATGAGGTCATCAGAGCGAGACGGCCTTGAGGGCAGGGGGAGAGGGCACAACTGGTCACTGCCAGAAGATAAATGAACCACATGGGTCGAGAACAGCAGCTGCTAACCACTACAGAGACAGAGAGAGACACTGGGCTCTTGCTGTTTCTCTTAGGAAGATTTCTGTGTGTAAAGGCTGAGTGAGGAGTCCCGTGCCAGTTTGTACCAGTATCCCTCCTCTCTGTTTTCACTTGGTTGTCGTACCAGGACCTGTGTGAAGCTCGAGGAGTCACGTGCCAGTCTGTACCAGGCTTCATCCCATTCAGCTCTATATCCCTCCCATCATCCCTCCCCTTGTTCCCTGCTTTCCGTCCTCACCTGGTTGTCTGACTAGGACCTGTGTGAATCCTGAGGAGTCCCGTGCCAGTCTGTACCAGGCTCCGTCTGGGTCTGTGAGCCACTCCTCCACCAGGCAGTAGTACGTCCCAGAGTCGCTGCTCTCCGCCCTGTTCAGTGTCAGCGCGTAGAGCCGTGGCGACAGCCTCTCAGCCTGCACTCGTCGCCTCAACCTCTCCTCGTCCGCATACGCGCCATATTCAAACGCGCCCGAGCGCTCGATCCTCAGCAGTAGTTCATCGGCCTCGGCACCCGCCACACGGCGCACATACCAGAGCACGGCATGCTGGGAGTCTTGGCTGGTCTGGGATGCCACGGAGCAGTTGACGCGTACCCGACTGTCCTCCAGGTAGACCAGGGACTGGTTGGTCTTCTGCACCCGCAGCTTACTCACTGTGGAGGAGGGGAGGGGGAGACAGGGGGGAGAGGAATGGAGGGGGGGGAGGTAGTGAGAGAGGGGAAGAGAGGGAGCGTAGGAAGGTAGTGGGGGGAGGAAGAGGAGAGAGAGAGGGGAAGAGAGGGAGGGTAGGAAGGTAGTGGGGGGAGGAAGAGGAGAGAGAGGAAACAATTATTTCTGTGTTTATAGAAACAAGTGAATGGTGGTGACAGGTACACAATGTCATTTCTGTTTGTGACAGACTTGTTGAGGCGGGCTTCATTTCCTGCCAAAAAGGAGAGGATATTAGTGTGTGGGTGGAGGAGAGGCAGTGAGAGATGGAAGGGAAGGCTGTCAGTGTACGACAGAGAGGGATAAAAAGAGAGGCCTTGGGGCCTCCCGAGTGGCGCAGCGGTCTAAGGCACTGGATTTCAAAGCTTGAGGCGTCACTACAGACCTGGGTTCGATCCCAGGCTGTGTCACAACCAGCCGTGACCGGGAGTCCCATAGGGCTGCACACAATTGGCCCAGCGTTGTCTGGGTTAGCGGACGGTTTGGCCCAGGGGAAGCTTAACTTGGCTCATCGCACTCTAGCGACTCCTTGTAGCAGGCCGGGCGCCTGCAGGCTGACTTTGGTCATCAGTTGAATGGTGTTTCCTCCGAGACATTGGTGCGGCTGGCTTCCAGGTTAAGCGGGCGGGTGTTTAGAAGCGTGGCTTGGTGGGTCATGTTTCAGAGGGCTCATGACTCAACCTTCGCCTCCCGAGCCCGTTGGGGAGTTGCAGCGATGAGACAAGAACGCAATTGAATATCACGAAATTGGGGAGAAAAAGGGTGTAAATTACAACAAAACCAAAAAAAGATAGGCCTTGAATAACTTGGGTGGGTGAGAGGAAAATATTTAGGAGGGAAAGATGAAGGGAAGAGGGGTAGTGCTAAGCGAGAGAAGCAAAGAAAGAGAGAGGGAGAGATTAAGGAATCTGAGCTGTGGGAGAGAAAAAGAAAAAGATGGAGAAATGAGGAAAGGAGGCGTAAGAGGCCTGTGGGAGTTAGAGGAAGAGAGGGAGATATGGAGGGAGGTGCTAGAATATGATGTCAGGGAGGTAGTGTTAGGATGGGGCTCAGGGCGCTGTGACTGAATTGGTTAAAGGGACATCAAGTGTGAGATTGGATTAGCTACAGGTACATCAAGTGTGACCGACCGGCGCCTCAGTTGGAGGCTTAAAGGAGAGAAAACACAGCGTGTGTACACACAAACCCCTTACCCCTTAACTGATCAACTAAAACATTAACTAGGTCACACATGAAAAGGTACATTATCATCAATGTAAAAGAGAACAGATTTAATTCACCATTCTCATTTGAACACTAGGGCATGAAATAGTACAAATACACACACACACACACACACACATCCTCCCATTTGCCTGTACTGAGCTTTGATAGGAATGACTGCCTGGAGTCACAACCATCTGCCTAGAGAATTTCACCCTTACACAGATTGGTGAATGTGCTTGGATGGTCAGAGCGTGTGTGTGTGTGAGAGAGAGCTAGCATTTGGCCGTGCTCTAAGATGCATTTTCACAGCCCTCTTTCCTCTCCACAATGGCCTCTTGAGTGAGTTCCGAAATTAGTCATCTTCGGCTGGCTACACACTGGAGAGAGACCCGCTCTGAACGCTCCCAACCCCAACAACCACTCCAGCCGGAATTACAGACGAACCCTCCAGAATCCTGGCAATCATTCTCCAGGAGAGAATTACCTCGGAATCACCTGGAGTGGAACCGTGCTGGATTGGATTGGCACAGGACAAAGCGCCTCGCTGTTTTTCCCCATTTGAAGTTAGAATCCATTTGGAAAACAGAGGAGAGTGGGGGGGTTATAAGCCTGTTGCCTTGGACCAGTGTTTACAAAAAGGCCTGTTCAACTTCAAAGCCTGACCACATACCAGCCATTCAAGGCCATTATGGTGCATTATAATCCATTATAAAAGGCATTAAGTCATTATGAGCGCTGAAACAGGTCCAGTGGCTTCAGCTTCATAGGAAGAAGTACACAGTGGTGCTCAATACAAGACCAGTGAAAACCTTTTCACACTGCAGAGAGAGTGGGGGGAGACTACGCACCAGGACCACAAACACGCGCACGTTCCAACGGCATTTAAAACACATTTGTCTTCAACAGGAACTGATGCAAAAAACAGGGCTGTGGGGATGAGGAGTACATGTACTGGGAATAGGACGTGCATACTGTACACTGAGTGTACAAAACATTAGGAACACCTTCCTAATATTGAGTTGCACACCTCCCTTTTGCCCTCAGAACAGCCTCAATTTGTTGGGGCATGGGCTCTACAATGTGACGAAAGCGTTCCACAGGGAAGCTGGCCCATGTTGACTCCAATGCTTCCCATAGTTGTGTCAAGTTGGCTGGATGTCCTTTGGTTGGTGGACCATTCTTGAAACACATGGGAAACTGTTGAGCAAACCCAGCAGCGTTGCAGTTCTTGACACACTCAAACCGGTGCGCCTGGCACCTACCACCATACCCCTTTCAAAGGCACTGAAAACGTGTCTTGCCCATTCACCCTCTGAATGACATACATACACAATCCATGTCTCAAGGCTTGAAAATCCTTATTTAACCTGTATCCCCTTCATCTACACTGGTTGAAGTGGATTTAACAAGTGACATCAATAAAGAATTATTGGTCAGTCTATGTCAAGGAGCCGGTGTTCCTAATGTTTTGTACACTCAGTGTATGTGCAGGGATCGCCCGCGTTTTCTGTGTGTATGTCTGTGTGTGTGTGTGTTGATGCTTTGGGAAAAGAGCATATATATGTAGAGACTTGTTCAATCACACATCTGTTACAAGGCCATACATCATGCATAGGTATTGCCAGTTCCGTTTACTGCTGGATTATGTGTGTGTGTGTGTTTTAGCGAGTCTGTCAATGTCTATGTTAATTGTGTTTGCATGTTCTGCGCGAGTGTGTTTCTTTAATGAGTCTCGTAGGTGCCAACCCAAAGTAAGACAAATCCATAATTGGAAACACTTGTCATCTATGTTCTGCATTAGCTGGTGTGTCACTCAAACCCAGGCCCTATGCCTGTGTGTGTGTGTGTGTGTGTGTGTGTGTGTGTGTGTGTGTGTGTGTGTGTGTGTGTGTGTGTGTGTGTGTGTGTGTGTGTGTGTGTGTGTGTGTGTGTGTGTGTGTGTGTGTGTGTGTGTGTGTGTGTGTGTGGTAATGTGGATTCAAATAAAGTATTTAAAGTGTGTGTGTGTGTGTGTGTGTGTGTGTGTGTGTGTGTGTGTGTGTGTGTGTGTGTGTGCAACAGGCTCAGATTTGTTCTACTCTCCCTCAGCTCTGTGTAATCTCTCACCAGTACAAGAGATAGTGAGTACTGCTGAGATCCTGTGTATGATTTTTATCCCTCTATACTCTGGTCAGTGAAAGGGGCCTATTCTGTGAATTGGGAGCTAATCAGATACGAGATGATATATGAGAAGATGATAATTTTATAAGTTAACCTTGAAGTAAACGCTACTGAGGGTGTGGCTAGAATACCTTAGTCCCGCTGGGTCTCCCAGTGAGGAAACAGACCAAATTAAACACGGCCAAAGAGCCCTGCACTGCCATAGCCAGGCATAATTAAATGACCAGTTAATTAACATTCAGCCCCTCACTCTCCTAAATCAGAGTGAGTGTTTTCTCTTTGTTGGAAAATTAAACAAGATTCTGTGTGTGTGTGTGTGTGTGTGTGTGTGTGTGTGTGTGTGTGTGTGTGTGTGTGTGTGTGGCGGTTGGAGTTTGTTAGCAGTGTGCAGAGCACGTGGCATCGTTAGGAGCACACACTTTTACGCTCTCTAAGAAGCTAATCGAAACCACCCCCTTTCTCCTCCTTCCCTGAGTGTGTCCAATGTATCGTCAGAAGGTGTTAATGGCAGTGTGCTGCCGAGCCCAGATAAAGATTTATCAGTGGTGTAAAGCACACAATGGCCACAAACACAGCCCCATTCACATCCAGAACGCAGGCAGGAATACAAACTTTATGTCCAACACATGCACACGTTCCATCTTCACTCTCCTCATAGCTATATGCCACAACTCTGTGAAGCGGTTCTTTATTTGCCCAGCCAAGTGCGGGAACAGATGAAAACATATTTTGGGAAGTATTTTACGGTCCAGGAGGTGGGAAAGAAAGTGCACTGTTAAGGCTGTGCTCTGTAGTATCTTTCCAACCTCTTACCATCACTCTCTACCAGTCTAATCAGAACACTGCCCATCTGTCTGAACTCAATGAAACGCTATCAACTACAGTCCACAGACCGTTGTAAAACAGCCCAACCATAGGGATGTACAGTATTCAATAGTATATAGAACAAAGAAACCTTCTAGAATTCCTCCAGACAGCCAGTCTCATCACCTGCCAGGACATGAATATTCAGCAGGCTCACCTACAGGCTCATGTATATTCATGAGGCTCCAATGAAGAACTCCGACAGGAAGGTGTTGTGGTTCTCTGGTTCATATTTTGGTGCTTTATGATCTTTCTTCTGAAAGGTGTGACACCAGGGACATTGGATGCATCCCAAATGGCACCAAATTACCTACATGGTGCACTACTTTTCACCAGAACCCTATGTGCCCTGGTCAAAATACTGTACTATTATATAGGGAATTGGGTGCAATTTGGGCCAGAGACAATGTGATTAGACCCCACTCAGCCTAATGGCCCACTATTGTCTCTCCACCTACACGGGCCTTTTGGTGAAATATGTTTCAGTATTTCAGGCATAAAAGTCCTCAGAGGTGTCATTGAGGCAGTGGGGAAGAAATAAGTCAAAGAGAAAGAGAGAGAGGACATGGGGGATTAGAGGATGAATGGAGAAGGTAGATGAATTAAATAAAGAAAGAGCAGATCAGGTTGAAGAGACAGGAGGAGCAGCAAAAAGATGAGGGAAGAGGGATCATGGGAGATGTGGGGAAGCTAAAAGAAAAGAGGGGGCAAAGAAGAAAAGAGAGAGAGAGTTCTCCTGGGAGGATTTAGGACCAGAGGGGGGTCTCTTGGGTTTCAACTCAGGGATGCTTAACGTCTTAAACCCGGCCTGCTCCGCCCTTAGCATTAGCCTAGCCACAGGCTGAGCCCAGAACCGATATACAACACCAAGGGCTCAGACACACTCTGATCCCTGAGGACGGCTCAATCCAGCTGGGTCGCTCCCCCGGCCCGAAGCCCTGCCTCTGGGGAGAGGTCGGAGCAGGTTCCCTTTGGGGAGGGATGAGGGATGGGCCTCTACTCTGGCTGAGGAGCCGCTGTTCCTCTCTTCTTCTGCTATAATAGGGAGCCTAATTTCTATGCTAATGATGCCGATGTATCTCTGATCCTTTTGTGTCAAAAGGAGATTACCCCCTCATCTCACACTCCCGCCGCAACGTCATTAAGATTGAGGTAATTATGGGGATCTGCACACGCCCAATGGCAGCCTCACACACCCAGCTGCCTTTCTCCTCTGTCTCCTGCTCGCTGTCTCAGAGACTGTTCGCTGGACTCTGCCTGGCCTAACTGGAAAGGGGGAGGCAAGGGAGGAAGAGAGGGAAGGAGAGGGAGAGAAGGCGAGCAGAGAGGGAGAGAGGCAAGGGGGGTCAGGGCAGGGGAACTCTAGGTACTGATTAATGACCCCCCAGAAGCAGGCAGGGAAATGGGATAGAATAAAGCGATGTGTGTGTGGGTCCGTGCGATGTGTGTGTGGGTCCATGTGATGTGTGTGTGGGTCCATGTGATGTGTGGGTGGGTCCGTGCGTGTGTGTGTGTGGGTCCGTGCGTGTGTGTGTGTGGGTCTGTGCGTAGGTCCGTGCGTGTGTGGGTCCATGTGATGTGTGTGTGTGTGTGGGTCCATGTGTGTGAGGGGAAAGTGAGTCTCTGTCAGTAAACATAAAACACTTTATGTCCATTAAACCAGTGCTGGAATGTGGTCATAGATATTGTTGAGGGAAGCCAGTGCTGACTGCTGGCTGCAGAACAGTCTCTGGCCTGGAGATGAATGACAGAGAGAGAGAGGACACAATAGACTGTGTGGAGTGTAGTGTAGTGTATTCGGGGGGGGGGGGGGGAGTATGTGTGTTTTTAGAGATTGTGTGTGTGTGTCCTTGTATGTCCCGAGCAGTAGGTGTGTGTGTGGTGGGCTGTCTGTGCAGTCTGTGAGGAAGACAGAGAGATGAGCTGACCTTGAGTGTCTGAATCAGACATGATTCATCAAAAGCCTTTTATGAAAGTATTTTCTCACACAATAGCTCTTAATTTCACCGCCTACTGTGTGTGTGAATGTGTGTGTGTGGGGGGAATAGGAAGGGGGGCTTGGAGTGCAGATATCTAATCCGACAGTAGGAGACACACCAGTGCCTGGGGGGTTAGCTCAAACATGATAAGATGTCATATCCCAGTCACAACCCCTTCAGCCATGTCACAACACCACTGTAAAAACACCACAGCAACATCTGAAGAGACATGAGGGGAGAGGGAGAGAAAATGAACAGAGGACGAATAGGAAGGCAAGATGGGTGCAGGAGAGAGAGGGAGAGCGAGAGAGAGAGATAATCTGTCACTGTGGGCAGTAGAAGAAGAGGAAAGAGTAAGGAGAGTAAGGGAGAGAAAGACGGAGGTAGAGAAGACAAGATAAAGAGGAGGAAGGCTATGTCAGGGTGGTTGTGAAACTGAGCCCCGTGGCGTGTGACTGGAGTTGGGTGGACGACTCCTCCCTAATGAAGACGGACAGCTGCAATCCATCCACAGATAAGCGGGAACCTCCCGTCACCACGGTGATGGTAACGCTATCAATAACAAGGTTGAAGGAGGAGGGCTGTGCTGGGTGACATGAAGAGAGCGTGGGCACAGAGAGAGATGTTACTGCCATTAACACTGAAGACACTTCACTAGCACTCGGCACCAAGACACCACCAGGAGGGGGTGGGCGGATAGTGAAGGGGTGGGGAAAGGAGGGCAGAGAGAGGAGAGAGAAAGAGCGAAAGAGGGGGAGAGAGAGAAAGACAGAAAGACGGGAGAGAAAGTAGAGACAGAAAGAGGAGAGAGAGAGAGAGAGAGAGAGAGAGAGAGGAGAGAGAGAGAGGAGGGGGAGAGAGGAGAGAGAGACAGAAAGAAGGGGGAGAGAGGAGAGAGAGAAAGAGGGGAGGGAGAAAGACAAAGAGGGGAGAGACAGAAAAAGGGGAGAGAGAAAGACAAAGAGGGGAGAGAGAAAGACAAAGAGGGGAGAGAGAAAGACAAAGAGGGGAGAGAGAAAGACAAAGAGGGGAAAGACAAAGACAGAGAGACAGAAAGAGGGGAGAGAGAGAGACAGAAAGAGGGGAGAGAGAGAGACAGAAAGAGAGGAGCGAGAGAAAGGGGGGGGGGGTAGAAGATAGAAATAGCAGGGGGACACCCTTTACTGACACAGGTATGATGGACTTGTCATCAAATGTATACTGTATCAGCTACAAAGAGCTGCTTTGTCAGCTCTTCAACCCATACTGTATGTCTGCTTCCCAAATGGCACCCTATTCCCTATAGAGTGCCCTACTTTTGACTATAGTTTGAGCAGGGCTCTGGTCAAAAGTAGTGCACTATATAGGGAATAGGGTGCCATTTTTGACTCAGCCTGTGGGCTAGTTCCAGTAATAATCAGCATACTGTTCTTGTAGTCTAGCGGTTAATAGCGATGGGCCAGTAACCGGTCGCTGGTTCGAATCCCAGAGCCGAGTAGGTGAAACATCTGCCGAAGTGTCCTTGAGCAAGGCACTTAACCCTAATTGCTCCTGTAAGTTGCTCTGGATAAGTGTCTGCTAAATGACGAAAATGTCCAAATGTACAGCATGTAGGCTAGAGGTGTGGACCCCCCAGATCTCTCTCTCTCTACAGGAAGTAGGACACCATCATCTCCCTTTTTATTCCAGCACAGCCTACAACCAGGGAACGTTAATATCACATTCCTCAAACTATGTGGACGCACACACACACACGAGAAAATGTATTAAATTCCCCAAACCATCATTAATCTGAGCTCCGGCTTCATTACGGAGAATCAGCATAATGGTGTGTGTGTGTGTGTGTGTGTGTGTGTGTGGTGCGCGTTATGAGGAGCTGGTATTAGATTGTGTAGAGATGAGACTGAAGCTTCCCTGGTGATGTGCAGGACTGAACATGTGTCTGCTCTTATTATGTTTTACAGAGAGACAAAGAGAAAACGCAATCAGGAGGAATATAATATTCCTCCTTCCATTTCAAATCAAATCAAATGTTATTTGTCACATACACATGGTTAGCAGATGTTAATGCGAGTGTAGCGAAATGCTTGTGCTTCTAGTTCCGACAATGCAGTAATAACCAACGAGTAATCTAACCTAACAATTCCACAACTACTACCTTATACACACAAGTGTAAAGGGATAAAGAGTATGTACATAAAGATATATGAATGAGTGATGGTACAGAACGGCATAGGCAAGATGCAGTAGATGGTATCGAGTACAGTATATACATATGAGATGAGTAATGTAGGGTATGTAAACATAAAAGTGCATAGTTTAAAGTGGCTAGTGATACATGTATTACATAAAGATGGCAAGATGCAGTAGATGATAGAGTACAGTATATACATATACATTATATTAAGTGGCATTGTTTAAAGCTAGTGGCTAGTGATACATTTTTGATCAATTTCCATCAATATCCAATATTAAAGTGAGCTGGAGTTGAGTCAGTATGTTGGCAGCAGCCACTCGATGTTAGTGGTGGCTGTTTAACAGTCTGATGGCCTTGAGATAGAAGCTGTTTTTCCAGTCTCTCGGGACCTGCTTTGATGCACCTGTACTGACCTCGCCTTCTGGATGATAGCGGGGTGAACAGGCAGTGGCTCGGTAGGTTGTTGTCCTTGATGATCTTTATGGCCTTCCTGTGACATCGGGTGGTGTAGGTGTCCTGGAGGGCAGGTAGTTTGCCCCCAGTGATGCGTTGCGCAGACCTCACTACCCTCTGGAGAGCCTTACGGTTGTGGGCGGAGCAGTTGCCGTACCAGGCGGTGATACAGCCCGACAGGATGCTCTCGATTGTGCATCTGTAGAAGTTTGTGAGTTTTTTTGCTGACAAGCCGAATTTCTGCTGCGCCTTCTTCACAACGCTGTCTGTTTGTCCGTGATGTGTACGCCGAGGAACTTAAAACGTACTTCCCTCTCCACTACTGTCCTGTCGATGTGGATAGGGGGGTGCTCCCTCTGCTGTTTCCTGAAGTCCACAATCATCTCCTTTGTTTTGTTGACGTTGAGTGTGAGGTTATTTTCCTGACACCACACTCCGAGGGCCCTCACCTCCTCCCTGTAGGCCGTCTCGTCGTTGTTGGTAATCAAACCTACTAGTGTCGTCCGCAAACTTGATGATTGAGTTGGAGGCGTGCATGGCCACGCAGTCGTGGGTGAACAGGGAGTACAGGAGAGGGCTCAGAACGCACCCTTGTGGGGCCCGAGTGTTTAGGATCAGCGGGGTGGAGATGTTGTTACCTACCCTCACCACCTGGGGGCGGCCCGTCAGGAAGTCCAGTACCCAGTGGCACAGGGCGGGGTCGAGACCCAGGGTGTTTGGAGGGTACTATGGTGTTAAATGCTGAGCTGTAGTCGATGAACAGCATTATCACATAGGTATTCCCCTTGTCCAGATGGGTTAGGGCAGTGTGCAGTGTGGTTGCGATTGCGTCGTCTGTGGACCTATTGGGGCGGTAAGCAAATTGGAGTGGGTCTAGGGTGTCAGGTAGGGTGGAGGTGATATGGTCCTTGACTAGTCTCTCAAAGCACTTCATGATGACGGAAGTGAGTGCTACGGGGCGGTAGTCGTTTAGCTCAGTTACCTTAGCTTTCTTGGGAACAGGAACAATGGTGGCCCTCTTGAAGCATGTGGGAACAGCAGACTGGGATAAGGATTGATTGAATATGTCCGTAAACACGCCAAACAGCTGGTCTGCGCATGCTCTGAGGACACGGCTGGGGATGCAGTCTGGGCCTGCAGCCTTGCGAGGGTTAACACGTTTAAATGTTTTACTCACCTCGGCTGCAGTGAAGGAGAGCCCGCAGGTTTTGGTAGCGGGCCGTGTCAGTGGCACTGTATTGTCCTCAAAGCGAGCAAAGAAGTTATTTAGTCTGTCTGGAAGCAAGACATCCTGGTCCGCGACGGGGCTGGTTTTCTTTTTGTAATCCGTGATTGACTGTAGACCCTGCCACATACCTCTTGTGTCTGAGCCGTTGAATTGCAACTCTACTTTGTCTCTATACTGACGCTTAGCTTGTTTGACTGCCTTGCGGAGGGAATAGCTACACTGTTTGTATTCGGTCATGTTTCCGGTCACCTTGCCCTGGTTAAAAGCAGTGGTCCAGACTTTCAGTTTCGTGCGAATGCTGCCATCAATCCGCGGTTTCTGGTTTGGGAATGTTTTAATAGTTGTTGTGGGTACGACATCTCCGATGCACTTTCTAATGAACTCGCTCACCGAATCAGCGTATTCGTCAATGTTGTTGTTGGACGCAATGTGGAACATATCCCAATCCATGTGATCGAAGCAGTCTTGAAGCGTGGAATCAGATTGGTCGGACCAGCGTTGAACAGACCTGAGCGCGGGAGCTTCTTGTTTTAGTTTCGGTCTGTAGGCTGGAAGCAACAAAATGGAGTCGTGGTCAGCTTTTCCGAAAGGAGGGCAGGGGAGGGCCTTATATGCGTCGCGGAAGTTAGAATAACAATGATCCAGGGTTTTACCAGCCCTGGTTGCGCAATCGATATGCTGATAGAATTTAGGGAGTCTTGTTTTCAGATTAGCCTTGTTAAAATCCCCAGCTACAATGAATGCAGCCTCAGGATATGTGGTTTCCAGTTTACATAGAGTCAAATAAAGTTCGTTCAGGGCCATCGATGTGTCTGCTTGGGGGGGAATATATATGGCTGTGATTATAATCGAAGAGAATTCCCTTGGTAGATAATGGGGTCGACATTTGATTGTGAGGAATTCTAAGTCAGGTGAGCAGAAGGACTTGAGTTCCTGTATGTTGTTATGATCACACCACATCTCGTTAATCATAAGGCATACCCCCCCGCCCCTCTTCTTACCAGAAAGATGCTCGTTTTTGTCGGCGCGATGCGTGAAGAAACCAGCTGGCTGCACCGACTCCGATAGCGTCTCGAGTGAGCCATGTTTCCGTGAAGCAAAGAACGTTACAGTCTCTGATGTCTCTCTGGAAGGCAACCCTTGCTCGGGATTTCATCAACCTTGTTGTCAAGAGACTGAACATTGGCGAGTAGTATGCTAGGGAGTGGTGCGCGATGTGCCCGTCTCCGGAGCCTGACCAGAAGACCGCTTCGTTTGCCCCTTTTACGGCGACGTTGTTTAGGTTCGCCGGCTGGGATCAGATCCATTGTCCTGGGTGGAAGGCAAAACACAGGATCCGCTTCGGGAAAGTCATATTCCTGGTCGTAATGATGGTGAGTTGACATTGCTCTTATATTCAGTAGTTCCTCCCGACTGTATGTAATAAAACCTAAGATTACCTGGGGTACCAATGTAAGAAATAACACGTAAAAAAAACTAAATACTGCATAGTTTCCTAGGAACGCGAAGCGAGGCGGCCATCTCTGTCGGCGCCGGAAGCATTTGTGTGCTGTGAGCCGTGTGTCAGACTATATTGAAGCATGTTCCAATATAAAATAATTACACTCATGCACAGGGACAGAATCCAGGAGTTTGTGTGTGTGTGTGTGTGTGTGTCTGGTAGCCTCTAATCTAGGGGTTAAATTCAGTCAATGTGTTCAAGGAATCAGAGTTTCCATAGAGAGGACATAGGAGAACAGACGCTCTGCCTCCTTCTGCAGCAGAAAAGCTCTTTATGTTCCTGGAGAAGACCAGAACACACCTACCAGAGGGGCTGAGGTTGGGGCTGGTGCTCTGTAGGGCTGGGGCTCTGTAGGGCTGGGAATCTGTAGGGCTGTATGGAGCTGGTGCTCTGTAGGGCTGTAGGGGCTGGGGCTCTGTAGGGCTGGGGCTCTGTAGGGCTGTATGGAGCTGGTGCTCTGTAGGGCTGGGGCTCTGTAGGGCTGTATGGAGCTGGTGCTCTGTAGGGCTGGGGCTCTGTAGGGCTGGGGCTCTGTAGGGCTGTAGGGAGCTGGGGCTCTGCAGGGCTGGGGCTCTGCAGGGCTGTATGGAGCTGGTGCTCTGTAGGGCTGTAGGGGCTGGGGCTCTGTAGGGCTGTAGGGGCTCTGTAGGGCTGTATGGAGCTGGTGCTCTGTAGGGCTGGGGCTCTGTAGGGCTGTATGGAGCTGGTGCTCTGTAGGGCTGGGGCTCTGTAGGGCTGTAGGGAACTGGGGCTCTGTAGGGCTGTAGGGAGCTGGGGCTCTGTAGGGCTGTAGGGAACTGGGGCTCTGTAGGGAGCCTATGCTGGGTCTATGCTGGGTCTGGTGACGGGGCTATGCTGGTGATGGGTCTATGCTGGGTCTATGCTGGGTCTGGTGATGGGGCTATGCTGGGTCTGGGGCTATGCTGGGGCTGGTGCTATGCTGGTGATGGGGCTATGCTGGGTCTGGGGCTATGCTGGGTCTGGGGCTATGCTGGGTCTGGGGCTAGCGCTAGAGCCAAGGCCTCACACGTTCCATCTCTTTAGTCCTTTCTAGCACTTCACACGTCATCAGCCCAGCAGAGGCCCAGTGCAGTCAGAGGCACTGTCCCATCACAGGGAGGGAGCTGCAAACTGCATGTATGCAGAGTATGCATATGAGTAGCATTATGCAGTCACTAGGCTTGGGAGATATACCGTTTCTACCGGGGTATTTCCAAATTTTCAATACTGTTAAAAAAAAAGCTATAAGTATAACTATGAGAAATCTAAGATGTGTCAAATAAATTATCTCCAGCTATGCATTTGGTTTACTAACTGGCTAGATGTCAAGCTTCTTGGTTACAGCAGAGACATTCAATCCCCTCCTGGATCAAGACCCCTGTTGCCTAAAATGTTTTGTGCGTCTGTCCAATAGCGCCCCTTGTGTGCACATTCGGTAATACTGCATAACACCCTATGGCACAGAAACGGTATGAAATCTGGATACCGCCCAACCATAGCAGTCAGTCTCACACACACACACACACACACACACACACACACACACACGGTGGTGAGGAAGCTCATACATATTGAGCAGGCTGGTGGGTCAGTGTACAGGCACCTCTGGAAGCATGATTTAAAGTCTCTCAATAATGGATTTGGTCAGATGCTGTGTGATGCTCCAGCTCTGCTCACACCTCATTACCCCCACTCTCCTGTTCCGCTCGTTTCTGCTTCTTTGAGAGAGAAAGTGGAAACGGCAAATGTCAGCCTCTCATTTAGCGAAGAGTGGTTAACATTTAAGAAAACAGCTAGGGGAAAACAGAAGAGACGGCCTACATTCTGACAGATGAATCACGGCTCTAAATGGAGCCATGTGACACGCGCGCCCGCGTGTGTGTGTGTGTGTGTGTCAGGCCTAGTTGAGGAGGAAAACAGGATTTGACTAAAACAACAGAAAGAAAGTATGGAGGAGCCAATGGGGGAGCTGGATTAGTCCACCTCACAGCCAATCAAATACTCCTGTGAGCCCAAGCCTATACATGGACTCATATAGCCACCATAACTGATCACTTCATCATGGTAACTCATGCCATTGCCAATGTAACCGATCACATTGTCACAGTAACTGATAGCTTTTCCAAGGTAACTGATCACGTTGTCATGGAGACAGTGCGGAGCCAGAAGAGAGTGAAAGAGAGCTCCATTGATTTTCTAAATGTGTGTGCGCGTGTCATTGGTCCTCTTCACTAGGGGTAAAGACAGTAAAGTGCACATCAGGGAAACTAAACAAGCGTGCAGGATGATAAATCGATTGCCAAATGGCTCCTGAAGGGTCTTGTGTTCAGCTTGAGTGGCTAAGGTCAGAACACTGTCTGTCCCTGTGCTGCTTCAGAGCACAGACCTGTGTGTGTGTGTGTGTGTGTGTGTGTGTGTGTGTGTGTATGTGTGTGTGTGAGCATATGGTTTGAGGTTGCTGTGTTTGTGAGAGAGAGGGAGTGGGACAGAGAGAGAAACCCTGTATAGTTGACTATATTCTAATGGCTAGCTGTCTTATTGATCAGCAGAGTCACTGAGCTCATCTCCCTGCTGAGTTGTAATCAGCCTCACCTTGACACATCAGTAGTACATCAGTCACACACACAGCTTGTCTCAGTGACAGTAAAGTGGTATAACCCCACACAGCCTGTCTCAGTGACAGTAAAGTGGTATAACCCCACACAGCCAGTCTCAGTGACAGTAAAGTGGTATAACCCCACACAGCCTGTCTCAGTGACAGTAAAGTGGTATAACCCCAGGCTGATCCTCCCACTAACAGCCTCACAGGCAGGATAAAAGAAACACCGCAGGTGTAGAGCTTGCCTCCAGTGCTTTCCTAAAGCCATTACCATTAAGCAGGAGCTTCCTGTGTGTGTGTGTGGACCAGAAGTCCCCACAAGAATAGTAAACAAACAAAAATTGGACCAACTGGGGACATTTTGTTGAACCCCACAAGGTCAAATGCTATTTCTAGGGGGTTTAGGGTTAAGGTTAGAATTAGGTTTAGGAGCTAGGGTTAGTTTTAGGGTTAGAGTATGTGTTAGGGTAAATAGGAGTTTGAATGGGACTGAATTGTGTGTGCCCACATGGTTAGCTGTACAAGACTCTGTGTGTGTGTGTATGTGTATGTGTATGTGTGTGTGTGTGTGTGTGTGGATGGTGAAGGAAAACAGAGAGCAACACATGGCACACCCACACACTTTAATGAGGTAGTGCACATTGCACAAACAGAAACACTCCTCAGCTCAAGGCCAGAGTGGCAGTAATGTCATTCAGTCTCCTCACAGAGAAACTACATAAACTACCTGGGAACCCAGGAACACAAGCACTGACATTAACCTCCACTACACACAAACTCTGCCTCAACGTCATCAGTGGGTTGTTCAGTGTGTAACAGCCACCCCTATCACCACCCCTGCCCCCACAGCGACAAGATCACCAGGTCATGGATTGGCCTATCCAGCCATCTCCAGACCCACGGCCAGCCAGCCAGCCAGACCCACACCACAACCCTGACCCCTGGAGGGAAATCATAGTCGACAATGAGGGATCCCAAATGAAAGGTATACAGTGTGTGTGGGTGTGAGCGAATAAACGCCTATTATTGCAGCAGTGCGTGATGCCATGGGGTGTAGTTAGTGAATTGTTGATGAGGGAAAGAGTTCAAGGACCTTTCTTTCTATTCCTCCTTTTTCCCCCTCTTTTTTCCACCCATTATTTTCCTCTCTGTTCACTACCTCTAGTGGGGACATTACACTGCTCCATTAGGAGGTTCAGCCCTGCCCAGTGCTACACACGCACAGAAACACGCACGCACGCAAGCACTCTCTCTCTCACACACACACAATTAGTCCGTAAAAAGAGAGCGAGAGCAATTACACCAGAGAGCGAGCGCAATTAGAGGAGAGAGAGAGCGCAATTACAGCAGAGAGACTAATATCTATAGGTCCATGGCACCACAGACCTAATGGGCAGAACACACAATGCTAATACAGGACTCACTCCTCAGGCTGTACAGGACTCTCACAGAACAAAGGAGGACAGGGAGGAGAAAACCTGTGCAGCATAAGTTCACCTCTAAACATTCCCCGACCTCAGGCCTACCGCAGTCATTCTGTGGGTGTCGCTTTATTGTGTGTTAATTAATATCCAGAAGTGTGGTTGGTTGGCCACATGGCTCAAGGCGTGTGTGTGTCTCCCACCTGGCTGTAACACGCTGATCCCCAGCAGGTTAGACGTCCTGTTGGCCACTTTGCTCCAGGTGTTGTCGTAGTTCCTCCTCCAGAGGAGGGCGGAGCACTGATATGTCCCCGCCTCCCTACGCCCAGCACGCGTCACAGACAACCTGAAGTTGGTGTTGGCATGGGAACGGTCCACGGTGGTGCGGGTGCCCTGGCCCAGCAGCTGCTCGCCCCACTGCAGCGTGCCCTCACGGGTAAATGTCACCAGGTCGCGGAACTCGCCCACTGTGCCACCCTCACCATCCTCCCCGGCAGAACCCGAGCTGGTGGGCATGAAGCGCCAGGTGACTGAGGCGGGCACACGAGGGTTATGGCGGGGCTTGACCAGGCACTGGAGATCAAACGAGTCGCCAAAGGTCACGCTAGGCGTCCGCGACGACGCCGACACCACGAAGGAGGATTCTGGGGAAACAGGAAGAGAGGAAATTATGTGTTAATGTTGGATAGTAAGGCTAAATCCCAAACAGACCCCTAGCTCCTATTCCCTAAATTGGATTACTCGTTCCTATTCCCTAATTCCTATTCCCTATACCCTAGTTCCTATTCCATAACTCCTATTTCCTAGCTGCTATTTCCTAGCTGCTATTCCTTAGGCACTTGATGAAGTATGTGAAAGGATTGGAGGTAAGCAGTGTGGCAGGTCAGGCAGCATGACAGAGGCCATGGTGGTGACAGACTGAAGGGAGCAACCCTCTGCTTCAATACACAGACAAAAGGGAAGGGAAGGAGTAGGGATTGCACGACCTAGTGGCATTCAGTGAGTTGAATAAATTGCCTTCCATCAACAAGTTAGCCGTTAGAATCCATTCACTGTCCTCTGAAACACAACCGTATGGAGAGGTTGTATACTGTGTCTATAGATTATATAACGTATAAGGCTTAGTGTCACGATACCAGAATACTGACTTCGATACTGATACCAGGTTTAGTATCATGATACTCAATACCACAGCAAAAAAAGAAGGCATATTAGCCAAAGTCACAGAATGGCACTTGACAGACAGAACTTTCAAACTCCATATCATTACATTGGACTTTGTTGTTTGTATTTGTATTTATTATGGATCCCCATTAGCTGCTGCAAAGCAGCAGCTACTCTTACTGGGGTCCAGCAAAATTAAGGCAGTTTAAACAAGTTCCAAACATTACAATACATTCACAGATTTCACAACACACTGTGTGCCCTCAGGCCCCTACTCCACCACTACCACATATACACAGTACTAAATCCATGTATAAACTCAGTTTTTGACAATTCCTGACATTTAATCAGAGTAAAAATGACTCCAACCTAAGTGTATGTAAACTTCTGACTTCAACTGTGTAGTGCGTATGTTATTGTGTGTGTGTGTGTGTGTGTGTGTGTGTGCAAATGTTTGTGTTGCTTCACAGTCCCCGCTATTCCATAAAGGTGTTTTTTAATCTGTTTTTTTAATCTAATTTTACTGCTTGCATCAGTTACTTGATATGGAATAGAGTTCAATGTAGTCAGGGCTATATGTAGTACTATGTGCCTCCCATAGTCTGTTCTGGACTTGGACTGTGAAGAGACCACTTGTGGCATGTCTTGTGGGGTATACATGGGTGTCTGAGCTGTGTGCCAGTAGTTTAGACAGACAGCTCGGTGTATTCAACTTGTCAATACCTCTCATAAATAAAAGTAGTGATGAAGTCAATCTCTCCACTTTCAGCCAGGAGAGATTGACATGCATATTTTTAATATTAGCTCTCTGTGTACATCCAAGGGCCAGCCGTGCTGCCCTGTTCTGAGCCAATTGCAATTTTCCTAAGTCCTTTTTTGTGGCACCTGACCACACGACTGAACAGTAGTCAAGGTGCGACAAAACTAGGGCCTGTAGGACCTGCCTTGTTGATAGTGTTGTTTAGACGGCAGAGCATCGCTTTATTATAGACAGACTTCTCCCCATCTTAGCTACTACTGCATCAATATGTTTTGACCATGACAGTTTACAATCTAGTTACTCCAAGCTGTTTAGTCATCTCAACTTGCTCAATTTCCACAAGATTTAGTTGAGGTTTAGGGTTTAGTAAGTATTTTTTTCCAAATACAATGCTTTTAGTCTTAGAAATATTTAGTGCTAACTACCCACTCTGAAACTAACTGCAGCTCTTTGTTGAGTGTTGCCGTCATTTCAGTCGCTGTAGTAGCTGACGTGTATAGTGTTGAGTCATCCGCATACATAGAAACTCTGGCTTTACTCAGTCAGTGGCATGTCGTTAGTAAAAAATTTAAAAAGCAAGGGGCCTAAACAGCTACCCTGGGGAATTCCTGATTCTAACTGGGTTATATTTGATAGGCTTCCATTAAAGAACACCCTCCGTGTTCTGTTAGACAAGTAACTCTTTATCCACATTATAGCAGGGGGTGTAAAGCCATAACACATTGGTTTTTCCAGCAGCAGACTATGATCGATAATGTCAAAAGCTGCACTGAAGTCTAACAAGACAGCCCCCACAATCATGTTATCATCAATTTCTCTCAGCCAATCATCAGTCATTTGTGTAAGTGCTTTGCTTGTTGAGTGTCCTTCCCTATAAGCATGCTGAAATTCTGTTGTCAATTTGTTTACTTTAAAAAAGCATTGTATCTGGTCAAACACATTTTCCCCCAGAAGTTTACTAAAGGGTTGGTAACAGGCTGATTGGTCAGCTATTTGAGCCAGTAAAGGGGGCTTTACTATTCTTGGGTAGCAGAATGACTTTGCTTCCCTATAGGCCTGAGGGCACACGCTCTCTAGTAGGCTTAAATTGAAGATGTGGCAAATAGGAGTGGCAATATTGTCTGCTATTATCGTCAGTAATTTTCCATCTAGATTGTCAGACCCTGGTGGCTTGTCATTGTTGACAGACAATAATTTTTTCAACACATCCACACGGACTTTACAGAATTCAAAAGTACAATTCTTGTCTTTCATAATTTGGTCCGATATACTTTGATGTGTAGTGTCAGCGTTTGTTTCTGGCATGATATCCCTAAGTTTGCTTATCTTGCCAATGAAAAAGTAATTAAAGTAGTTTGCAATATCAGTGGGCTTTGTGATGAATGAGACATCTGATTCAATAAATGAAGGAGCCGAGTTGGCTTTTTTCCCTAAATTTAATTTAAGGGGCCCCAAAGCTTTTTACTGTCATTCTTTATATAATTTATCTTTGTTTCATAGTGTAGTTTATTTTTATTTAGTTTAGTCACATGATTTCTTAACTTGCAGTACTTTCGTCAATCAGTTGGGCTGCCAGACTTAATTGCCATACCTTTTGCCTCATCCCTCTCAACCATACAATTTTTAAGTTCCTCATCAATCCAAGGGGATTTAACAGTTTTTACAGTCATTTTCTTAATGGGTACGTGCTTATTAGTAACTGGAATAAAGTAGTTTCATAAATGCGTCAAGTGCAGCGTCTGGTTGCTCCTCATTACACACTACAGACCAGCAAATATTCTTTACATCATCAACATATGAATTACTACAAAACTTATTGTATGACCTCTTATACACTATATTAGGCCCAACCTTTGGAACTTTGGTTTTCCTAGATTATATTGTGAACACTACATCCTATGGATTTGGATACTGCTGTAAAGCAAATATCTGCAGCATTAGTAAAAATGTGATCATTACATGTTGATGATTTAATTCCTGTGCTGTTTGTAACTACTCTGGTAAATTGACTGACTTGTTGCAGGTTGCAGGCACTGGTTACAGTTTGAATTTTTTCCTGAGTGGGCAGCTTGATAGCCAGTCAATATTTAAACCACCCAGAAAATATACTTCTCTGTTGATAACACATACATTATCAAGCATTTCACACATATTTTCAAAATACTGACTGTTAGCACTTGGTCTATAGCAGCTTCCCACAATAATGGGCTTTAGGTGAGGCAGTTGTTGAATGTATGCTTTAATTAATCAATTATACAATACATTTGACTTAGTTGTTTACCCATCTTACTACATAACAACATAATAGTAATAATTTATTTGAATGGTAAATCAAGATGTAGCCTAGGCCTATTCACAATACAGGTGAATGCATATTCAATAGGACACACTGCATGCATTGAGTTATTGACCTGGTTTTAGCTGATTTCATTGTGCTACAGATGAACAACAATCTATTTCCCTTCCATTTGGGACTTATTTTATTGTACTGATCAACAACATTTGTATAGAAGAAAGCAATCTCTTATTTTATAAGTATCTCTTTAAGCCCCATGATGTCATTCACGCACACGGTCAGTTCGAGACTCGAGCAAAGATCATCTTGCTATCTGCTTATGCAGCAGAAGTGGTGATACAGCCCAGACTCGCAGGGAGTGTAGTGGTTCCTCAGGACAGGCTAGAGCTGGCCACCAGTAAGTGGATCCGGAGCAGGAAATGGTGCTCTCACACTATAAGGAGACATGGGCTGCGCTAATAGACAGACTTGATCCTCTCTCAGTAGACGACGTGAGACGCATTTCATGTTCTAGTATCGAAAAAGTAGTGAAAAGTCGGTATACCATGCAACACTAATAGGGTTAATGGTCACCGGTGGTTGAACGGGGGAGGACTCTCGTGCTGAGATTAGCACCCATTTACCCAGGGTGCACCGGGGCTTAGTTCTAGAGCCCTGTGCCAACGGAGCACAGATCAATTTATCATGACTGCCCGTGCGGCAGTGAATGTATGCGTGTCTCATCGAAGTGTGTGTGTGTGTGTGTGTGTGATAGCAGAGTTCAAAACTAATGGTGATGCAACACCAAAGAAGGCTCCAGGGAGAGATTTGCTCTAAGAGCTGATACTCGACCTGCTTCTTTCTCTAGCCAATCCAAACCTTCCTCATTAAGATAAGTCACCCTGGTCCAGTTAATAGGGCCAACATAGACCTACACTACACCACTTAGAGAGTTGAGAAAGAGGGGAGATTCCCTGGTACAGTACACTTCACTCCACGCAGATATCCCTCCGTAACATCTTCCATTCTAGTCTGCGATTCATACTGACATCAACCCATTTCAGTATCTTACTGCCCTCATATACATGTATTTCAGAGAGAGAGAGAGAAGCGGTGAGTGAGTTGAGTGAGACCTCTTTCTGATTTTTACAAGATCCGATAATTCATGTCTATGAGACTGTGCAGATTTCTCCATTATTCACTTGTCATCTCTCCCTCCTCCCTTGCTCCCTCCCTCTCTCCTGGCAGTGAGTTGTCCATTGTGTCCTTCAGGGTGTGTAATCGATGGTTTTATGTCCAGACTGTTGGCTACTGCTGGGACAGCAGCCACAGTCCATAATTCTACATTAGACAATAACTCTCCTCTCTCGCTCTCCTTCCATCTCTCGTTCAGCCCTTCCTTCCCTCCCTCTCTCTGTCTTCTTCCATCCATCTCCATCACTGTCGGCCTCTGATGGGAGAAAAGTTCACACTGATAATTCCTTTCCTATTATATTACCTTAATATGCCCTTTCCTATGTATATGTCGTTGTGAGTCGATTGTAAGTGTATGCCTATCATGTGTGTGCATGTTTGCTTATGTATGTGTATGTGTTTGTTAGGTCTAAGAACCTGGGCTTGTCATCATCACAGACCTGCCAACCCAATCACTCCTGGGCGCTCTTCAGCCAATCAGCTACCAGGATCCCCTAATGAACACTTTCACCATGGCAACGCATCACCTCTCTGTCAAACCCCAGAGGACACCATCACTAATCCCCAAGGGCCAGACAGCCAACTTGGAAAAAGACGCATTGTGAAAAAAGGGAATGGAAGAACAGAAGGAGAAACAGATTAAAAGGAGAAGAGAGAGAATAGAGGAGAGGATGAACAGAGGAAAAGAGTGCAGGCCTATTTATACCTTGGCTGACTGTCACTGCTCTTCAGAGGAGACTTCAGTAGAGACTGAGGCAAGCAGATGCTACACATCTTGAAGACACAAGGACGCGCGCAGAGGCACAAACACGTGATACAAACACACACAGGGAAACTGACACACATACTGTATACACAGAGACAGGCATACTGTACACACAAATAAAATAAAAATGTGTAGGAACAATAACAAAATAAACATCTACATAATCTACATTCAAGTAACTGCCTGAATAATGGAAACACTTGAGTAAATGAGGGATACAAAGTATATTGAAAGCCGGTGCTTCCACACAGGTGTGGTTCCTGAGTATATTAAGTCATTAACATCCCATCATGCTTAGGGTGATGTATAAAAATTCCCAGTTGCCCATTATTTTGGCTACCATGGCTAGAAGAGATCTCAGTGACTTTGAAAGAGGGGTCTCAAAGGAGCTGTGTCTCAGTCACCAGATCTCATCCCATTTGAACACTTATGGAAGATTCTGGAGCGGTGGCCATCAACAAAACACAAAATGATGGAATATCTCATGGGAAAATGGTGTCACCTCCCTCCAATATAGTTCCAGACACTTGTAGAATCTATGCCAAGGCACATTGAAGCTGTTCTGGCTCATGGTGGCCCAATGCCCTATAAAGGCATTTTATGTTTATGCTCCTGTATTTAGTCAGTTACCTGTAATTCATGAGTTTTTGCTAAAACACAACAAATGGCCAATTAAAAAACAGACATATTTTCTCTCCCTCCACAGCACCACAATACTCTGCTGCAGGGACTAATCCCTTCTGTGTGTGTGTGTGTGTGTGTGTGTGTGTGTGTGTGTGTGTGTGTGTGTGTGTGTGTGTGTGTGTGTGTGTGTGTGTGTGTGTGTGTGTGTGTGTGTGTGTGTGCGTGCGTGCACTGAGCCCTTGGTTCCCCCAGCGCCTCAGTCAGTGCACTACTCCACTGCCTCTCTCAGTCAGTCTGTACCAGTGATGTTCAGCTTAACTCACTGACAGAGGAAAGCCTGCCCACTGCTAAACACATTTTCATTTTAATAATTCTATATAATCTGAGTGTTCGCAAGTAGTGCGAGTGTGTCTCAAGTCAATATTGTGTGTGTTGTGTCCATAATATCATGAAAAAGAAGAACTATATCTGGTCAGAATGGTGTGTGTGTGTGTGTGTGTGTGTTGTAGTGACACACACCCCTTGGCTCTGCATGAATAAAGCATGCTTTATTTTCCAGCCTCTCAGTGAGCTATTCATCACAATCTCTTACAACAGGTAGGAAAATGACTGCCCTCTGTGTGCTCCTGACATCCCCCTGCACACGCTTACCAACTTTCTAGGCCCGGAAGGACTGGACGTTTGTTTGTGTGTGTGTATTTGGGTGCTCACTCTAGAGAAAAGCTAAAGAAATGCCAGGGATGACCTTAATGTGTGTGTGTGTGTGTGTGTGTGTGTGTGTGTGTGTGTGTGTGTGTGTGTGTGTGTGTGTGTGTGTGTGTGTGTTCGCCTGATGCTTAAGCTTACAACTTGTCGTGACAGAGATGACCTTGATGTGTATACTGTATGTGTGTGCGAGCTGACAAGGTAAAAATCTGTCGTTCTGCCCCTGAGCACGGCATTTAACCCACTGTTCCCCGGGCGCCGATGGCGTGTATGTCGATTAAGACAGCCCCCCGCACCTCTCTGATTCAGAGGGGTTGGGTTAAATGCAGAAGACACATTTCAGTTGTACAACTAACTAGGTATCCCCTTTCCCTTTATATACTCTGTGTGTGTGTGTCAGGGTTCCGTGTGTGTGTGTGATATATAGATATCTTCCTGATATATATGTCTTCCTGAGTCATGAGTCCCTGCTACACACACTCACCCACGGTCTTAACAGTGATGGTCTTGGTGGCTGATTTCTCTCCTATTATCTCCCAGCTCTGCTCTGGCTCAGTCCCGGCTTCCACCCACTCTGTGGCCGTGCACCGGTACAGCCCCTCGTCCCCAGGCAGGGCGTTGTATAGGGACAGGGTATAGATGTCCTCCCGTACTCTCTCTACCCGGATCTCCCCGTAGCTGGAACGCTCACGGTACCCAGGGCCTGGTCGGACGGTCCCGTCACGGTCTACGGAGACCAGGTCCTGGGGAGAGGTGGAGCCCTGCTTCTCACTCCACTGCCAGGCCACAGAGAGAGGACCCGTGGTGGAGTGGATGGAACAGGTCAGCTGGACCACGTCCCCCTCCTGGACCTCTGACGAGTTACTGGACAAAGACACTGTGACGTTACTCTCTGGTGGAGAGAGGAGAGGAGTGGGGAGAGAGAATTCAGAGAGGGAGGGTTGAGGTAGAAGGAGTGACAGAACATATACAAAATAAGTCAAAATGGACCAAAACCTCTCCAATGACATTTTGACAGGGTTTTACATTTAAATAATTAAACACTAGAACCAGGCTTCACATGTAAAACAATTCAAAGGACAAAAAGAACCACGGGCAGTATCGTGTCTACCAGTGACTGGAGTATACTACTGACTAGCCTATGCATGTACTGTATTTATGTCACAGCAGCCTGTATCTGTGGAGATGATCACTCGACTCTGAACTTGGGGCAGCTGAGAAAAAGAAAGAGAGAGGAACTGTCAGAGACACACAAAGACCCCAGTGGACTGATGCGTTGTGGTTAGCAGATCCCACTTCTGACACCTAATGTAATGCAGCTGATGCACCCAGGGCTTGGGGGCCGGGCCTGAGATCACACGACCCAGCGTCTGAGGGATTCCTCCTCAGAAGAAAGTGCAGAAGGATAAAAGTCTTTAGCTGCCCGTCCCGTGCTTTAAAACAGACCATCTCTCTCCTTCTCGCATCACTTCAGCGCCTTTCACACACTGCAGAGCCTGGCAGAGCGCTGCCCAGCCCCAACACCCCCTTCAACCCTCGGGTGATCTGAGTCTACAGGGAGGGCTTCTTTCCTGCTCTCTTTCTCTCTCTTTCTCATTCCCTCCATCTCGTTTTCTTTGCCGTCAGAGTATGAGGGGTTGACTGGGTGCTAACCACCCCTCCTACCAAGCCCCAGCCCTGGGAGACTACAGAATGAAGCAGCCTTTCCACACTTACATGAACAAATGGAAGGCCTCCATCCCTTTCTCTTCTTCTCTCTCTTTTTATTTCACCACAGCTTTTCCCCATGTTAAATACATTATACATCGTCTCTGTCTCTCGGCTCTTAGTGTCAATGTGGATTTGTATGAACATCACAGATGGTTAGGCAGGCAGAGGGCAGCTTCTCTCCTCTTCAAACCCGCCTGTTTTTGTCTTTCTCCTCTTTCAGTTCTCTCCCCGTCTCCCAATTGTTCCTTCTCTCCCACCATCTCCCTTTCTGTTCATGGGTCTCTCTCTCTCTCCTCTGTGTGTTTCTATCCCTCTTTCTCTTTACTCCACTCTCTCTCTCAGTCCCTTCCTTTTCTGTGTGTCTCTCTCGCTCTCTCTCTACTGCCCGTCTCTCACTCCCTCTTTCCCTTTTCTCTGTGTGTTTGTAATTCATAGCAGCGCGTTTACCCCTCTTCCCTGCCCAAGGTATTCTCATTCATCAGGACTGATTTGTCAGCACTGTTTACACCTCTTTCTTCCCATCCTCCTGCTCTCAACCCTCTCTAACCCATACTACCCCATCACCGCTGTTAATGGGTCCAGAAACAAGGGATGGTAACTAGAGGCGGGTGAGTTGGGGGAGTCAACCTGACCCCATACCCCTCTACCCACTCTCCATTAAGACCTCCCTCCCTGCTGTAACCATGGTTATTAAACATACAATGCTTTTATAGAACATTAAATCTATTTGTTAGGGAAACAAAAGGTCCCATTAGGGAGAATCCCTGGTGATTACTGGGGCCATGTGGGGGCCAGGGGGGCTTTGTTTTGGGACAGTTTGGGCGGGAGTGGAGTGAAGTGGGGGGTGCTTGGGTAAGGTCAGGATGGTTGGGTGCAGGTGGTGGATGATGGCATATTTAGGGTGAGTTGGGGTGGGTTGTTATTGTGTTTTTATGCTGGGAACAGCAGGCTTTAGCATTCAACACCAGCCCTTAGAAAGAGAGTGAGGGATAGAGAGGCTATAGAGCTGCAGACTGGGGAGGGGGGGGGGGGCACTGAACTACTAGACAGAGAGGATACATCAGGATAGAAAGAGAGAGGATGAGAACATTGGGCACTGGAGGTTTTGGGAGGGTTGTATTAGCTAGATTAGGCTTCATATCGCCTCCCAGTGTTCCAGCACGCCCCTAGCGGCCAACACTCTGAAAGCCCAGCTGAGTCACTCAGCTCCAGCAGAACACATTAATTTAGCCCAAGGATCCATTAGTGGGCCCTGGAGAGCTAGGCCCCATTCCTTCCTCTCTCCTTCTTCACACTCATTTCACGGCTGTTAGCTCAGCCTCCTGCATCCTCCTCTCCAGCTCTCTCCATTATCCAACCTAGCAGCTCACTCGCAGCTCTGAGCTAAGGGAATGAGAAGGACCATAATACTGCATTACCAATATTTAGCGATCCACTCAGACAGAAAATGAGCGATGGGGGAAAAGTCGATACAGTTCCATATCACAATATTATTTTGAACAATATTAAATTGATACTTTGACAAGTACGAATAATATTTGAATTGCTATGTACTGTTAGCTACCGCTAGTCATCTGTACCTGCACCCAAACTCCAGTATTTGTCCTTCTATAGCCTTGAAACAATTGAGACATGGATTGTGTATGTATGCCATTCAGAGGGTAAATGGGCAAGACAAAATGTAAGTACCTTTGAACGGGGTATGGTAGTACAGTTGAAGTCGGAAGTTTACATAGACTTAGGTTGGAGTCATTAAAACTAATTTTTCAACCACTCCACAAAGTTCTTGTTAAGAAACTATAGTTTTGGCAAGTCGGTTAGGACATCTACTTTGTGCATGACACAAGTAATTTTTCCAACAATTGTTCACAGATTATTTCACTTATAATTCACTGTATCACAATTCCAGTGGGTCAGAAGTTTACATACACTAAGTTGACTGTGCCTTTAAACAGCTTGGAAAATTCCAGAAAATTATGTCATGGCTTTAGAAGCTTCTGATAGGCTAATTTACATCGTTTGAGTCAATTGGATGTGTACCTGTGGATGTATTTCAAGGCCTACCTTCAAACTCAGTGTCTCTTTGCTTGACATCATGGGAAAATCAAAAGAAATCAGCCAAGACCTCAGAGAAAATTGTAACCTCCACAAGTCTAGTTTATCCTTGGGAGCAATTTCCAAACGCCTGAAGGTACCATGCTTATCTGTACAAACAATAGTACGCAAGTATAAACACCATGGGACCACACAGCCGTCATACCGTTCAGGAAGGAGACTCGTTCTGTCTCCTAGAGATGAACCTACTTTGGTGCGAAAAGTGCTAATCAATCCCAGAACAACAGCAAAGGACCTTGTGAAGAGGCTGGAGGAAACAGGTACAAAAGGATCTATATCCACAGTAAAACGAGTCCTATATCGACATAACCTGAAAGGCCGCTCAACAAGGAAGAAGACACCATCCCAACCATGAAGCACGGGGGTGGCAGCATCATGTTGTGGGGGTGCTTTGCTGCAGGAGGGACTGGTGCACTTCACAAAATAGATGGCATCATGAGGCAGGAAAATTATGTGGATATATTGAAGCAACATCAAGACATCAGGAATCATCAGGAAGTTAAAGCTTGGTTCCAAATGGGTCTTCCAAATGGACAATGACACCAAGCATACTTCCAAAGTTGTGGCAAAATGGCTTAAGGACAACAAAGTCAAGGTAATGGAGTGGCCATCACAAAGCCCTGACCTCAATCCTATAGAAAATGTGTGTGCGGAACTGAAAAAGCGTGTGCGAGCAAAGAGGCCTACAAACCTGACCTAGTTACACCAGCTCTGTCAGGAGTAATGGGCCAAAATTCACCCAACTTACTGTGGGAAGCTTGTGGAAGGCTACCCGAAACATTTGACCCAAGTTAAACAATTTAAAGACAATGCTACCAAATACTAATTGAGTGTATAAACTTCTGACCCACTGGGAATGTGATGAAAGAAATAAAAGCTGAAATAAATCTCTCTACTATTATTCTGACATTTCACATTCCCAGTGGGGCATTTCACATTAAAATAAAGTGGTGATCATAATTGACCTAAGACAGGGAATTTTTACTACGATTAAATGTCAGGAATTGAAAAACTAAGTTTAAATGTATTTGCATAAGGTGTATGTAAACTTCCGACTTCAACTGTAGGTGCAAGGTACACAAGTTTGTGCCAAGAATTGTAACGCTGCTGGGAGGACATCCAGCCAACTTGACACAACTGTTGGAAGCATTGTAGTCAACATGGGCCAGCATCCCTGTGGAATGCTTTCGACACCTTGTAGAGTCCATGCCACGACGAATTGAGGCTGTTCTGAGGGCAAAAAGGGGGGGGGGGGGGCACTCAATATTAGGAAGGTGTTCCTAATGTTTCGTGTACTCAGTGTATAGTGAGCCATATGTTTGGAACAGAAAATCGCAATAAAATCCTAGTATCGAATCGCGATAATCACAATACATATCGTATCGGCACCCAAGTATCATGATAATATCATATTGTGAGGTCCCAGGCAATTCTCAGCCCTATAGAAAATAACGGTGTAATAAAGAGCGCTTTATTCTCAGTGAGACTCACAGTCCACAATAGAGGCTCTATTGTTCTCTGGAATAGAGGTATCTGACCTCCGCTCTGGGAGAATGCATAATGTATATCATTAGAAAAGCATACTACTATCAAAGTGCCAATCAGATGTTGTTTAACTCAGTGGTTCCCAAACTGAGGGACGCGCCTCCCGTGGGGTACGCGAGGGGTCGGCAGTGGGGTGAAGAGGCGCGTGGGCCCCAATTCTTTAAACGTATACTTGAAAATTGTAATAGTAGAATGCACAAGGTGCATTTTAGAAATTGGGTAATGCATCATCAGTTCCTCTTGTCATATTAGTCATTACATACCTTAGAGAGCTATTTATAACCGGTCAGAAATGTCCAGATCAACTTGCCCATGTATGCTCACATTTTTTTGCCCATAGATATTGTTGTAATTTTTTGGGCAATCAAATATCACATGAATACACATTAGACATGGCAAAATGTATAGAAATTCAAGAACATTTGCTTTAAAACTGCTAAATGTTCTTTGCACCCATGACAAAATTTATAGAATTTCAAGGAAATTTGCTTTAAAACTGCTAAATGTTCTTTGCACCCTATGACAAAATGTGTAGAATTGCAGGAAATAATCTTTAAACCTGCTAAATGTTCTCTCCACTAACAAGAGGGGTATGAACAGTTTGTGTCATGAACAGTGCTTGTGCCCATAGAAATAGATGTGGTGCGCGCAGGGAGGGGCGCAGGATGTTCCCCAGTGCTGGAAGGGGGGCCCTCAAGTGAAAAAGTTTGGGAACCCTTGGTTTACCTGACCAAGAGGCCAATGAGAGGCCTTTTACTACCAAAGGGGCCAATAGCATGCCGTGTTGATACTCACTGATGGGCTGCACAGTGATCTGGACGTTGCGTGACCTCTTGCTCCGGTCTATAAAGTCCCCAGTGGGTGTCTTCTCCCTCTCCGTGACTCTACAGATGTATTTCCCAGCATCCTCTGGTCGGAGGCGCTGCAACTTTAGCAGGTGCACGGCGGGGCTCTCCTTACGCACGGTCATGTGACCGGCGGCCTCGCGCGCCACATAGTCGGGTCCCAGGACGGGCACAGCGCTGGGCCCTATCACGGCAACCGACGAGCTGCTGAACACCCACGACACCGAGAAGAAGCGCTCGGGCACGCTCTGGGCATCGATGGTGCAGCGCAGCTCCAGCGGCTCGCCCGCCGTGAAGGACCGCCGCTCCGTGCTCACCTGGATAGAGAAGTCCCGATCTGGGGGAGAGAGAGATAAAATTAGTTAAAAAGCAGTTTAGCTCCTCCTGTCTCCAGATAGCACATGTCAACACATCTTCACACTCCAGTCCTTAATGAAAAGAGATGGATGTTAATTTCTACCAGGATGCCGAAGTCCCGATCTGGGGGTATGGAAGGAGAGGGGGAAGGAAAGGGGAGAGGGATAAGATAAATTGTCATCCACTATTTTAACATTTAGCATCAGTATGGTTTTAGCTGCCAGTTTCTCCCAAAGACAGAGAGAGGGAAGGAGTCATCAACTCTGATTTAGCTGTTGCATATCACATGTTCCCTTATCCTCATATAACGCATGAGAGCATGACTAGCTGCTCGGGATAGAGACCTTCTTTAAATACCAGCATATGAAGTAAAAATGCATCACACTAACACATCCTATTCTTTAATGTCTGCTGCCTGTTACACTGGGTGCAGAGAGAGCGAGAGAAAGAGGAGACGAAAGAAAGGGAGAAAGAGAAAGAGGGGGGGTCACAAGGGGTCAGCTATGCCCACAGTGAAGCACAGCTCCTACAGTCTCCTCCTCTCCTCTCTCATCCTCCTCTCCCCTTGGTTTCACCTCCAACACAGAAACACAGCAAATTAAGATTCTCTACAGCAGACGAAAAAAGCCTGGCCACTCCGCTCGTCTCCTTCGCTCTTCCTGACAGAAGAGAGAGGAGAGGAGGCCGAGCAAACATTATCAGTGTAGCCGTCTCTGCATACACCTCTGACTGGGCTCCCAATTATAGATGAACTGCGCACACGGCGGCACCAGCGGTTTATTTACAGTATTCATTTCAACATGACGAGCGGCGGTATGCTCTGTGCATCTCATTCCCGCTCTGCTCTCAGAGGAGGTGCTAGCCCCTGGCTGTAATTATAAAGACTTTAAACAGACTTCCTGAGAAAACACAGTCGTGGAAAAGTTCAAAGCCTGCCATTTGAAGAGGGGAGGGGGGTGACTGTTTACACGTACACACACACAGTGAACTTTCATGCTGAGCGCTTGTCTCTAAAATAACAATGAGCCTAATAGCTAACAGTCTGGCACTGCCTGGACAGATACAAGCAGACTCACACACAAACACACACAGGTCATCACTAACAGAGTGGAACGCAGATGCCAAAACAAAGGCCAGTGACGATCATTGACCAATGAAGCGGCAGGATATTGCATTGTGACATCAGATCTGTATTCCTGGCTGGATCTAAACTCATGGAGCTGTGACCTGCTTTACAAGGACAACTTAGAGTTCAGCAACAAACATGGCCATGGGAAACTGGGTCGTATTCACTAGGCACCAAACTGAAGCAAACAGATGAAAATGGGGAGGTACCATCTCAACTTGTCCAATAAGAAATGCTTTTTTACGTTTTCCATTGCACAATGTTTTGAAACTTTTTGCTATGATGCGTCTTCATGAATACTACCATGAACTGTGCCTGGGCAATACTGAGAGGTGAGAGACACGGAGGAAGGGAGGAGCTAAAAGTGGAGACATGCACCTGTCAACGGTTTGTAATAAATTAAACGTGAAAAGAAACAGGCCAATCAGATGCAGCGAGAGAGTAGGAAGTTAGAAAACAAGAGATTTGGGAAAAGATAAAAGGGGGCAAGGGAGAGATGTGGGATGAAACGTTAAAGGGAGAAACAGACAGGGTCTGAAAACAGAAAGAACAAGAAAGATAAAGTGAAAAAACATAAAAAAGAGAGAGGTTTAAAGATGTGTAGAGGGAGAGATGTAACGAGAAAGGGAGAGAACGATAAAGTGAGGGAGAGAGAGAGATGGAAAGAGAAGAGGTCCATTAGGATTCTGTTCTTGTCTAGCGTCTCTCCTCTGTCTGTGGGTGATTAGCCAGTGATGGGGCTGTCTTAGGGTCCTCTCTCTCTCCCTCCCTTCAATACACACAGCCTAATGAAAGAGACTCCAACACACACACAGGTGTATACACACACATAATCAGTAGACACATACACGCCCTGCTCTACTCCCTTTGTCAGACTACAACACTCCCATCCATTTTAGATTATAAAAGAGAGAGAGAAGAGAGAGAAGAGAGGGGGTGTAAGATGCAGAGCTCTATGTGCCTCTCTTGGCTAACTTATTGCTCTTCTGAGAGACAGAGTCTTCCTATCGAACATCCTCTGATCACGATCTGGGCGCCATTAACAACCAATGAAGAATTCCACCGTCATTCTGCAAAAAAATGTATAGAAATGTTTTGCACCATTTATCTACTGGAATGGTGTTCCTGGATCTGGAGAAAGACAGTATTGTACTGTACAGTGGCCCTGTATCTAACGTGTGTGTTTTGGGGGGGTTTTACTATCCTGAACGACTAGAAGTCCTCACAAGGATAGTAGTGTGTGTGTGTAGCTCAGACTCTGTTCTTGTGCCCTGTCTGCTGGGTTAGAGGTCGACAGCTAATTTTAAGATCATTATCATAAGAAGCATACTATCTCCTCGGTCTCGCTCTCTCGCCTGTTCCGCTCCACCCTCCTATCTCTTGGGGGAATTTCCCCAGAGTAACTGTGGATTGCTGAGAGATTTAACTCTCGTCACAAACAGAGCAGTATGTCTCATATACAGTAGACTAGCCCAGACACAAAGGGAGTTTCACTGTAGGAGACACAGAGGGAACAGTGAGGAATAGAAATTACATTTCGTCTCTGACTTCAAGGTCACAGGAAGCCCAATGAGATGACGTACTACTATCACGTCAGCATGAAACACTCCATTATTGTCAGGGTGTGTGTACTTCCTGCTTCTTGACCCTGTGCAATCTCTGACCCTTGTAACAGTCCAGCTTTGTGTTTCCTGTATGCCAGTCAACACATGCACGAATACACTGATAAGGGCAGTCCATAGAGGTTTGGTAAGCTCTCCTTAGTGCTCTAATGAGCTTAGTAAGAGATACTGATCAGCCCTCGGAGAGTGTGTATGGCGAGTCACAACCTTACACACACACAAACAATCTCGCCACTCCCATCGCCCCCTACTCACCAGTGGGTTGTATACGTAGCTGGGTCTTGTCGGCCTGCTTGCGGGTCATAGCAAACCAGCTGCGATCGGGGTCCTGGATCCACTCTGCAGCCTGGCAGTAGAGCAGGCCCTGGTCAGCAGGCTGCAGCCGGTGGATGGTCAGCCTGTAGGATGTAGCGCTGGTCTTATCCAACCTCAGGTCCCCTGAGGTCATCCTCTGTTTGTACGGCCCGCCGGCCCGGAGGACAAAGTCCCGGGACAGGGTGAGGATCTCCAGGGGTGGGGCGAGAGCGTCTTCCGGGGAGCGCAGGTACCAACCCACAGACAGGTGTGTGTGCTGCTCCGTCGCCCGGGAAACCTCACAGCTGAGCTGGAGCGTGTCTCCCTCCACCTGGGAGAGGGTCTGTGGCGGTGCGGTGATGGTGAGGGAGTCGGGGATGACTGCAGGAGGAGAGGAGAGAAAGAAGAAGAGAAAAGATGTGTCACATCAGTGGTTCAGTGTTTTCTTAGCACATGGATCAAAGTTGTTCCCACATATACTATATTTACACATGTAAACTTTAAGTGGCTTTAGTGGCATTTGTGGCACAAAGTGGCATTTGCTATAGGACAGTGTTGTTATATTTCTGTTACATCAGCCCTATGCGTTGACACCTTCTCTTGCATATAGCATAACCCTCTCAAACATACAGTACCTCTCCCTCCCCCCATAGACCTCACACACAAGCTGTTCACTCCCTTACCATCGGGCAGACGGTATCGGCATGAGGTCTGATACCAACAGGCTCAGAGACAGTTTCTATCTACAAGCTATCAGACTGCTGAACACTTGCTCAGACTCTTTACACTTTAGCTCACACACACACACACCTCTTATTATTATTGCTAAATATTGCACAATTTAAAAAAACACTTGCCCCCCCCAATTCCCCCTTCCCCAAAACACGTGTAAATATCGCACTATAAATTGTGCCTTTCTGTATTATAATTATGCTATAAATGTCAAAGACTCCAGCCATCCCAGTCATGGACTGTTCTCTCTGCTCCCGTACGGCAAGCGGTACCGGAGCGCCAAGTCTAGGTCCAAGAGGCTTCTAAACAGCTTTTAACCCCAAGCCATAAGACTCCTGAACAGTTAATCAAAAAGTTACCCAGACTCCTCTTTTACGCTGTTGCTACTCTGTCTATGCATAGTCACTTTACCTCTACCTACATAATACCTCAATTATATCAACTAACCGTTGCCCCCACACATTGACTCTGTATCGGTACCCCCTGTAAATAGCCTCGCTATTGTTATTTTACTGCTGATGTTTAATTATTTGTTACTTTTATTTGAAATGTTTTACTTATCAATTTTTTTACTTAACACGGATTTTTTTTAAACTGCATTGTTGGTTAAGGGCTTGTAAGTAAGCATTTCACTGTAAGGTCTACTACATCTGTTGTATTCGGCGCATGTGACAAATAGAATAAATCAAATATTTTACCTTACTGAGCTATTTCCTTTATGTTCATATTCTTATATTTTATATTTCTTATTGTTGTTGCATTGTTGGATGGTGTATACAATGTGTATTCTGTACATACGACTAATAAAACTTGAAACTTGTAACTCCACACACACACACACACACACACACACACACACACACACACACACACACAGAGAGAGTGTTCAACAAGCCAGGGCACGTTCTCCTGACTGACAGCCCTAACCCTGTGAAGCCTCAGACGGAGGTCTACCAGATCACACACTCTAGATATACAGACAATGTATTTGGAATGAGAACACATTTCAGCATCAGCTAGCATCTATAACTGACAACAGAAAGAGTCAAACCCGGCCGGTTAAGAACAGAGAGAAAGAGAGGAAAAGCGTGAGAGAAGAAGAGAGTGACATGACAGGTTTGAGAGGGAGGAGTGGTAAAACACTCTATACATCTCCAGAAATAAACCCTGGTTACTCTGTCTGGAGACAGGGATCGGCAGGCGGCAGGATTATTATGGGATGGAAGACTAAATGTCCCAGCAGCAGTCAGAGGGTGTGTGTGTGAAGATACATCCTGTCTAAATGTCTGTCAGTTGGATTCATATCCTGTTTGGGTCCTATTATCTCAGCAGGAAATGGCTCATCTAACCGGTCAGGGGCTTGATGTGATTAACATCTAATGATTGACACACACACACTCTGCCCTAGTAAGTATAAAGACAGTGTATAGGACACAATGTGCAGCAGCAGTCATCATTTTAGCTGACCTGGACAAATGAATGGGGAATGGAAAAATGCAGGGACAGAGTAGGCTTTCCAGTAATACAGTGCAGTATTGTCAAGCCCTGGTTAAGACGCTTGGCTCTTCAAGGGCTTTGTCAACATATATGATATTGGAGTGCATTGTGCAGCAGGCACATGGTATTGCAAAGCAATTGAAACACATAAGCATTGATATTGTGGAGATGGGCATGGGCTGGTTTCAAGCCTGGTGGTATCCATCTATCCCGAAGCTTTCCTGGTATGAATGAGCACATATGCTAACAGCTTGCTTGTCTGTCTTGTTGTCTGTGTCTAGAGCTGGGATGATGAACAACACCAACCATACCAATCACTTATCACAGGCATTTTCGGAAAGTTCGGAAAGAATTCAGACCCCTTGACTTTTTCCACATTTTGTTACGTTACAACCTTATTCTAAAATTGATTAAATAGTTTTTTCCCCTTATCAATTTACAAACTAAACCGCATAATGACAAAGCAAAAACAGTTTAGAAATGTTTGAAAATGTTTTTTTTTTAAAAGAGAAAAAAAAGAACATTTATATTTACATAAGTATTCAGACCATTTACTCAGTACTTTGTTGAAGCCCCTTTGGTAGAGATTACAACCTCAAGTATTTTGGGGTGTGACGCTACAAGCTTGGCACATTTCACTTATAATTCACTGTATCACAATTCCAGTGGGTCAAGAAAATAATAATTCCAGAAAATTATGTCATGGCTTTAAGAAGCTTCTGTTAGGCTAATTGACATCATATGAGTCAATTGGAGGTGTGAGTTTGAAGGCCTACCATCAAACTCAGTGCCTCTTTGCTTGACATCATGGGAAAATCAAAAGAAATCAGTGAAGACCTGATTGTAGATCAACGAAGACCTGATGTAGACCTCCACAAGTCTGGTTCATCCTTGGGAGCAAATTCCAAATACCTGAAGGTACCATGCTCATCTGTACAAACAATAGTACGCAAGTACAAACACCATGGGACCACGCAGCAGTCATACCGCTCAGGAAGGTCTCCAAGAGATGAACGTACTTTGGTGCGACAAGTGCAAATCAATCACAGAACAACAGCAAAGGACCTTGTGAAGATGCTGGAGGAAACAGGTACAAAAGTATCTATATCCACAGTAAAACGAGTCCTGAATCGACATAACCTGAAAGGCCGCTCAACAAGGAAGAAGACACTGCTCCAAAACCGCCAAAAAAGCCAGACTTCGGTTTGCAACTGCACATGGGGACAAAGATCGTACTTTTTGGAGAAATGTTCTCTGGTCTGATGAAACAAAAATATAACTGTTTGGCCATGATGACCATTGTTATGTTTGGAGGAGAAAAGGGGAGGCTTGCAAGCTGAAGAACACCATCCCAACCGTGAAGCACGGGGGTGGCAGCATCATGTTTTGGGGGTGCTTTGCTGCAGGAGGGACTGGTGCACTTCACAAAATAGATGGCATCATGAGGCAGGAAAATTATGTGGATATATTGAAGCAACATCTCAAGACAGTCAAGATGTTAAAGCTTGGTCGCAAATGGGTCTTCCAAATGGACAATGACACCAAGCATACTTCCAAAGTTGTGGCAAAATGGCTTAAGGACAACAAAGTCAAGGTATTGGAGTGGCCATCACAATGCTCTGATCTCAATCCCATAGAAAAGTTGTGGGCAGAACTGAAAAAGTGTGTGCGAGCAAGGAGGCCTACATACCTGACTCATTTACACCAGCTCTGTCAGGAGGAATGGGCCAAAATTCACCCAACTTATTGTGGGAAGCTTGTGGAAGGCTACCCGAAACATTTGACCTAAGTTAAACAATTTAAAAGGCAATGCTACCAAACACTAATTGAGTGTATGTAAAATTCTGACCCACTGAGAATGTGATGAAAGAAATAAAAGCTGAAATAAATAATTCTCTCTACTATTATTCTGACATTTCACGTTCTTAAAATAAAGTGGTGATCCTAACTGACCTAAGACAGGGAATTTTTACTCTGATTAAATGTCAGGAATTGTGAAATACTGAGTTGAAATGTATTTGGCTAAGGTGTATGTAAACTTCCGACTTCGACTCTATGTGCCTTTTACTGAGGAGTGGCTTCCGTCTGGCCACCGTACTATAAAGGCCTTATTAGTGGAGTGCTGCAGAGATGGTTGTCCTTCTGTAAGGTTCTCCCATCTCCACAGAATAACTCTGGAGCTCTGTCAGAGTGACCATCGGGTTCTTGGTCATCTCCCTGACCAAAGCCCTTCTCCCTCGATTGCTCATTTTGGCCGGGCGGCCAGTTCTAGGAAGAGTCTGGGTGGTTCCAAACTTCTTCCATTTAAGAATGATGGCCACTGTTCTTGGGGACCCTCAATGCTGCACACATTTTTTAGTACCCCAGATCTGTACCTCGACACAATCCTGTCTGAGTTATGCGGACAATTCCTTCAACCTCATGGCTTGGTTTTTGCTCTGACATGCACTGTCAACTGGGGGACCTTATATAGACAGGTGTGTGCCTTTCCAAATCATGTCCAATCAATTGAATTTACCACAGGTGGACTCCAAGTTGTAGAAACATCTCAAGGATGATCAAAGGAAACAGGACGCACCAGAGCTCAATTTTGAGTCTCATAGCAAAGGGTCTGAATACTTTTGTAAATAAGGTATTTATATTTTTATAAAACGTGCAAAAAAATTCCAAACCCCTGTTTTCCCTTTGTCATTATGAGATATTGTGTGTAGATGGATTAAATATATATCAATCTTAGAATAAAGCTGTAAATGTGGAATGTGGAAAAAGTCAAGGCGTCTGAATACTTTCCGAATGGACTGTATATCGTTCATTACAATATGTAGCCTACACTACAGAAATGCGAGTGATTGTTAATGGGACAATTGATGGCTACAACCATCAAACCAGTAGTAGTAGTTTAAAGGATAATACAATTTAAAAAACTACTGTGGTGTACATTAATGTTATAAACTTATCGTTCCATTTTTCATTATCGCCTTAATTCAGGCGATTTATTGCAATATGGATTTTTGTCCATATCGTCCAGCTCTCTGTGTGTGTGTGTGTGTGTGTGTGTGTGTGTGTGTGTGTGTGTGTGTGTGTGTGTGTGTGTGTGTGTGTGTGTGTGTGTGTGTGTGCGCCAGCACACTTGAACAGGGGACAGATTCTGAGAGATGGAGCAGGAATAAGAGAGAGACAGACACCACGACAGAGCGATCAGAGAGATTGAATAAGAGGGGAGGATCTGGTTACTGCAGTTTATCACTGGGGAGAATAACATAACATGAAAGGAGAGGGATGAAAATGACAGGGAATAATTACTTTTGTCCTTCATTCCCATTGAAATAGTGCTCATGTACGCTCCGGAAATGGAAAATTTAGCATGTCAGTATACAGATTTGGGTTGTATTGAGCTGAAATGACTTTGAATTCACTGAAATAGTTTGGAGTTGATCTGAGTTGACGAGGGTTGAATGAGTTACAGGCAATCCCTGTCACTAAGGGTAAAAGTCGCTTGAAGCGTCTACATGGTTTTCTCCGTGTCAATACCAACTATATTTTACTTAGCGACGAGTACAACTGTACTATCAATCGATTGCCAACAAGTAGCAGGTTAACCACGGTAGCACTCCTAGCCAATGTGTTCTGCCTTGGATCCATATGGATGGAGAATAAATGTGTTTGTGTCTTATAAAATTCTCCGTTGGCACTGGAGTAAGCCAACTGGCACATGGTGCTGTTCCTTGATAGGGTAGCTTGAATGTTCCATGAGAGGGCTGAAGGAGAGAGGCTCTGTATGGAAGTCTCCTGATGCTGCCTGTGATACATAGGGCATTTCAGATGTCTAAAGGCTACTTAGGGAGAGAATGTTCGTTGGCGTGACAGAGGCCTTATTTGGTGTGTGAAAAGCATAGCAGAGAGCAGCTCTCACACAGAGACCACACTATACCACCCCGATGAACAGGAGAGAGGGAAAGATTTACAACATGATAGAGAGGGAGAAAGAAAGAGAAAAAAGGAGAAGGAGAGCCTACTCATTCCACAACAACCCTCCTATGCTACAGCCTCCTGTTGCCATAACAACCCACCTACTTTACACTACTGAGGTTCCCCCTAAAACAGCCCGGAGTTGCCATAACAACATCTCCACTTCCATACATCTTTCCCCTGGTCCCCCTCCCCCCAAAGACTCTGGATAACTGCAAAATGAAAACATGCTGCTCTTCTCTACATCCCTGGGTTGACAGGTCCACAAAACAGCTGGGTTGGCGATGACACAAAAAAAAACACATACCCCACTTACTGTACTGTCCCCCAAGGCCAATCAAATCCTGTCTAGAATGCATTCAACCAATCAGACATTACCCATTGGGGTCGTGGGGTCAGAGCCCGGTTGATAAACACACTGATGTGATCTACTTGAGATTCTCCTAATCGCCCCTTGACCTCAATCTGAGCAGGATTAAGGATGAGACGAAGCAAACATGCAAGCCCGCGCATACACTGCAGGAGTATGGACTTGGCCTGAATCTGGGAGAGACTTCCAGGACAGGCACCTGGCCAGCCCATACTACTGCTGGTACGTGGACTTGTTTTCTCTTAAGTAAGAGATAGTACTATGAAAACAGGCTACAAACATCTACAATCACAACTTGGTCACATCCTGTGGTTGGCATGATTGCTGCCATGACAGATAGTTTGTTGCCACCCACCAGATTTTCCATTGGCATTGTCTAAAATGCCATTGTGGTCTCACAGTAAACAATTACATCCGGTTTGGTCATAGCGTCATGAATGCATTGAATGCGTCACAAGGTGCGTTAAAACCTAGAGTTGATGTAAATTCCCCCGCAGAAATTCACTCTGGAGTGCCAGAGTGCGCTCTAGGCGTTCGTAAATTCAGAGCGTTGTCAGATTGTCCGTTCGTAAATTCAGAGTGCACACTGTACGCTCCGGCCGAGGAGTAGGGTTGATCCAAGAGTTCTGACCTCACAACGGCAGTCAAGCACCTGAGATAACTGGCTAAAGTTGGTTAGCTAGCTAGCTACTTCCAGACACAAATGAGAGAACACCTCACTCTGAACATTTTACTCGCCCTAGCAGAGGTGGTTAGGCTGTTTACACGTTATCTAAAGCGTTGGTGACTAACTGTGCTGATGGCAACAATTTAATGACATTTTATTGCTGACACCGGTCATATTTAACAGGTGTTACGCGTTCGTAAATTCATCTGTTATTCTGCTCTGTCAGGAGTACATAGCCAGAGTAAATTTACCAACGCAACCTTAAAAAAAAATATCACTACCAAAATCTGTCTGTTTTTTGCATGGGATCAATCTACCGCATTCGCCAATGTCGGCATTCAGCATCTGCGATAGAAGGTGGCAGAGCTACAGCGGTGTTATATATATATATATATATACACACTGCTCAAAAAAATAAAGGGAACACTTAAACAACACAATGTAACTCCAAGTCAATCACACTTCTGTGAAATCAAACTGTCCACTTAGGAAGCAACACTGATTGACAATAAATTTCACATGCTGTTGTGCAAATGGAATAAACAAAAGGTGGAAATTATAGGCAATTAGCAAGACACCCCCAATAAAGGAGTGGTTCTGCAGGTGGTGACCACAGACCACTTCTCAGTTCCTATGCTTCCTGGCTGATGTTTTGGTCACTTTTGAATGCTGGCGGTGCTTTCACTCTAGTGGTAGCATGAGACGGAGTCTACAACCCACACAAGTGGCTCAGGTAGTGCAGCTCATCCAGGATGGCACATCAATGCGAGCTGTGGCAAGAAGGTTTGCTGTGTCTGTCAGCATAGTGTCCAGAGCATGGAGGCGCTACCAGGAGACAGGCCAGTACATCAGGAGACGTGGAGGAGGCCGTAGGAGGGCAACAACCCAGCAGCAGGACCGCTACCTCTGCCTTTGTGCAAGGAGGAGCACTGCCAGAGCCCTGCAAAATGACCTCCAGCAGGCCACAAATGTGCATGTGTCAGCATATGGTCTCACAAGGGGTCTGAGGATCTCATCTCGGTACCTAATGGCAGTCAGGCTACCTCTGGCGAGCACATGGAGGGCTGTGCGGCCCCACAAAGAAATGCCTCCCCACACCATGACTGACCCACGGCCAAACCGGTCATGCTGGAGGATGTTGCAGTCAGCAGAACGTTCTCCACGGCGTCTCCAGACTCTGTCACGTCTGTCACATGTGCTCAGTGTGCTCAGTGTGAACCTGCTTTCATCTGTGAATAGCACAGGGCGCCAGTGGCGAATTTGCCAATCTTGGTGTTCTCTGGCAAATGCAAAACGTCCTGCACGGTGTTGGGCTGTAAGCACAACCCCCACCTGTGGACGTCGGGCCCTCATACCACCCTCATGGAGTCTGTTTCTGACCATTTGAGCAGACACATGCACATTTGTGGCCTGCTGAAGGTCAATTTGCAGGGCTCTGGTAGTGCTCCTCCTTGCACAAAGGCGGAGGTAGCGGTCCTGCTGCTGGGTTGTTGCCCTCCTACGGCCTCCTCCACGTCTCCTGATGTACTGGCCTGTCTCCTGGTAGCTCCTCCATGCTCTGGACACTACGCTGACAGACACAGCAAACCTTCTTGCCACAGCTCGCATTGATGTGCCATCCTGGATGAGCTGCACTACCTGAGCCACTTGTGTGGGTTGTAGACTCCGTCTCATGCTACCACTAGAGTGAAAGCACCGCCAGCATTCAAAAGTGACCAAAACATCAGCCAGGAAGCATAGGAACTGAGAAGTGGTCTGTGGTCACCACCTGCAGAACCACTCCTTTATTGGGGGTGTCTTGCTAATTGCCTATAATTTCCACCTGTTGTCTATTCCATTTGCACAACAGCATGTGAAATTTATTGTCAATCAGTGTTGCTTCCTAAGTGGACAGTTTGATTTCACAGAAGTGTGATTGACTTGGAGTTACATTGTGTTGTTTAAGTGTTCCCTTTATTTTTTTGAGCAGTGTATATACACAGCATTTAAAAATGGGCAGAAAAACAGATTCTCCCATTGTAGAACATTTGAACGAAGGCTCCTTTTCGCACTAAACGTAGTATTTTTTGCTGATTTTGTTTAATCAATGATTTTCAGAATTGATCAAAGGGCTATTCTAAAATGTACAAACGGGCCAGATTTGGCCGCGAGCCGCCAGTTGAATAGCCCTGCCTTAGACCTTAGTTATTAAATAACAGAGGAAGGGTCTCTCCCTCCCCCTTTCTCTCCCTCTCATTGTCGCTAGTCCCTCTGGCCGGCATTTCATGTAGTCCCAAAACATCTGAGAGGGATGGCATGGCCGGATGAACAAGCGAGGAAAAGAGACAGAGAAAGAGCGGTAAAGACGATAACTTGAGCAGTTTGATCTGCAATGTCAACTTCAAAACCCTGTCCTGACTAACATCTAACCTTTATGTAACCATTAATAAGTTACACTGAACAAATTCTCCTCTTTGAAGAAAGCCATCGGAGTAGATTCAAATAATGTGTGTGTACTTTTGTGTGTTCCTGTGGACTGTGACGGGTCAATCCTCGTTACCAGATTTCTCTGCAGAGCTTGGAAGTGCCCACTGACACACAACTACTAGTAATAATCCAAGCATTGAGTTACCCTCAATAGAAATACAAATGTGGAGGGGCAAACAGTATGGCTGACACGACCCATGTGACGCACAGGGAGAGCTGTGACGGTGACCACACTGATCTGGAAAGGAGGCCATTTGTTAATGCCATATTCGCTCAGAAATTGTGTGACGGGTTTGATTGGTTGAGACCTGTCATTGTTTGGATTTGAAAATCCAACTGGGGCGGCGCTCGGAAGGCTGTGTAATGTGGGTGTTTGAGTGAGAAAGACACCGAGGAGAGCCAACCAGTAAAAGCACAGTCCCCTTCATCAACAGAGAACTTTGAGAGTTAAAGTGTTAGTCAGACTAGTGAAAACAGACATTATAGAACATAACACTATAAGAGAAGAGAAAGCAAAGAATGGTGAGGACGAGGTAGGATAATTAGCAGTAATTGCTCTGTGAGAAACAGAGATTGCTGCTCAGAGGAAAATGGAGAAGGTGGGCGTGTGTGTGTGTGTGTGTGTGTGTGTGTGTGTGTGTGTGTGCACAGGAGATGCATACGAATCCAGTGATGACTAGAGGAATGGGCATATGTGTACTATTTATTTCCCTCTGTCTTCCTACCTTAAGGCTTAGAGCTAGTAGTGAGTCAGAGAGGGATGAATACATTCTCAGGATTAGCAAGAGGGAGGAGTAGGATGAGGATGATGCTGATCAGAGAGAGGATGAAGAGGATGATTGAGGAAGAGGATCATGAGTGTTCTGCTAGGCCCGATGCTCTGACATACACATTTTGAGCTTCACTTTAGATGTTGAGTGAACATATTCTGAGTGGGGAGGACAGCAGAGAAGTGGAGAGCAGAGGAGAGGAGGGGAGAGGAGAGCAAAGGAGAGGAGGGGAGAGCAGAGGAGAGGAGAACAGAGAAAGAAGACAGCCAGTGTTGGATCTAGGGCCACAGCAGGGGGCACATTCATAATACAACACATACAGACAATGAGCCATACTGCCTATTAAACATTGTCTGTGTGTGTGTGTACACTCTCACGAACATATCCCAAGCTATCTCTCAGTCTCCCACACAGTGCTATAAAAACCACACCGTGTCCAATCACCTAAAATGAACAGAGGAGACAGATGGAGGAAGGGAGGGAGGGCGGTAAAGAGGTAGTGGGAGAAGGGATGACAAGACTCTCAAGTGTGTCTGCAGAAATAGTTCTGAGCCATTCAACATCAGACATCTGGCGGCCAGCTAATGGATTAACCACATACAGGTGTGTCACTGTGACTGCAGCCCACGTGAAGGCTCTACTGTTAAACAAGGGCCGCTGAATCAGCCTCTCGCTGTCCTTTTTCACACTCCTACTCTTCCATTCTTTGCCTCTTTTACTCTGAATTCTTCACGCTCTCCACACTCTTTCATGCACCCTTTCTCTCACAGTCTCATGGTTCTCTTTCTTTAGCTAAGCTGTTTGTCAGCACCCAATTATCACATTCTGCTTTTCTCACTCTCCTTCTCTCTATCCTCTAGTCAATCACACAACACACATACTTGGCTGATACTGATAGTGAGCTTTTCTCTCACACTACCTTGCTGACTGGGCTGTACATGCAAGCTGCTATGTCTCTCCCCTCACACTCTTTGAACATAGATTATTTCATACAATCACAACTAGACCAGATGTACGGGTGAGAGAAGACCCCCTGTGAATATGACTGCTCACTATACCAAGATGAAAATCTGTGTGCCACACACACACACACACACACACACACACACACACACACACACACACACACACACACCCCTCTGGCACACCTAACACACACTCACAAAAAGAACCACAGAACCACACATACAGAGCGACACAGCAACACACACACGTCAGTAGGGGAGCCCTGAGGAGACAGCTGCTCTCTCTCAACACACACACGTCAGTAGGGGAGCCCTGAGGAGACAGCTGCTCTCTCTCAACACACACACGTCAGTAGGGGAGCCCTGAGGAGACAGCTGCTCTCTCTCAACACACACATGTCAGTATGAGAGCCCTGAGGAGACAGCTGCTCTCTCTCAACACACACACACGTCAGTATGGGAGCCCTGAGGAGACAGCTGCTCTCTCTCAACACACACACACGTCAGTATGGGAGCCCTGAGGAGACAGCTGCTCTCTCTCAACACACACAAACACACACGTCAGTATGGGAGCCCTGAGGAAACAGCTGCTCTCTCTCAACACACACACGTCAGTATGAGAGCCCTGAGGAGACAGCTGCTCTCTCTCAACACACACACACACACACGTCAGTATGAGAGCCCTGAGGGGACAACTGCTCTCTCTCAACACACACACACGTCAGTATGGGAGCCCTGATGAGGCAGCTGCTCTCTCTCAACACACACACGTCAGTATGAGAGCCCTGAGGAGACAGCTGCTCTCTCTCAACACACACACACGTCAGTATGGGAGCCCTGAGGAGACAGCTGCTCTCTCTCAACACACACACACACACACGTCAGTATGGGAGCCCTGAGGAGACAGCTGCTCTCTCTCAACACACACACACACACACGTCAGTATGGGAGCCCTGAGGAGACAGCTGCTCTCTCTCAACACACACACGTCAGTATGAGAGCCCTGAGGAGACAGCTGCTCTCTCTCAACACACACACACACACGTCAGTATGAGAGCCCTGAGGGGACAACTGCTCTCTCTCAACACACACACACGTCAGTATGGGAGCCCTGATGAGACAGCTGCTCTCTCTCAACACACACACGTCAGTATGAGAGCCCTGAGGGAACAGCTGCTCTCTCTCAACACACACACACGTCAGTATGGGAGCCCTGAGGAGACAGCTGCTCTCTCTCAACACACACACGTCAGTATGAGAGCCCTGAGGAGACAGCTGCTCTCTCTCAACACACACACACACGTCAGTATGAGAGCCCTGAGGGGACAACTGCTCTCTCTCAACACACACACACGTCAGTATGGGAGCCCTGAGGAGACAGCTGCTCTCTCTCTCAACACACACACACGTCAGTATGAGAGCCCTGAGGGGACAGCTGCTCTCTCTCAACACACACACACGTCAGTATGAGAGCCCTGAGGAGACAGCTGCTCTCTCTCTCAACACACACACATCAGTATGAGAGCCCTGAGGCGACAGCTGCTCTCTCTCAACACACACACGTCAGTATGAGAGCCCTGAGGGGACAGCTGCTCTCTCTCAACACACACACACGTCTCTCTCTCACCTTCACCCCCTCAACTAGCCAATTCCCCTCCCCTCTTCACTGAAACAGAGTCACAGACAGATGGGGAGAGCACTGTATTCAAAAAGGGACACATGGCGATCTGCAGCTGAATGGTGAGGTGGAGTTAGTAGGCTGATTCATGGAGAGAGGATGTAGCATGAGAAGCTGTTTACACAAAGACAGGAGAACAGATTTAACACACACACACACACACACACACACACACACACACACACACACACGAGAGCATGGAAGCAGGTTGAACATTGAAAACACACACACACTCGCTTTCTCTCTGACACGATTCCTATCCTCCTAGAGGCCCATCAAGGGAAGGAGCTTGAGAAAGAGAGATTTAGGGAAGAAAGAGAACAGCGAGAGATTAAAAAGAGAGAGAGGCGTGAGAGGAGGGGTAGTTTGGAAAGAGAGGTGGGTGTATGAAAGACAAATCTTCCCTAGATGAGCGTTTGAGAAGTGTTCAGGCAATGCTGTCGCTGAATAAAATCCTTGGGAGCATCAAATACATACACACGATGCTTTTAAAACAGAAGAAAACATATCCGTTTCCTGCCATCACTCGCTTTCTATCTCATTCCCCTGTTCTCTACCTCGGTTTCTCGTTCTATGACTCGCTCTCAACCTAAGTATTTCCCTCCCGTCCATTTCCCTTGGCCCCCGTTTCTCCACCTCTCCCTCCATTTCTCCCCTCGTCTCTCACTCCTCTAACCGTACTGACTTGTGTACTGTAAACATTCTACTGTACTCAACCATACTGTATATTGTCTAAGAATGGGTGAATCCCCAAAACAGTGCAAACACAATGTAACCAGAATAAAAGCGGTAATCTACTGTATGTAACCTAGTTACTCTTCTTGTTACAGGGCTTCACCTCCCTCTCTCTGCCTCTTACACCTAGAGAAGCACCCCACCCTCTCTCTGCCTCTTACACCTAGAGAAGCACCCCACCCTCTCTCTGCCTCTTACACCTAGAGAAGCACCCCACCCTCTCTCTGCCTCTTACACCTAGAGAAGCACCCCACCCTCTCTCTGCCTCTTACACCTAGAGAAGCACCCCACCCTCTCTCTGCCTCTTACACCTAGAGAAGCACCCCACCCTCTCTTTTCATCCCTCTCTCTCTTTGCCTCTTACACCTAGAGAAGCACCCCACCCTCTCTTTTCATCCCTCTCTCTCTCTGCCTCTTACACCTAGAGAAGCACCCCACCCTCTCTTTTCATCCCTCTCTCTCTTTGCCTCTTACACCTAGAGAAGCACCCCACCCTCTCTTTTCATCCCTCTCTCTCTCTGCCTCTTACACCTAGAGAAGCACCCCACCCTCTCTTTTCATCCCTCTCTCTCTTTGCCTCTTACACCTAGAGAAGCACCCCACCCTCTCTCTCTCTGCCTCTTACACCTAGAGAAGCACCCCACCCTCTCTTTTCATCCCTCTCTCTCTGCCTCTTACACATAGAGAAGCACCCCACCCTCTCTTTTCATCCCTCTCTCTCTCTGCCTCTTACACCTAGAGAAGCACCCCACCCTCTCTTTTCATCCCTCTCTCTCTTTGCCTCTTACACATAGAGAAGCACCCCACCCTCTCTTTTCATTCCTCTCTCTCTCTGCCTCTTACACCTAGAGAAGCACCCCACCCTCTCTTTTCATCCCTCTCTCTCTTTGCCTCTTACACCTAGAGAAGCACCCCACCCTATCTTTTCATCCCTCTCTCTCTTTGCCTCTTACACCTAGAGAAGCACCCCACCCTCTCTTTTCATCCCTCTCTCTCTTTGCCTCTTACACCTAGAGAAGCACCCCACCCTCTCTTTTCATCCCTCTCTCTCTTTGCCTCTTACACCTAGAGAAGCACCCCACCCTCTCTTTTCATCCCTCTCGCTCTTTGCCGCTTACACCTAGAGAAGCACCCCACCCTCTTTCATCCCTCTCTCTCTGCCTCTTACACCTAGAGAAGCACCCCACCCTCTCTTTTCATCCCTCTCTCTCTCTGCCTCTTACACCTAGAGAAGCACCCCACCCTCTCTTTTCATCCCTCCCTCTCTTCCATCCCCAGATGGTCAAGTACTGTGACCAACTGAAGACAACCCCGGGAAGAGCGCCAGTTACAGCCTCAGCCATCTGACCAACACTACTGTGTGTGGTGTGTGTGTGTTTAGACCACTGCAGGCTTTGTCTCGTTGCCACTTCCAGGTGGTGCTGCTTGCTTTTGGAGGATTGTGTATGTATGTGTGTATGTTGTGTGAATAACTGGAAAATAAGCCGATCTCCAGAAGCACGTGCAGATTATAGCAGGAGCACAGGGTAGAGGTCTGGTCTGTAAGACAAGGCTAGTCTTTTCCTTCATCAGATCAACCCCCATGCACCCACAGAGAGCAATGCATCCATGGAGACCAAGAGAGAGACAGGGGTGCAGACATATGCTGCCACCTGTGCCAGGGTTGAACTCTGCCATTTCACATGGTGACCAGTGTGTGTGTGGTGCTGATGGGGGAGGGGAGTGTGTGGAGGCTGATGGGTGTGTGTGTGTGGACTGTGTCTGAAGAAAGGGGTTCGGGTGGGGAGGGGCTGGAATATGCTAAACCTGGTGTGTGTGTGTGTGTCTGTGTGGGACAGGAATGTGCAGTCTGGAGCTTCCCAGGAGGGTAGGGTGGGGTGGGGAAATACCGTCTGGTGTGTGTGTGTGGGGCGGGGACATGCATGTGAAGTCTGGGGTGAGAGTGGGTAGAGTAGAACCACTAGGAACCAGTCCAGCAGGGTAGCAGATGAGAGGAGCAACTGCCAGCACACACACACCCACACCCCCTCTCTCTGGCAGAGTTCAACCCTGGCACAGGTGACATATGTCTGCACCCGCCTGTTCGGAGGGAAAGACGGAGGAAGAGAGAGTGTGTGTGGTAGGTACAATCTCATGCTATGGAGATTGAGGACATAGTTATCGAGTGGAAGTCTTTTAACCTTTATTTAACCTTTATTTATCCTTTATTTAACTAGGCAAGTCAGTTAAGAATAAATTCTTATTTACAATGGCAAACTACAACGACCAAATCCGGACGACGGTGGGCCAATTGTGCGCCGCCCTTTGGGACTCCCAATCATGGCCGGTTGTGAAACAGCCTGGATTCGAACCAGGGTATCTGTAGTGATGCCTCTAGCACTGAGTTGCAGTGCCTTAGACCGCTGCACCACTCGGGAGCCCGTGTTACTGTGTAGTGTGTTCAGACTGCAGGCTGAGTTAGTTTTCCTCAATTTCCACATAGAGGCTCAGACAGACAGCCTGGGGCTGTAGAGCCCATACTGAAAGCTTTTACAGTAGACATTTTAACTAAATCAAAATTTCATTCCAAATAATGAGGGGCTGATTAGCATGCTAACGAGGCGGTCACGATGTTAATCTCGAAGCTGATACCAGCACTACCTCCACACACAGAGAGACAGGCGGAGAGAGACACAGAACGAGCAGGAGGATTGACTGGTTTAATAATGCTTTCTCTCACTTACACCACTGTATTAGCCAAGTGCATGTTACGCATGCAGTAATCTTTAACCTCTGAAATTCTAAGCCTTGAAGGGGGGGGGGTTCTACAAAGCAAACATCATCTTTTTAGGATGGTCATTCCATGCATCATTTGGCTATTACATACAGATATATATATTTTTAACTTTATTTTATTTGATCAAATATAGAATTTGGCCTTTACTACTATAGCCAATAGAAACGCATTGAATAACACATTCATAAATGACAAAACAGGCTGCATCTTTTCTTATATATCGAGATCCAAGAAAGCTAAAGAAATGTAAAACAATTAAATTAAAATACATATTTATAGGCCAAACCGTTCGAATGCCAGACGTTTTCGTGAGAAGACCGATTTTCTCCTTGTCTAACAAACGCCGCTGTGGCTCGGCCACCTTCCACCGCAGACACGGAAAGCCGACGCAGCCCATTCCCAAAAAAACTGATACCGTATCTCTAGCTTTAACTGACGGGTTTTGATGGGGATTTTTTTATTAAGTTACTTAGATTGACACACGTATACGCATCTGCTTGTGTGCATGTGTGTGGTAGACAGAGCAGGGTTATCAGCAGTTCCTGTGAAAAGTAGACCTACAAGCACCTCGAGTTTTCTTTTCTGTTGAGATAAGACTTCGAACCAACACAAACGTCCCGGGCTCCAATACCAGCTTAATCCTCACATTTGTCTCCTGCCTGTTTTATGAATACCAGCTTACTAACACGAATACATATGTAGCACTAGCATTCTCCTATTAATATACATATTCTTGTAGCATTCATATTCATGTAGCCTAGCCACTGCGTTGCATTAATTTCACACAGAGAAGAGGCAGAGCACCCCTGAGGGTTAGCGCTTAGCTAATCAAATCACAACAGAGGTGCAGTGGCGCTTTTGGCCCATTTCCCATTTACACACACACGTTCCCTGTTAACACCCTCATAACGCTAACACGTTAAACCCTCTCTCATTAACCTAGCTCGTTAGCGTGGGCGCTAAGCTAAAGACAGCACTCTCTCACGTGCTGACATACAGTACCAGTCAAAAGTTTGGACACACCTGCACATTCAAGGTTTTTATTAAAAGAAATACTATTATCTACATTGTAGAATAATAGTGAAGACATCAAAACTATGAAATAACACATATGGAAACATGTAGTAACCAAAGAATTGTTAAACCAATCAAAATATATTTTATATTTGAGATTCTTCAAAGTGGCCACCCTTTGCCTTTATGACAGCTTTGCACACCGTTGGCATTCTCTCAACTAGCTTCACTTGGAATGCTTTTCCAACAGTCTTGAAGGAGTTCCCACATATGCTGAGCACTTGTTAGCTGCTTTTCCTTCACTCTGCGGTCCAACTAATCTCAATTGGGTTGAGGTCGGGTGATTGGAGGCCAGGTCATCTGATGCAGCACGCCATCACTCTCCTTCTTGGTCAAATAGCCCTTACACAGCCTGAAGGTGTGTTAGGTCATTGTCCTATTGAAAAACAATGATAGTCCCCCTCAGCACAAACCAGATGGGATGGCGTATCACTGCAGAATGCTGTGGTAGCCATGCTGGTTAAGTGTGCCTACACCATCACACCTCCTCCTCCATGCTTCACGGTGAGAACTACACATGCGGAAATCATCCGTTCACCTACTCTGCGTCTCACAAAGACACTGCGGTTGGAACCAAAAATCTCAAATTTGGACTCATCAGACCAAAGGACAGATATGTTATGTCATAATTACGTAAAATTCTGGCAAATTAGGCGGCCCAAACTGTTGCATATACATTGACTCTGCGTGCAATGAACGCAAGAGAAGTGACACAATTTCACTTGGTTAATATTGCCTGCTAACCTGGATTTCTTTTAGCTAAATATGCAGGTTTAAAAAATATATACTTCTGTGTATTGATTTTAAGAAATGCATTGATGTTTATGGTTAGGTAGAGTCGTGCAACGATTGTGCTTTTTTCGCAAATGTGCTTTTGTTAATTCATCCCCCGTTTGGCGAAGTTGTCTGTCTTTGTTAGGAAGAAATAGTCTTCACAGTTCGCAACGAGTCATGTTAGCAGGCAATATTAACTAAATATGCAGGTTTAAAAATATATACTTGTGTATTGATTTTAAGAAAGGCATTGATGTTTATGGTTAGGTACACAACGACAGTCCTTTTTTTGCGAATACGCACCGCATCGATTATATGCAACGCAGGACACGCTCGATAAACTAGTAATATCAACCATGTGTAGTTAACTAGTGATTATGATTGATTGATTGTTTTTTATAAGATACGTTTAATGCTAGCTAGCAACTTACCTTGGCTTCTTACTGCATTCACGTAACAGGCAGTCTCCTTGTGGAGTGCAATGTAATCAGGTGGTTAGAGCGTTGGACTAGTTAACTGTAAGGTTGCAAGATTGAATCGCCGAGCTGACAAGGTAAAAATCTGTCATTCTGCCCCTGAACAAGGCAGTTAACCCACCGTTCCTAGGCCGTCATTGAAAATAAGAATGTGTTCTTAACTGACTTGCCTAGTTAAATAAAGGTGTAAAAAAATATATAATACCTAATTAATCGGACATTCCGATTAATCGGTCGACCTCTAGTTTCATCATAGCGCTTGATGGTTTTTGCGACTGCACTTGAAGAAACTTTCAAAGTTCTGAAATGTTCCGTATTGACTGACCTTCATGTCTTAAAGTAATGATGGACTGTTGTTTCTCTTCGCTTATTTGAGCTGTTCTTGCCATAATATGGACTTCGTCTTTGACCAAATACGGCCAACTTCTGTATACCACCCTTACCTTGTCACAACACAACTGATTTGCTCAAACACACAGAGGACAGAAATTCCACAAATTCACTTTTAGGAAGGCACACCTGTTAATTGAAATGCATTCCAGGTGACTAACTCATGAAGCTGGTTGAGAGAATGCCAAGAGTGTGCAAAGCTGTCATCAAGGCAAAAGTGTGGCTACTTTGAAGAATCTCAAAAATAAAATATATTTTGATTTGTTTAACACTGTTTTGGTTACTACATGATTCCATATGTATTATTTCATAGTTTTGATGTCTGACTGGTACTGTATATTCTATTATTGTACTGACAATAGCCAAGATTGCCAGTGTGTGTAGATGCCTGTGTGTGTGTGTGTGTGTGTGTGTGTGTGTGTGTGTGTGGTGAATGACAAAGAGCTTCAGCCTTGAGCTAGTGACTCCAACAAACACTTCATGACTTAGCATAAGTGCAAATGAGGGAGGAGAGGCGGAAGATGAGGGCAGGTAGCCACTTGGCCTCTATGCCCTCCCTATCACACTGTGTCTTGTTCAGATTATTAAGATGGCCTCTATGCCCTCCCTATCACACTGTGTCTTGTTCAGATTATTAAGACGGCCTCTATGCCCTCCCTATCACACTGTGTCTTGTTCAGATTATTAAGACGGCCTCTATGCCCTCCCTATCACACTGTGTCTTGTTCAGATTATTAAGATGGCCTCTATGCCCTCCCTATCACACTGTGTCTTGTTCAGATTATTAAAATGGCCTCTATGCCCTCCCTATCACACTGTGTCTTGTTCAGATTATTAAAATGGCCTCTATGCCCTCCCTATCACACCGTCTTGTTCAGATTATTAAAATGGCTCCTATGATCTCCCTGTCATCTTGAGTACGTTTACATGCACAGTAGTAAATCGATAATAAACTGATTATTAGTCATGTAAACACCTTATCTTAAATCGGAGTAAGATCAAAATCGACGTAAGACTACACCAGTTAAAACACTTGGTTTTCTGAGCAATCTTTCAAATTATTAGGACACGTAAACTTCAGCAGTGTATTTGATCTGCGCATGTGCTAACACTAGCCTCCCTCTTTAGTGCGAGTGAAGTGAATTAGGAACAAATGAGAAGTCGTTTTTACATACAAACTTTATATGTCCAAACTCAGAAACAAATATGCTTCCCAAAAGTAACATGGTCACTGTGGTGGAATGTTTATTTTGATTTGCGATGTTCTGCCATCAGGTAGCATGATTTCAGATGTGTCCAAGTAAACGGGATTATTAGGAAATCATTTCTTGCAAAGCATGTAAACTTCTTAAATCAAACTATTATATTAATTTGACTCTACACAAAAAATTGCAATATTGTGTGCATGTAACCATACTCAATGTGTCCTGTTTAGAGTATTGAGACAGACCCTATGCCCTCCCTGTCATACTGTGTCCTGTTCAGAGTATTGAGACAGACCCTATGCCCTCCCTGTCATACTGTGTCCTGTTCAGAGTATTGAGACGGACCCTATGCCCTCCCTGTCATACTGTGTCCTGTTCAGAGTATTGAGACAGACCCTATGCCCTCCCTGTCATACTGTGTCCTGTTCAGAGTATTGAGACGGACCCTATGCCCTCCCTGTCATACTGTGTCCTGTTCAGAGTATTGAGACAGACCCTATGCCCTCCCTGTCATACTGTGTCCTGTTCAGAGTATTGTGACGGACCCTATGCCCTCCCTGTCATACTGTGTCCTGTTCAGAGTATTGAGACGGACCCTATGCCCTCCCTGTCATACTGTGTCCTGTTCAGAGTATTGAGACGGACCCTATGCCCTCCCTGTCATACTGTGTCCCGTTTACTTCCTCTCCTCTCTTTGTTTTCCATCTACCATCTTGTTCCACCCTGCTTTGCAGTGTTATATTCTTGGTGCTCTATGTTCTATTCTGTGGTTCTAATGTGCCTCTGTGTGTACTGTGGGGTTGTGTTCCGTAAGAGACGTTCTGTATTGTTTTGCGGTGCTGTTCCCATTTCCACTGGGGGCTCTTCAGACGCGCCTCTCACAGAGTCAATTACCACCAGAACATTTGTTCTGACTGACAGGACAGCGCCCGGGCGGTGTGTGTGTGTGCGCGCGCAGTCAGAGTGGCAGAAATGTCATTGAGCAGGAACCCCTGTCACTTGGAGGAGATGAGATTGACAGGGAAATGGCAGAGTAGACAGAGTGATAAAATCTCTCATTCCGTTTGGACCCGTGCCCATTCACCAGCTCAGAGAGCACACACTCATTCACTCAGAGCCAAATGGAAGAGAGAAGGGCGATTGTAAATTAAATAGAGAAAAGGAGATGGTGAGGTCAGAGAGAGGAGCGAGGGAAAGAGAGCCAATGTCACTGTGAGGAGGAAATCTGTGTGAGATAAAGTGTTCCAGTCACACAGCCTAGCACTCCCAATCAATACCAACAGACAGCAGACTGATACAGCCTTCCTCTCACCTCCAGTAACTCTCCCTCTCTATCTCTCCTTATCCCACTCCCTCCATCAGCCCAAGACGTTATCCCGATCGGCATCTTTCTATCACACTATCCCTTGGTAAATCTACCTTGTTCCTTCATTTCTCTCCATTCTTCCATCTAGTGCTCTCAATCCCTCCTTTTCCTCCCTCTTTATATCTATGTTCAATCCTCAATCCCCCCCCCCCCTCTTCCTTCTCCTCCTCTCTCCCTCCTCGTTTAATCTGACAGGGTTGGAGAGGCAAGAAATGTATTGACAAAACCATAGACCTGCTTCTTAGACAGCTAAAGACAACGAGGGGAGAAAGAGAGATCAAGAAAGAGAGCGGATGGGGAGAGATGAGAGCCACTATCAGTGCAGCATATACCATAGAGTTGCAGGGTGAATCCATCCTCGGTGGAATGACAGAAAAATGGTCTACCTACCTCAGTGTGGCAGGTAGCCTAGCGGTTAAGAGTGTTGGGCTAATAGCTGAAATGGTCGCTGGTTCGAATCCCGGAGCAGACTAGGTGAAAAATCACTTAACCCTAATTTCTCCTGTAAGTTGCTCTAAATAAGAGTGTCTGCTAAATTCTGATTCTCTTCTAAAAAAAAAAGGGAGAGAAATAGAGAAAAGGAGAAAGATTCTAAAAAGGTGCTTAAAACTCACCATTCCACAGGAGTCAACACACACACAGCTATACATCGACACCCAACCATGCCAACACACATCTTTCTTTGAGAATGATCATAGGTGGTAGGCAAGGCAGTAACCCTAATAGTCATATCAGACACAGAGACTATGTAAAACATGCCCCTATAGCACCAGCCGCATTGTGGGTAGTGCCCGGGGAGACGTAGCCAATCAGACTGGAGTCAGGAGAAACGGCTCATCATTTCTCCGTCACACACACTCTGTTTCTCTCCATCAGTCACACTCTGTACTGTAAACCAGCCCCTTAAGCCAATAGACTGAGAAGATAAAACAGACATGAATGTGAGAGAATATGATACACGTGTCCAGCAGTATGGAAGCTGTCATGGAGCGAAGTAGCACAGTCATACTGTGATAGTGACTAACAACTGAATGATCTACTTTAAAGAGCACTTGATGTACTGTATTTTTGCCACAGAGTTAATAATTGGTCTTGGACATGACTGTGTTTTTGAGCCTCATGGCTGAGTAAGAGAAGAGAAGTCTGCTGTTGGTCCCTGTTCTCATACAAGCTGGTGCCTTGGACACACTCAAACACAGGCTGGTGCGTAGGACATGCATGGGAACACGAACACACACACACACACACGGTAGGACCATTTCATGTTGTAGTTTTTTCATGAGTTAATGTTTAGGAGACACAGGCTGGTGGGTAGGATGCTAAGGCTGTCTCCTGGGACCCCCCCCCGTCTAGGAACCATGGCTCCTGAATGAGTGGTCCGCCATGTGGGTGAAAACAGACTGCGGTTGACCCCTGACCTGGAGATACTTCTGGCCAAACGGTTACGCATAGTGATGTTAGCCTTTCACCTTTAACCTGGCAGGACATCCGTGTTACAACACTGATCAGTTAGAAAACATCACTTCTCCAGGCCTTATGACTGGGAAGTCTTTAGTCGCTTTGTACAACCAAAAAGGACATACTGTAGATATCACATACCGGTAATATATTGTACAGTCCACACTCAAATTGTCTGAAAAGTTACTATTATTTTTAAGATTTATTTTCAATAGCTTGTTAGTGCTTTTATGAGTTGTTTTGTAATAGGGCGGCAGTTTTTCCAGTTGGCCCACATCAGCCAGACACTTGTAGACTGTTGTCGCATTATAAAAAGGTGTGTCAGACACACAGTTTGGTGGTATCATCTTTCTGAACAATCAGCCATACACACGGCCCAGGAGTCGTATTCTACTGCCACACACAATAGACACACCTCACTCTCACAAAACAATGATGATACAGTATCGGGCAGGCAGGAACAAAGCCAGGTGTGCTGCTGAAAACATTCCCCTGGGGACAGAGTGTGTATACTGTTCCACATCTATAAAATCACTCTCACAGAACCCATTGTGACAGAGGGGACATTGATCACTGTGTCACCGTCTAACTCAGCACACTGATTACACCCAGTTTCTCCTCCTATCCATTTCCACCCCCCACTACTCCACTCCCACTCAACCCCTCTCACACTACTTCCTCCTCTTCTCTGATTAGATAGCCAGCTTCCCTCCTGTCCTGTGACACACACTTCCTGCTTCGAGATGAGAACATCTTCAATCCCAAATAGAGAGCTGATAAATAGAGCTGACACACACACACAGAGACAGAGAGACAGATAGACAGAGAATTAAGGAGTGTGATGAATTGAAGGAAGGACAGGGTATTGAGTGTCCGGATGCGTGCAGCTGCTAAAAGAGGTGGATGAGGGTATGGAGGGGAGAGAGAGCGAGAGAGAGAGCGGAGAAGACCCCTGAAACATGCCCCTGACTGTGGGTAACTGGGTTAAGAGGTTAGAGACAGAGGGGCTCATATAACGCAGTCCCTCAACACACATACACACACAGAGTCTATAAATACAGTATGCCACCAGCAACACCATTTTGCAGTGCTTTACGCCTGAGCCTTGCCCCACATTCAAAACAGAGCGCATACTGTTGTAATGCCACCAATATACTACATTTACTACAGGGACCTTTGTGCCCCGGCCCCACGACAAAATATCTTTCCATCACGCTTTCCCTCAGAAATGAATGAAATCCTGATTAACTACAGGTCTGTGTCTACTACACGCGACTAACAGAGTGACAAACTAAAAACTAGAATGGCACACTGACAACACTTCACTGGTCAATGTATCAACTCTCACAGTGCCATACTGTATGACTATTAACTAGGGCTGTCAAACCATTAAAATCATTTATAGAGTTAATGGCATTAGTTAAATAGCTATTGATCACAATTTTTGAATTTGCTCAAATTTGGCCCTAAAGAAAGATTTTTCCATTTAAAAAGCAGTGCATTGAGTTTCAGGCATACTTTAATTGGAAGGGACAGAAACACAAAATGATCTACATCAGGATGTTTTAATAGTATTTTCCCCACAAACAACAAACAACAAACGTCCCTGTAACATTAATACTCCCAATGTTTCAGTAGGCCGCTCCCTCTTAACAATGTTCTTGAATAGTAAATAGTACCCGCAAAACACCAGCCTCAACGTCAACAGTGAAGAGGCGACTCCGGGATGCTGGCCTTCTAGGCAGATTTGCAAAGAAAAAGCCATATCTCAGACTGGCCAATACAAAGAAAAGATTAAGATTGGCAAAAGAACACCGACACTGGACAGAGGAACTCTGCCTAGAAGGCCAGCATCCCGGAGTCGCCTCTTCTCTGTTGAAACTGGTGTTTTGCGGGTACTATTTAATGAAGCTGCCAGTGAGGCGTCTGTTTCTCAAACTAGACACTCTAATGGACTTGTCCTCTTGCTCAGTTGTGCACCGGGTCCTCCCACTCCTCTTTCTATTCTGGTTAGAGCCAGTTTGCGCTGTTCTGTGAAGGGAGTAGTACACAGCGTTATACGAGATCATCAGTTACTTGACAATTTCTCGCATAGAATAGCCATCAATTCTCATAACAAAAATAGACTGACGAGATTCAGAAGCAAGTTCTTTGTTTCTGGCCATTTTAAGCCTGTAATTGAACCCACAAATGCTGATGCTCCAGATACCCAACTAGTCTAAAGAAGGCCAGTTTTATTGCTTCTTTAATCAGCACAAAGGTTTTCAGCTGTGCTAAAATAATTGCAAAAGGGTAATCTATATATCTATACACACACATATATATATATATATACAGTGGGGCAAAAAAGTATTTAGTCAGCCACCAATTGTGCAAGTTCTCCCACTTAAAAAGATGAGAGGCCTGTAATTTTCATCATAGGTACACTTCAACTATGGCAGACAAAATGAGAAAAATAAATCCAGAAAGTCTCATTGTAGGATATTTGGTCACCTACAAACAAGCAAGATTTCTGGCTCTCACAGACCTGTAACTTCTTCTTTAAGAGGCTCCTCTGTCCTCCACTCGTTACCTGTATTAATGGCACCTGTTTGAACTTGTTATCAGTATAAAAGACACCTGTCCACAACCTCAAACAGTCACACTCCAAACTCCACTATGGCCAAGACCAAAGAGCTGTCAAAGGACACCAGAAACAAAATTGTAGACCTGCACCAGGCTGGGAAGACTGAATTTGCAATAGGTAAGCAGCTTGGTTTGAAGAAATCAACTGTGGGAGCAATTATTAGGAAATGGAAGACATACAAGACCACTGATAATCTCCCTCGATCTGGGGCTCCACGCAAGATCTCACCCCGTGGGGTCAAAATGATCACAAGAACGGTGAGCAAAAATCCCAGAACCACACGGGGGGACCTAGTGAATGACCTGCAGAGAGCTGGGACCAAAGTAACAAAGCCTACCATCAGTAACACACTACGCCGCCAGGGACTCAAATCCTGCAGTGCCAGACGTGTCCCCCTGCTTAAGCCAGTACATGTCCAGGCCCGTCTGAAGTTTGCTAGAGAGCATTTGGATGATCCAGAAGAAGATTGGGAAAATGTCATATGGTCAGATGAAACCAAAATATAACTTTTTGGTAAAAACTCAACTCGTCGTGTTTGGAGGACAAAGAATGCTGAGTTGCATCCAAAGAACACCATACCTACTGTGAAGCATGGGGGTGGAAACATCATGCTTTGGGGCTGTTTTTCTGCAAAAGGACCAGGACGACTGATCCGTGTAAAGGAAAGAATGAATGGGGCCATGTATCGTGAGATTTTGAGTGAAAACCTCCTTCCATCAGCAAGGGCATTGAAGATGAAACGTGGCTGGGTCTTTCAGCATGACAATGATCCCAAACACACCGCCCGGGCAACGAAGGAGTGGCCTAGCCAGTCTCCAGATCTCAACCCCATAGAAAATCTTTGGAGGGAGTTGAAAGTCCATGTTGCCCAGCAACAGCCCCAAAACATCACTGCTCTAGAGGATATCTGCATGGAGGAATGGGCCAAAATACCAGCAACAGTGTGTGACAACCTTGTGAAGACTTACAGAAAACGTTTGACCTCTGTCATTGCCAACAAAGTATTGAGATATATAACAAAGTATTGAGATAAATAATGCAAATTAATTACTTAAAAATCATACAATGTGATTTTCTGGATTTTTGTTTTAGATTCCGTCTCTCACAGTTGAAGTGTACCTATGATAAAAATTACAAACCTCTACATGCTTTGTAAGTAGGAAAACCTGCAAAACCGGCAGTGTATCAAATACTTGTTCTCCCCACTGTATGTATGTATGTATGTATGTATGTATGTATGTATGTATGTATGTATGTATGTATGACTGTATGACTGTATGTATGACTGTAGCTGTGTTCCATGTTGTGTTCTACGCTTAAAAGGGTCCATGCGGAAACACGTGGCTTAAAAAGTTCTGTGCGGTGAAGAAATGGAGGCACGATTAATGGCGTCAAAAAAAATGTACGCCGATAAATATCGTCCTGCTAAACTCAGCAAAAAAAGAAACGTCCCTTTTCAAGGCCATGTCTTTCAAATATAATTCGTAAAAATCCAAATAACTACACAGATATTCATTGTAAAGGGTTTAAACACTGTTTCCCATGCTTGTTCAATGAACCATAAACAATTAATGAACTAACAGCTTACAGACGGTAGGAAATTAAGGTCACAGTTCTGAAAACTTCAGACACTAAAGAGGCCTTTCTACTGAATCTGAAAAACATCAAAAGAAAGATGCCCAGGGTCCCTGCTCATCTGCCTTAGGCATGCTGCAAGGAGGCATGAGGACTGCAGATGTGGCCAGGGCAATAAATTGCAATGTCTGTACTGTGAAACGCCTAAGACAGCGCTACAGGGAGACAGGACGGACAGCTGAACGTCCTCACAGTGGCAGACCACGTGTAACAACACCTGCATAGGATCGGTACATCCGAACATCACACCTGAGGGACAGGTACAGGATGGCAACAACAACTGCCCGAGTTACACCAGGTATGCACAATCCCTCCATCAGTGCTCAGACTGTCCGCAATAGGCTGAGAGAGGTTGGACTGAGGGCTTGTAGGCCTGTTGTAAGGTAGGTCCCCACCAGACATCACCGGCAATGTCTCCTATGGGCACAAACCCACCATCGCTGGACCAGACAGGACTGGCAAAAAGTGCTCTTCACTAACGAGTCGCGGTTTTGTCTCACCAGGGGTGATGGTTGGATTCGTGTTTATCGTCGAAGGAATGAGTGTTACACCGAGGCCTGTACTCTGGAGAGAGATCGATTTGAAGGTGGAGGGTCCGTCATGATCTGGGGCGGTGTGTCACAGCATCATCGGACTGAGCTTGTTGTCATTGCAGGCAATCTCAACTCTGTGCGTTACATGGAAGACATCCTCCTCCCTCATGTGGTACCCTTCCTGCTGGCTCATCCTGACATGACCCTCCAGCATGACAATGCCACCAGCTATACTGCTCGTTCTGTGCGTGATTTCCTGCAAGACAGGAATGTCAGTGTTCTGCCATGGCCAGCAAAGAGCCCGGATCTCAATTCCATTGAGCACGTCTGGGGCCTGTTGGATCGGAGGGTGAGGGCTAGGGCCATTCCCCCCAGAAATGTCCGGGAACTTACAGGTGCCTTAGTGGAAGAGTCAGGTAACATCTCACAGCAAGAACTGGCAAATCTGGTGCAGTCCACGAGGAGGAGATGCACTGCAGTACTTAATGCAGCTGGTGGCCACACCAGATACTGACAGTTACTTTTGATTTTGACCCCCCCCCCCCCCTTTGTTCAGAGACACATTATTAAATTTATGTTCGTCACATGTCTATGGAACTTGTTCAGTTTGTCTCAATTGTTGAATCTTGCTATGTTCATACAAATATTTACACATGTCAGGTTTGCTGAAAATAAATGCAGTTGACAGTGAGTTTATTAACATATTGTGGGTTAACATAGGTTACTCCATGAGTACTTGGCGTGAACTCTGACCTCTCTCTCAGAGCAAGTTCACCAGCCTCAGAGATGAAGACATGACAGGAACCAGATTCTGACCTGGGAGTGGAATTCTCACCCATACCAGCTGTGCTTTGAGATCTGTGGGAATGTTTGAGTGGATTTCTATGTGTGTGTTTGTGTGTCACACAGAAATTGATGCTGGTGACAGAGACACGGGGGAAAGGAGGAGGGGGGTGGTGAGAGAAAGATGGGGCAAGATTTGCCCTGACCCAAGACAGGTGGCACACTGTGTGACACTGAACACTTCCTCCCGATCTCTGATCCAGTCACATACATTCTCAATGACTAGGCTTATCCTCCCATATGACCCCATTGCCAAAGCAATAACTTCTCACAGTGTACACCTTGGGTTAACTGCCCTGAGCAATGTACGTATCTACCCTCATCTACCCTGTGTGTACGCATCTACCCTCATCTACAGATCTACCCTCATCTACCCTGTATGTACAGATATACCCTCATCTACCCTGTATGTACCCTCATCTACCCTGTATGTACAGATATACCCTCATCTACCCTGTATGTACAGATATACCCTCATCTACCCTGTATCTACCCTCATCTACCCTGTATGTACAGATATACCCTGTATCTACCCTGTATGTACAGATATACCCTCATCTACCCTGTATGTACAGATATACCCTCATCTACCCTGTATGTACAGATATACCCTCATCTACCCTGTATATACCCTCATCTACCCTGTATGTACAGATATACCCTCATCTACCCTGTATGTACAGATATACCCTCATCTACCCTGTATCTACCCTCATCTACCCTGTATGTACAGATATACCCTCTATCTACCCTGTATATACCCTCATCTACCCTGTATGTACAGATATACCCTCATCTACCCTGTATGTACAGATATACCCTCATCTACCCTGTATGTACAGATATACCCTCATCTACCCTGTATGTACAGATATACCCTCTATGTACCCTGTATCTACCCTGTAGGTACACATCTACCCCATCTACCCTCTATGTACGCACCTACCCTCTATGTACGCACCTACCCTCTATGTACGCACCTACCCTCTATGTACGCACCTACCCTCTATGTACGCACCTACCCTCTATGTACGCACCTACCCTCTATCAAGACATTGATTAGTTGAATAAGATGTGTTGTTGCTTGGCTAGAACAAAAACATCCACACCATGTAGCTTTCAAACACCAGGGTTGGAGACCACTGTATCATATGTAGACATCCTAACAGCTAGTGATTATGCCCCATGTAGGCCCAGTTTAAAAGTGGTACACTATACAGAGAAAAGGGTGCCATTTGGGACACAGCCTTGGTGTATTGTGTTGTAAAATGGCCTCACCGGTAAGGTTGGTGCGGGCACTGTAGGAGCCGAGGTACTGTCCGTCTGTGTTGGGGGTGTAACACTCAAACAGCCCCTGGTCTCTGGCCTGGACCTTGGTGATGTGGAGCAGGGCTGAGTCCCTGGTCAGCCTCTCTACCCAGATCTCCTTACTGTTGACCCTCTGGGCGTACACCGCGTACGCATAGTTGGACTGGGCCGTGCTCACGATGCGGATCTCGCGGTCAGGCACCGAGGTCAGGTACATGGACCACTCAAAGTCCTGCTGCACACCCTCCTTGTAGCCGGTCACGTTGCACCAGATGGTCACGTGACTGCCCTCCGTCCGTACCAGCGGTCCGCTCTGAACGGTCACTACCCTCTGTGCCACGCTCACGCCTGCTGGGAGAGAGAGGTAGGGAAGAGGGGGGAGAGAGAGAGACGCAAAGAACATTGGTTACAAAACTGCTGTTAAAACATTTAGCATCCTGTGAGCTTTAGCTCCAGCACTCTCCCAAGAGGAACAGAGTCAACATGACATGTCCACTCAGTGTCCTGAAGAAACAGCTCTGTAGTGTCACACACACACACACACTACAGAGAGAGAGACCGTGGGGAATTATGAAATATGAGGTCAGTGTCAGGCTGTTAAAATACTGTGACCAGGAGCCATGAAACTGAGAGGAGGTCATGCGCACCACACACGGGACAGGGGTCATGCAAGGTTGTTATTTTAGTTCTTGGTGGAGGACATGCATGTCAATTGAAACACCTGTGGTCAGTTTCAGCTGAGGGAGATCACAGTACACACAGACTCCATTAAAAAAACATACATTTGAAAGAAGAGCAGACAATACACAGCAGCACAGGCAAAAGCATGCAGGCACACACCAATCCCAAACAGAAGGGGACTAGACACTGCTTCCTGTCTACATGACCAACTGCAGAACACAGCTGTGTGTGTGTGTGTGTGTGTGTGTGTGTGTGTGTGTGTGTGTGTGTGTGTGTGTGTGTGTGTGTGTGTGTGTGTGTGTGTCTTTCACAGAGACCTCACAGAGAGGCTGTGTCTGTAGGCACAACAAAGTACGTTAATATTTCAACAGATTTAAACTTCCAACATCCTCTCTTCCTCGTTGATCACTCTCTAGCAGTAACTTTCTCTCCCATTCTCCATTTTTCATTCACTGTTATGACGGACTGTGTGTGTGTGTGTGTCAAAATCAGATTTGAACCCCTGTATATAGCCTCATTATTGTTATTTTGTGTTACTTTTTATTATTTGTCACACGCGCCGTATACAACAGGTGAAGACCTTACAGTGAAATGCTTACTTACAAGCCCTGAACCAACAATGCAGTTGAAGAAATAGTTAAGAAAATCTTTATTAAATAAAACACACTAAAATAACAGTTACGAGGCTATATACAGGGGGTACCGGTACCGAGTCAATGTGCGGGGGTACAGGTTAGTTGAGGTAATTTGTTCATGTAGGTAAGGCTAAAGTGACTATGGATAGATAATAAACAGCGAGTAGCAGCAGTGTAAAAACAAAGGGTGGGGGGGGTCTATGTAAATAGTCCAGGTGGCCATTTGATCAATTGTTCAGCAGTCTTATGGCTTGGGGGTAGACCCTGTTAAGGATCCTTTTGGCGCTCCGGTACTGCTTGCCGTGCGGTAGCAGAGAGAACAGTCTATGACTTGGGTGACTGGAGTCTTTAACCATTTTTTAGGCCTTCCTCTGACACTGCCTAGTATATAGGTCCTGGATGGCAGGTAGCTTGGCCCCAGTGATGTACTGGGCCGTACGCACTACCCTCTGTAGTGCCTTACGGTCGGATGGCGAGCAGTTGCCATACCAGGCGGTGATGCTTTCGATGGTGCAGCTGTAGAACTTTGAGGATCTGGGGACCCATGACAAATCTTTTCAGTCTCCTGAGGGGCAAAAGGTGTTGTCGTGCCTCGTCACGACTTTATTGGCGTGTTTGAACCATGATAGTTTGTTGGTGATGTGGACACCAAAGAACTTGAAACTCTCGACCCGGTCCACTACAGCCCTGTTGATGTTGATGGGGGCCTGTTCGGCCCGCCTTTTCCTGTAGTCCACGATCAGCTCCTTTGTCTTGCTCACGTTGAGGGAGAGGTTGTTGTCCTGGCACCACACTGCCAGGTCTCTGACCTCCCTCATAGTTGTCGGTGATCAGGTGTGTGTCTGCGCATGCGTGCAGAAAATATTATCTTGTTGAAAAATTAACAAATGCATGCAGACTGTGCTCAGCGAGTCGACAAAACGAGAGAAAACGTGTGCGCGCGCTATAGTGTGAGAGTAAGATTGTGTTTTTCCTCATATTATTTCGATCCTTCTTGGTTTTGTTTTGTGGTCCTTTGTCTTTTTTCCCATTTTGAGGCACATTTTGCTCATGAGCTCATAAAAGCGTTACAAATCTCTGATTTGTTTTTGGCTGCCTCAGTTGAAAGGGATTTCAATTCAAAAAGAACAGCGATTCAGAACAAAAAATATATAAAAACGAATCACTCCGCTTCACTTCTCCAATGGACCACAATAAGATAGAACTGGCCATGAACTCACAGGCAGGACAGTTAAACACACCAAAACGTCTCAGGGGGATAAAGAGAAGAGAAGAGAGAGGCCTCCAGGAAAATAGCAATCTTGCCAAAATACTGATGTTTTTATCTGCACTAAATGTGTGATATTTAATGTGTGGAATACCTCACTGGTTTGATATTGGGAGGTTGTCATCGTTTATCATTTATTACATTTATCAGTTCCCTTCCTCTCTCTTTCTGTAGTCTCTCTTCTACTCAATTTCTGTCATAATTCATCCACTCTCTTTCTGTCCTCTCTCGTCCACTCTCTTTCTGTCCTCTCTCGTCCACTCTCTTTCTGTCCTCTCTCGTCCACTCTCTGTGGTTCTGTTGTCTTGTCAGTAAGAGAAGATATTAACATAATACCAGACCATTAGTAACCAGGGCGCCATTCAGTCTGACCACATAGAGCTCAGAGTCACGGTGCTGTATTCCCCGATGCTCATGTTACTGCTGCCCTGGTCCAGTATTACTGCCAACAATACATTACTCACCACATGATTAGGCTGCTACTGCTCATATTGTATGAGCACTGAAACCATTATTCACCTCCCCCACCTCTCACTCTCCGTTTCTGTCAGGCTCTCTCTCCTTCTCCCGTCTCTCTCTCTCATCACACTCTCCCTCTCCTCATACACCCAGCCTCTCCCCCTCTACGCTTTCTCGCTCCCTCCAGTCTCTCTCCCGCTTCCCTTCCTCTCTCTCTGAGTAAATTCCTGTCTCTCCTCCGTGCCTCGCGGTTCTCTGCATCTTTTCAGGCAGGATTTAAGAGGCTCTGTGAGACTTCAAAGCAACACAGCACTCTGCAGGCTGTTTTGAGAGGCGGACAACTACATGCCAACCCCTCCAGACCTCTAACTGATCACTCTATCCCTACAAACTAATCCCTCTGTACCCTCCATCTGGCTGCCTCTTCACCTCTGGCTGCACTGTCTTTATCACTCGCTGCCCCTGGGACTGGTAGCGTTCATTTACAAGCTCTTTATAGCGCTTTCTCTACCACCAACAGCCCACTGTCAGTCTCTCACTGTAACACCGTCGCCACCTCAGCCCCTCGGGTCAGGCAAAGGCAGGCAGTCAATGTCACTAAAAAGATTCAATCTGACCTCAGAGCCGTTTTAAACTGCTGTTCAGCGCGGGTCATAGAGGAATGGACTTAGAAGCTTTTGGCATGAACAACAACTTATGCACACACACACACACACACAAAAGAGGAAGCTGTAAAGAGGATTATGCTAAGTGGAAGGGGGGTAAACACTAATCCAATCATTTGTGGCTGGAAAACAGCATCATCTCACAGCACTGTACTGTTAGCACTCACACCACCAGCTTCCTCCAACCCTCACAGGATAATTACACACACCTGCTAAGGTGGGAGTTGCACACAAACACACCGTACAGTTTATCATATTTGAAGTCATCCATCTTTTGTCATCCTGCTGGCATCAGTGGAGACATAAGACAGTCCTGTTACCTCTCCCTCCCTCCCCCCTTCATTCCTCATTATACCCAGGATGCTAAGGGCTGAGTGCTGCACATGCCAACGCTGCCTGGCTGGTCCAATGCCCAGGTGGATCTATTTCTGTCACACACACAGCTGGCTCCTCCATATGGGCCATACTACAGAGTAGAGGAGGACACAATCCCAGTCCTGTCTCAACTCCTCCACCAAACACACTACTTTGAGGGGTAAGAAGTGTGGCGGTAAGGCAACTGGAGGCACTGAAAAGGGGATAGATTATGAATATAGATTAAATAAATAAATAAATGGGCTCAGCCTTACGGATGGGAATATAATATCTTTATTAGTATTCGATTACTTGAGTGAGTAATTTTTTTTGAGAAAGACAATTGTAGACCTACACTGAGTATACCAAACCTTTGGAACAGCCCGAATTCGTCTTGGTATGGACTCTACAAGGTGTCCATAGCATGTTGATTCCAATTCTTCCCACAGTTGTCAAGTTGGCTGGATGTCCTTTGGGTGGTGGACCATTCTTGATACACATGGGAAACTGTTGAGTGCGAAAAATCCAGCAACGTTGCAGTTCTTGACACAAACAGGTGCTACATGCCGGAGGCACACTGAAACACAATGAGTATATTTCACTGTGTGTGTGTGTTTTCCCGCTCTAAACTCGGGTTAAATCTCTCCCTATGGAATCCCTTAACATCATGCCCCTTTATTAACACCCATTACGACAGACAGACACAGACAGACAGACAGACAGACAGACAGACAGACAGACAGACAGACAGACAGAAAGAAAATTCAAATTTTAATTTGAAAGAAAAGGACCATGTTAGCCATCAATTCATTTCAGAGGACTGCAGATGTAAAGCCTATTTCTCTACATATTACATTAATATGGGCCTGGATTCATATTAATGCTGCTCTTACATTACATCTATTTTATTATAGATGGGATCCTTTCACCAGTGTTATTCTGTGAGAAGCTGTAATGTAGACAGACCTCTCTCTCAGAGCCAGTATAACAGACAGCCAGACCTCTCTCTCAGAGCCAGTATAACATACAGCCAGACCTCTCTCTCAGAGCCAGTATAACAGACAGACACACACTACATACAGTATGAGTCAGAGTAAGGGAGAGATCTCATCTTTAGCCTTTATAGGACTCCGAATTGAACTGGTCCTGTGTGGCTCAGTTGGCAGAGCATGGCGCTTGCTATGCCAGGGTTGTGGGTTGGATTCCCACAGGGGACCAATATGAAACTGTATGTGCTCACTACTGTAAGTCACTCTAGATAAGAGTAATTGGACGCTACCGTCCCACCTGCCCATAAGAAGAAAAAAAACTTTTTTTTCTTTTTTTTCTTACCACTTAACCCCTCTCAAAACCCTATCCTAATTGACATCTCTTTTCAAAGATGTGGAAGAGAGACAGGCTTTAGTTATGGCAACACTGTACATGGGCATTCTGTGGGTTTATGAGGTCAAACAATCACAATGCAACAGACTCCATCTCTGCCCTCAGCCTTCCTCGGCCCAGTCAGTAGACAGTCAGTCAGTAGACAGTCAGTCAGTAGACAGTCAGTCAGTAGACAGTCAGTCAGTAGACAGTCAGTCAGTAGACAGTCAGTCAGTAGACAGTCAGTCAGTAGACAGTCAGTCAGTAGACAGTCAGTCAGTAGACAGTCAGTCAGTCAGTAGACAGTGTGGGGCTGAGAGGGTGTTTTTACAGGCAGCTTCAAGGCACTCAAGGCACACAGCAGAGTAGTCCAGCAGCACATCCTCTGTGTAATTTACCCACCATCACACACCAGTTAAAAGACAGGCCGGCAGAGCACTGTGATGACTGACCACCAGCCCTTACCACTGACTAATGGAGGGAGGAGGGGAAAGAGGGAACAGACAGGAGATGGAGCGAGAGGAGGAGAGAGAGGGAACATGAGAAAGAAATAGAGCAAAAGGAGAAAAAATATAAAGGCAGAAAGAGAAATGGCTGGAAAGAGACTGAGGGGAAAAGGGCATTTGTGTTTCAACTCAGTAATTTCCGTCCCTTAAGTAATCCTCAGTCCTTCCCTCCCCCTGCTTCTCTCAGGTCAAAATTAGCCCTGCAGCCACCAACAAGGCCAGGCTGAGAGAGAGATAGACCAAACCATCATGTCAGCTATTACCTCATCTCAACATGGGGGCGCAGATGGGTATAGAGAGAGGGAGAGAAAGGCTCAGAAGGTGTTTTGTTAAGCAGTTGTGTTGTGGCTAAGGTCCAACCTCTGAGCAAGAACAGAGACCGCAGCCTGAGTGTACAAAGAACATCAAGCACTGCTCAGTCAGTCACACACATGCAGAGGCAGAGCTGGCTCATTCTTACACTTTGGGGAGTCTCCTCTCATGTTAGTTCAGTGTCATGTAAGGTCCTGGTCTCTTCATGTCAACTAGCTCTAATTCATGGCCCTCCTGGGCCACCATACGCATGACCCCATCTGTGTGCCCGCACATCACAGCTGCTGAGACCAGGCCAAGAACACCAGGGGGTAACTACCTCTCTGAGTGTGTCTCTACCCATCCCGACCAATAATTCATTCATAATTGAAGTTGATGGCGAGGAAGGCTAAAGTTGCCCAGCTCCTCTCTCGCCTCTGTCCATAATGGACATGGTTAAAAATTTAGTGTTTGTGACCAACTCACTCATCCATATAAAAAACCTACTGTAGCACACAGCCAGTGTCTCACACTCCCTAACACACAGAGACCGTACTCTGCCCCCTGTCCTGTCCCATCTGAAGTGTCGCCCTCTGCCCCCCTTCCCACAGTCCATTAACTCCATATAGCCACCTGCTTCCCTGTGCAAAAGCCCTCTCTGCTCCCCAGGGCCCTAAACCCTATCAGACCAGCCAACAACACAACAGCACGACAAAGGGATGGACATAGAACTATCCCCATACATTCACAAACACAGAACATTATCAACAAAAACAGTTTAAGGTTTTACAAACACCTTTCCTTTAAATGAGACACACATCTGCAATCCAGGAACACACACACTCCTCACACATGTAGGTACAAACTCCAGACAGCTGCTCAAGTTAATGTAACACTATAAATCCAACTTCCAGTCTTCTATAATTATCCAAACCCACACGTTAATAGCTCTGTATGACAGCTTGCTCTCCATCTCTCCCCGTTTGTGTATTAAGCCACAGATTGGAAAGGAAACTAATTAACTAATAATTAGACTCTTCAAACAGACTTCTCTACCATTGTCAGTCAATTTGGCATTCAGGATGCGAGTGAAGCAAAGCCACACACACGTACAAGCTCGTACACAAAGACAGTCTCTCACACACAGTTTCTCTCGGTCTCTCTCACGAACACACACACAGTGTTTTCCTCTTGAGTTACAGGGATTTGATTTGAGAATCAGATCAGATGCCTCCAATGTCCCTGTGGGTTATCTTAGCTCAGACCCATGCTGACTGTATCCTATTCACCTTTTGTTTTCAATCAAAAAAAACAGCCATGGGGGTGTGTGTGTGTAAGACGGGGGGGGGGACACTATAGGGAGGTGTGCATTGTTATGTAAGTGTGTGTGTGTCACAGAGTCTGTGGATGTGCTGTGCAGCAGGGGAGCTGTCTCCATAGTAACCCTGCGTCTCATGCGCATCCCACTGAGGCTGTGTTTGGGCAGAGAATCCAGCGAGGATTCTGGGTATGTAAACCCAAGTATTGTGGGTGGATCTGGAGGAGTGGAATCTGGGCTACCCTGTTATCTAACAGAGCTCTGAGTAGAAGTTGCACCTAGGCACATATCTAATATCAGCTTACCCCCTATAAATCCTAACCATTAGGCAAAACTGATTTTGGACCAGTGTCTAGGGGACAACCTCATCCTACTCACCCTTCTAAACTAGGGAGGGGAGAAGGGGCGGCAGGTAGCCTAGTGGTTAGAGCATTGGACTTGTAACCGAAAGGTCGCAAGATCGAATCCCTGAGCTGACAAGGTAAAAGTATGTCGTTCTGCCCCTGAACAAGGCAGTTAACCCACTGTTCCTAGGCTGGCGTTGAAAATAAGAATTTGTTCTTTACTGACTTGCCTAGTTAAATAAAGGTTTAAAAAATTATTTAAAAAGGGGGAGGTATTCAAAGTGGATGGTAGTTTATGGTGGTATTTAAAGTGAAGAGGGGGGTGGGATGTCAAGGAAATAACCACCCAAACCCAACAGACCAGTTAAACTGCCTTTTATCTTATCTGAGAGAAGGTACCTCAGACATAAAGACACACAAAAACCCACAAAAAAAATGTGCACTGTAAATGATTTAGGCCTGCAATCACAACTGTAAAATCATCAACAGCTGTCGGAACTCTGGTGATCAGCTCTGAGGTCAAAGAGAGTTCACCACTACAGAAAGAAACAAGGCAGACACTACAGAGTTACTCCATCCAGACACAAACCAGATGCTGCAGACAGGCACCAGATTCATTTAAGCAGGAAGGAGATTAAAAATAAGCAGGCCATTTTCCAATTTATCTTTAATGTCCAGAGAATGTATCCTAAACTATGTTGAGAGAGCAGCACCAGGTTTTTACTGAGTGTAACAGTAGGTCGCAGTGCTTTAGTAAAATTGACTGTTAAAACCCTCCAGTGTGAGAGGAGTGTGTGTTGAGGCGGTAGTTAGCAGCGGTGACAGTTAAGTGTGAATGTCCCTACCTTTGTGTTAACTCAGCATTACAGGGTCCTCTCTAGCCCTGAGGGCAACTGTAAAATTGACTCCTGCTCTGGCTGCGTACACACTGTTCTCTAAAGACTTACCATCAAAGGAAACAAACTACCCAAGTACTTACTGAGGCAGGTCTGGGTCTGATGTCCAGACTCATTTGATCTTTCTGGTCTACTGATCCTTCACCAATCAAAACGTTGTGCTCTCTCTCAGCCGGAAGCAGACAACAACCTATCAATGACTTGTATCTCTGAATATTCACGAGGAGTTGAAAGAGAAGCAGGTGGGCTACAGTAAGTGAATGACGTTTGTAGTGGTCTTGCTGTTGTCAGGTAAACAAGCCAGATAGAGGGAAACAATGTGATGAAGTAGCATGATGTAATGGGTACACTACAAACACACTTTCAGAACACACAAACACACACACACACACAGAAAAGCCTCCAGATTTACATTGGATAAAAGTAGAGACTACAAAATGGTATATCATACAATGCAGTTGAGGAACAATGGGAAAGTAATTCTGCTTTGAAAGTTGATAAACTTGTAACCTCACTTTTGAGAAAATGGCCATTGAATATTTCGGGACACCTACTGGAGAGCTCTTCTTATCTACACCTATTCAGCATAGTTAACACCTTCATAAGCCTTAGCCCCACCCACACATTAAGGATTCACATGTGAGGCCATGTGCTAAACAGAGAGAGTAAGTTAGTGTAGTAAACAACCTAAGATTTCTCAACTAAAAGTGGTTAAAGTAGTAGCCTCCAATAAGGAAAACCCCCTGATAAAAAAAACTTTATCGAGTCCTATATCCTAATCAAAGTTTGTCACATGCCCAGGATACAGAAGATGTAAATGGTACAGTGAAATGGTTACTTGCATTTTTGCACAGTAGCAATATCAAAAATAGAATGTTTCCAGATTAATATTTTATAATTATTAGATGATTCTTACCCACACCTGGCTAACTTGATGGGTCATGTAATCATCTGGTGAAGTGGAGTCGTTTGTTTAGACATGTAGCTAGCAAGCTAAACAATTAACCTAATGGTGCTTTCAAGACAACTGGGAACTTGGAATAATACAAGGTCAAATCATGATATCAGTGATCTTCAGGTCATAAAGTTGGGGCTCTAGAAAGAGGCCCGCGTTCCCGAGTTGGAATTCCGAGTTGGATGACCGTTCAAAACGAGTTCCCAGTTGTCATGTTTGCACTGAAGTCAGCGATTTCCCAGTTCCCAGTTGTTTTGAACGCAGCAATAATCCCAACCCATACTACTAGCAATACAAACAGATTGCCATAGCTGGCCACCATGCATGAATCTGCAAGTAGCTAAAGATAATCAACTAGGTTCAATGCTAGCTCGCTAACTAACATTAGGCTATAACTAGCAATGCAAATGGATTTCTGAGATATGAATATTATTACTACACAGATCATACACATAACGTTAGCTAGCGAGCCAGCCAACTAACATTAGTTCGTTAACAGTACACTTTAACTGGCAATGAAAATGACTTTGACAAAATTACAAATATATAATATCTGAAAATGCTAGCTAGACTATCTTACCCGTATACAGGGATGAACACATGTCCCTCTCTGTCACGGTTGCCCTCTCCTTGGCTATCATCCACCGGCATTCAACTGATTTCTAAACTCGGTCCACTTCTTCTGTGACAACAACACTGTTGGCTTCCCCGTCACTGTCATCAGAAGACTCTACAATGTTTGGTTCAATTACAATGTTTTTACCTAAAATCAGGGATTTCCTCATTGTCGGATTCATTTTCAGTCAGAAAGAGTCAGCATGTCAGGATTGTCTTCCAGAAAGTGGAGAGGAGGAGCAACACTTGTGCAGTTCTTCATTATACATGTTTTTTAAAGCCTACATACTAAGCAGCTCATGTTATAGACAGAGGCATGAGACATGGCAGACAATCTGAACTCATCTCTCAGCATGTCCAGCCCATCCATTATGTCAGCCAATCCTGACTAGTAAGACAGTTCCTGTCTTTTTCCGTGGCTAAACCAACTAGGTTTGTAATTTAACGATTTTACTCATATTTACAGATGGCATACACGTTTGTTAATAAGGCACATGAAAGTTCACATGGTCCAGGTGGCATTTCTGCCCCAAAAAAATGCATTTGATTTTTTTTTCTACGAATCATGTTTACATTCAAAGTCTTCTCCTGTGAAGTAGAGATGTGTGACATACATCTAGTTTCCTGAAATGAGTCACATATTAGCAAAATAAAACATAAAAGCAAAGTCAAAAACCTTTACAAACCAGGAATATCCTAAAAACATGCACACAAAGGAGAAACACGCTTCCCAGCCAAGCCTCTGTAGAATGCACACAGATGTACAGCCAGGGACAGGGTGAGCGATTGCATTATGAGCACTGTCTAGACATGCTTGCTCTGTATATATACATAGGCACTCGCACATAGATACACAAACCCAGGTCATCTGCTGGCCAAACAGCTGGAATATATGTTAGAAGCCTAAAGCGTGTCATATACCACCAATAATTTAGTTTTAGCATCAGAGTAACATCCACAAAGACACGACAGATCCACTCAAACGCACAGCAATGTTTAAACAATGCTGACTCTTCCTTGACCAAGAGGTAAAATTCCTCTCATTCTAAAAGTGTGTGTTTGTGACACACAGCTGTCATTCTGTGGGGAGCATTGGATAGTCAGAAGGAAACACCATTTAGACTGGCCTTCCATTAACAATATTGACAAAGTTGAGTGAATTCAATGCCAGTAAAATTAATAACTGACAGCAATTAGGATACTGCACTAGCAGGGACGAGTCAGCTAGACTTACATTTGCATGTTAGACTGCCTCATAACTATTGGTTTCCATGAGACTCAACTGGTGGATTTAAACTACACAGTGAAACTGGCCTGAGATCAGTGCATACAGAGGCTTTGGCAGCAAACAGTCATAGAGAGCCTATACTAACTATTCTGCAGTCAGTTGAGCCAGTATAGACAACTGAAGCATCTCTCCATTACTGTTTAACCAGCCAGCCTCCTGCTGAACAACACATTAGACTTTCTATTAGTTATATAAACCAGAACGGTTCAGGGATTCAGAGCTCTCTCTCTCTGCCACGACTACAGGGTAATACACGCATCATTTACACAGCACCCTACATTACCACCACGTGTAAGAGCTTTCTGTAAAGTAGAAAATTAGACAGTCAACATATTGTACTCTGTTTTTCTGCTGTCCATCTCTATAGGAAATCCATAGCATTTCTATGATGTATTGTATTTCATTCTACACCTTAATTTCACCTTGGGAAATGTAAAATTATTCAAATGTATTAATCAATCAATATCTCCTACATGAAGTTGACCAGCTGAAAGGGCAAGTGAACTAACAAGAAGACTGTTAATCTAAGCCAATGGCAGGGATCCATCCCCCCACAGCAATAACATGGCTCCCATCCAGGAACAGAGCAGCCATCTGGTGTGTGTACTGGGTAGGCTATGCTATATGTGTCAGTGAAAGTGTATGTAATGTGCATGACAGAGAGAGAATAGTCGAGTGTCCCAAGGTGCTATATAAAGTGAAAAATGTAAGGTGTCTGTGTGTATTGACTACAGGCACTAATAAGGGGATGTGGTCACTGTTATCCAACTCATCCAGAGAAAGAGGAGCTTGAGTCTGCGGGTTAATCTGAGACTTACATCCAAATATCACATGAAGCTAGTTCTCCCCCCTCCACACACACTATGATAGAAAAACAATAACTTGTTCACAGCTATAATAGAGCTGTGAAACACAAACGGATAAACACGCAGACACAGCTGTCCCAAAGGCATCTCTGTAAGTGAGTAGTGAGCAATGATGGATTTATATACATCATTGGTAGTGACTAAGACAATGCCCCCTCCCTAGACCAGTGACTCCTACTGAGGTGGCATTGGCAAACACACACTCTCACACCTACATACACTCAGAGTTTGGATTTGTCATTCAGGTGTGTCATCATGCAGATGTCTTGGCATGCAGGTGTGCTATGACTCAGGTGTCAGAGTCTGGGGACGAACTGTTCTTCTTAATTAATTAAATAGACACAATTCTAAAAAGGCACTCGCACATCTGAGCTATCCTTTTTTGAAAGTGCATGGTAACAATTGAATAACATTCGGGGTTCTTATTTGTTATCTCATGTAATTAAATAGAGAAGAGAAAGATGACTATGTGTCCAATCTAAGCAATAGGTACAGGCGTGACTTACCAAGCAGCGCACACGCAGTAAGGAGCGTGCGGATGCCCATTGTCTTCCTTCTTTCTCTCCCCTCAGACACCGTTCCTATAATCCGTTTGGCGAGGCAAAACTTCCGTCTGTTTTGAGGCAGAAATTTTGGGATCTATGGCAGACCACCTGTGCGGGCGACGAAGGGGTAGGTCTGGTGCCACCCGGGGATCGAACCTGCTGGGTTGACTTGAGACTGAGATCCCCTCCGCTATAGCGAAGTCGCCTACTGCCCGTATCCTGCTCTGAGATGCGGGGCTTGGTAGACTCGGGTGTCGTTTCTCTGTATCTATCCTATTGTCAATGACGATATGCACCCATAAAAGACGCCTACCCTGACCCTTCTTCCTTTCCTACGCATCGGACAGAGAGACTGCGGAGGCCCTTCGCTGTAGAAAGCCAAACCACCTCAGCAGGGAAAGTCCAGCGTGTGTGGATGTCTTGCTTTGTTAGTGCGCTATTTAGAATTTTGCCAACACCAAGATTTTTTCGGATCAATATGTAAAATAAATACGTAAAGTCCTTCTGCTGAGAATGTACATAAAATACTTAATTTCCGTGGGCGTCCTCTTCCTCCGGGGATATAGCGCTATCCAAACGCACGTTGGTTCAGTAAAGTCAATCTCCTTTCACTGCTTCGCTACAACAACAAAAAAAACACTCGGAGTCGATGGGCGGGCGCCCTAGCGGCAGAACATAATACAATATTAACGTGCCATAGGATGGACTTCCGAGCGAATTCGTCAATGGACCGAATCCACCGCAAATTAACCACAGTAGCCTACTTTTTGTATTTTAATTGTTTATAAAAGTATCCAAAACGTCTATTATCGTTGATCAGAGAATTGAGTGTTGTTCATAGCCTACACAAAGCATTGTTCGGGCACAAATATATTGATAAACCCACACCGCGAGAATAACTTCACATTTCAGATATGTTTCTGATCAATAGTTTAGTCAAAAGGATCAGTTGCTGTTCTTCAACGGCTTCGAGTCGTCCTTCTTCTGCAAATTCAGTTTTAAATCAATATTTTTTGAATATTCCCTTGGTGTGTATTCCTTGTATGTCATTTCCTGGTTGGAAGAAATTCCCTTTGAGCGCTGTAATTTCGTATTCCCTGCCATTTGAAAGAATAACTAGCATGCCACACAATCCCACCCCCAAGCAGAAACCACGCCCCACGGGCTACTTTCTACAATTCACCCAGTAAGGACTGACACCGACCCACTCCAATTGGCCAAAAGGCGTGACTAAATCGATTAATTTTACAATTTCCAAATGTATTCACATGCAGTAAATCGGATAGAGCATACACTTGGTATGGGCATGGGATATTACATGTCACTTTTTATTGAATGAAATATTAGGTCTTGAATTTTATGATACCAATAATAATAGTCTTGAGATTTATTTAACAGCATGTGTTTTTGCTTTTCAATTTCTCTCTCCAAAATATACAGGGCCATAGATTAATCCTATGAGCTGAGAATAAACACAAAGCCTTATGATTCCTATAACCAGTTTACAACATATATGGGATTCAGCACTTCAGCTAGAGCTAACTTGAAATCAAGAGGGGCTGCCCAAATATTTTGGTTTGGCATAGTATACCTGAGCACTGTTTGGCAGTGTTTACACTATAAATAAACCATGATGAAAATACAGCTGAATATCCCTATTGAAAACACTCCAATATATCTGCCTAACCCTGCCTAACCCTTAAAATAAGTTGTGGTGTAAATGTAAACGATAGACAGCTTTGAGTAGTAATCTCTGTGTTTTTAAAGGGAAAAAAACAAAAGGATTTAGTGGATGGCTGTCGACCCATAACAATTCAGTCACAGATTAGATAGTGATGTGATGGAATGTAGGCTACTCCTGCCATAGGGCCAAGTCCTTATAATGTCTCCCACCCAATATATCCAAAACAAGCACTCACACACTGTGGGGTGAAAAAAATCACACAATTTCACTCTACAGTGGAGTGAAATATAATGAAATGCTGTGTAGTGTAAACCTCATTGCAATATTTCCTGGGGTGCCTTTTCTTTTTGAGTGATTGTAGAGTTACCACCCATGAGAGTATTTGTTAGTGACACAGACATGGTTGTTGAATTATTCCCTTTAAAAAGGCTGTGGCGTTCAACAATTGAGTTGCTAGGCAAATGTTATCAAACTATGAAAATATACAGTATACATTGTGATGCCTTCAGAAAGTATTCACACCCCTTGACATTTTCCACATTTCGTTGTGTTACAGCCTGAATTGAAAATTGATTAAATTTACATTTTTGGACGCTAGCATACACACGATACACCATAACGTCAAAGTTGAATTATGTTTTCAGAAATGTTTACAAATGAATTACAATTGAAAGCTGAAACGTCTTGAGTCAATAAGTATTCAACCCCTTTAATATGTCAAGCCTACAGTGCATTTGGAAAGTATTCAGACCCCTTCCCTTTTACCACATTTTGTTATGTTACAGAAATACCTTGTTTACATAAGTATTCAAACCCTTTGCTATGAGTCTCGAAATTGAGCTCAGGTGCATCCTGTTTCAGTTGATCATCCCTGAGATGTTTCTACCTGCATTAAAGGTCCCCACAAACACAGTGGCCTCCTGTTTTTGCTTTATCATTACGGGATATTGTGTGTAGATTGATGAAGGAAAAAAACTATTTCGTCCATTTAAGAATAAGGCTGTAACGTAACAAAATGTGGAAAAAGTCAAGGGGTCTGAATACTTTCCAAAAGCACTGTAAAAAAGTTAACCAGTAAAAATGTGCTTAACAAGTCACATAATAAGTTGCATGGACTCTGTGTGCAATAATTGTGTTTAACATGATTTTTGAATGACTACCTCATCTCTGTACCTCACACATATAATTATCTGTAAGGTCCCTCAGTTGAGCAGTGAATTCCAAACAAAGACTCAACCACAAAGACCAGGGAGGTTTTCCAATGCCTCGCAAAGAAGAGCACCTATTAGTAGATGCGTAAAAAAATAAAAGCAGACATTGAATAACCGTTTGAGCATGGTGAAGTTATTAATTACACTTTGGATGGTGTACTAATACACCCAGTCACTACAAAGATACAGGCGTCCTTCCTAACTCAGTTAGGAAGGAAACTGCTCAGTCATTTCACCATGAGGCCAATGGTAAAAACCGTTACAGAGTTTAATGGCTGTGATAGGAGAAAACTGAGGATGGATCAACAACATTGTAGTTACTCCACAATACTAACCTAATTGGCAGAGTGAAAAGAAGGAAGCCTATACAGAATACAAATATTGCAAAACATGCATCCAGTTTGCAACAAGGCACTAAAGTAATACTTAATGTTGCAAAGAAATTTACTTTTTGTTCTGAATACAAAGTGGACAAGTCCAATACAACACGTTACTGAGTACCACTCTCCATATTTTCAAGCATAGGGGTGGATGCATCATGTTATGGGTATGCTTTTAATCGTTAAGGACTGGGGAGTTTTTCCAGTATAAAAATAAACAGAATGGAGCTAAGCACAGGCAAAATCATAGAGGAAAACCTGGTTTATTCTGCTTTCCACCAGACATTAGGAGATTAATTCAACTTTCAGCAGGACAATAACCTAAAAAACAAGGCCAAATCTACACTGGAGTTGCTTACCAAGAAGACAGTGAATGTTCCTGAGTGGCTGAGTCTACTTGAAAATCTTTGGCAAGACCTGAAAATGGTTGTCAACAACCAATTTGACAGAGCTTGTAGAATTTTGTAAAGAATAATGGGCAAATGTTGCACAATCCTGGTGTGGAACACTTTTAAAGACTTACCCAGAAAAACTTACAACTGTAATCACTACCAAAGGTGCTTCTACATAGTATTGACTTAAGGATGTGAACACTTAAGTAAATTAGATATTTCTGTATTTCATGTGCAATACATTTGCAAACATTTCTAAAATCATGTTTTCACTTTGTCATTATGGGGTATTGTTTGTAGATCGGTGAGAAACAATTCAGGCTGTAACACAACAAAATGTGGAAAAATTCAAGGGGTATGAATACTTTCTGAAGGCACTTTATATCATAAGGCCTTACTTTGATGGCCTAGTTTTATCTTAATTCAGTAGTGTTAGGAAACTCCTGGTTTACAGGCCACATCAGGGCTACAAGTCACATTATGCTAGCTTGCAAAGTGATGTGTAATTCTTATTGGAATCAAGACAGAGTTAGGACATCCAACAATTGGAATTCTTATTCACCCACAACATTCAGAATGACATTCAGGATCATGGAAATTGATAAAGGAGACTACCTAAACCATTTAAACTGGAACAACCATTTCAGTAATGGGCTCAATAAATCTAACTAACTGATTGGATTAGTTTAGAGAAATGTGTCATTTATCTTTGTGTAGCATAAGATTAATCAATGTACATGCAAAACACAGATATTAAAAACAATTGTAAAAAATCAACATGCAGTAGAGCATACTGGGAAATATGATAATGATGACTGTGGTTTTGATGGGACTGTTATCACACTCCACAGTGTAAAACAATAACTCTGGTTATTAATACCAACACTGGGAGTTATTTTACACCACTGACTGTTAATTTCACTCTTACAGAGGGAATTTAACTCCTCAATCAACACTATAAATGTAACACTGAAAAATCAACACTGGCCAATTTGCTGTGTACATGTAGGCCTAGGTGCATACAAAGCACCTATGATCCAAGAATTACACATCCTACCTCATAAATAATGGTCTCTATGGTAATAATTTGTCTGTTTGTTATCCACTGTGTCCTGTATGTGCATCTATCTAGCATCAAAACTACACAGACTTGCAATTTAGAGACAGAGTATGTCTTTGACGTGTCATCAGAGTTTGTGACCTGTGTCGTTAAAGGTGAGACCAGCGTTGACAGGCATAGGTGTCCTGATATGAGGTACTCTGATCAGAGAAATAGCAGTCTCCATGGAAACAGGGGAACTGCTAGATTCCCTACTGGTCTCATCCCATAATTTGCCATCCAGCTCTTGTATGACTGATGATGAGTATTCAGAACAGACTGTATTCCTTTAGATTAGTTCAATAGCAATCATTACAGTAATAGCATGAGTCCAGTCATTAGTAATTCCAATTTAGACTACATTGTTTTGATGTTTTGATCTTTTAATGAACTTGAATTGAATCCTCATGGCGAGCATGAACAAGGTTAGTTAGGGAGAAACCCTGTGCTGGTTTCGCTTTAGGGAGAGAAATTTGTTCACATATTTCTTCTGACGTTCACATATTTTCACAGTGCATCCAGAAAGTAAATAAATTATTCATTTGTTTTCTTTTGGTGCATCTCTCTCGGGCTTCACATGAGTTTGCCAGTGTTACAGAGCAGGATGTGTGAGAGTAGTGTGTCTTCACACACAAACTAACGCGCACATGCACACCACAGGAGGCTGCTGAGGGGAGGACGGCTCATTATAATGGCTGGAATCAAGTGAATGGAGTGGTATAAAACACATGTAAACCATGTGTTTGATGTATTTGATGCCATTTCATTTATACCATTGCAGCCATTACAATTAGCCCATCCTCCCAAATTAAGGTGCCACCAGCCACCTGTGACACACACACACATCAGGTCCCTCTCCAACCTCACACACAAAGACAGGAACAAATTTTCACCCTTACAAGTCTTTAACGCCACTGGAACATTAACACACATTAACACAAATACCTGAACATAGGTCTGTTATCTCACCATGAATACTGTCATCCGATTGTCTGAGCCTCAGAGGCGTTGTAACTACTTCTGCATTGTCAGTGGTCTGACTGGACATGGGCTGCTCAGAGAGCCACATCACTAGTATGTCCACTCACCATACACAAGGTTAAAGAAAAACCCATTACTCACAGCCCTGAGCACTCTGTCCTCTGTGGCATCACCATACCCTAGTCCCACACAAAAATACAAACAACACAAGCACAGTAAGATACTTCATTCCGACGAAGAGAGTGAATTCAATAAATGTCACAGTGATAGAGAGAAAGGGGGAGAAGGGAAGAGAGAGAAAAATAGATGAAGACAGAATAGAGAAATAGCTTAATATTTCATTGTTGAACTAAAGTTATGTTGTAGCTGGGAGTTAAGCTGAATTAAGCATGAGCTCCAGCGAGGTTTCGAGGGGAGGGGTGTAATATACATCAGGCCTTCCCATTGACTGTACATGCAAAATGATTGTCTATTATGATTTGATGATATGATCTAATCTACACATATCTACGTATAATTACATGAACTGCATTACAAACAGTACCAGTCAAAAGTTTGGACACACCTACTCATTCCAGGGTTTTTCTTTACTTTTACTATTTTCTACACTGTAGAATAATATTGAAGACATCAAAACTATGAAATAGCACATATGGAATCATGTAGTAACCAAAAAGTGTTCAACAAATCTAAATATATTTTATATTTGAGATTCTTCAAATAGCCACCCTTTTGCCTTGATGACAGCTTTGCACACTCTTGGCATTCTCTCAAACATCTTCATGAGGTAGTCACCTGGAATGCATTTCAATTAACAGGTGTGCCTTGTTAAAAGTGAATTGGTGGAATTTATTTCCTTCTTATTAATGTGTTTGAGCCAATCCATATTATGGCAAGAACAGCTCAAATAAGCAAGAGAAACGACAGTCCATCATTGCTTTAAGACATGAAGGTCAGTAAATCCTGAACATTTTTTGAAATTTGAAAGTTTCTTCAACTGCAGTCGCAAAAACCATTAAGCGCTATGATGAAACTGGCTCTCATGAGGTCCGCCACAGGAAAGGAAGACCCAGAGTTACCTCGGCTGCAGAGGATACGTTCATTGGAGTTACCAGCCTCAGAAATTGCAGCCCAAATAAATGCTTCACAGAGTTCAAGTAACAGACACATCTCAACATCAACTGTTCAAAGGAGACTGCATGAATCAGCCCTTCATGGTCGAATTGCTGCAAATAAACCACTACTAAAGGACGCCAATAAGAAGAAGAGGCTTGCTTGGGCCAAGAAACACGAGCAAAGGACATTAGACCGGTGGAAATCTGTCCTTTGGTCTGATGAGTCCAAATTTGAGATTTTTGCTTCCAACCGCATTGTCTTTGTGCGATGCAGAGTAGGTGAATGGATGGAGGAGAAGGTGTGATGCTGTGGGGGTGCTTTGCTGGTGACACTGTCAGTGATTTTTTTTGTTGAATTCAAGGCACACTCAACCAGCATGGCTACCACTGTCACGACTTCCGCCGAAGTTGGTCCCTCTCCTTGTTCGGGCGGTGTTCGGCGGTCAACGTCACCGACCTTCTATCCATCGCTGATCCATTTTTCATTTTCCATTGGTCTTGTCTTGTCTTACATCACACCTGGTTTCAATCCCATCAATTACATGTTGTGTATTTAACCCTCTGTTTCCCCTCATGACTTTGTCTGTGATTGTTTGATTGTATGTTTGTGCAAGTTATGTGTTGGTGTGCGATGGGTTTTGTACCCACTTTGATTATTTTATATATTTGTTTTTTGGAGTTTTGTTTTATTAAACGACTCCGTTTATACCAAGTTCGTTCTCCTGCGCCTGACTTCCCTGCCACCAACACGCACCCATTACAGAATCACCAACCTTTCTATGGAGTCAGCAGGAGAAGGTACCCCGGCCATAGAGGTGGAGGAGCGCGTCCAGGAGCATGCAGTAAAACTTTACCATCTTGGCACCGCCATGGACCGCGTTGTCCAGACAATAGACCGCTGGGAGAGACAGGGAGTTCTTCCAGCGCCTCCACCAGCACAACCGGGGTCTCCCCTGAGTGCTCCTTTCCCGCCTGAACCCAGTGGGATCCGTCTCTCCTTGACACAGGAGTACAACGGGAGTGCTGCCAACTGCCAGGGGTTCCTCCTTCAATTAAACCTCTATCTGGCCACGGTCCACCCAGCTCCATCGGACCGTGAGAGGGTGTCCGCCCTCGTCTCGTGCCTCACCGGGAAAGCCCTGGACCAGTTTGAGGAGTTCACCCGCCGTTTCCGAGCAGTCTTCGACCCCCCCAAAAAATCCACATTTTTCCCGTAGATGTGCCTTTCCCAGTTCACGCCTTAGATAGTCGACCATTAGGGTCAGGGTTGATTAGGGAGGTCACCGCTCCTTTGGGCATAGTGACGCAGGGGGGTCATACGGAGAGAATTAGTCTCTTCCTTATTGACTCTCCTGCGTTTCCCGTGGTGCTGGACCTACCTACTGGTTAGCTTGTCATAACCTCACTGTTTCTTGGCCACAGAGGGCTCTCACGGGGTGGTTGCGAGAGTGCTCAGGTAGGTGTTTAGGGGTTTCCGTTGGTGCTACTACGGTGGAGAGTCCAGACCAGGTCTCCACCGTGCGCATTCCCCCTGAATATGCCGATTTGGCTCTCGCCTTCTCTAAATAGAAGGCGACTCAATTACCACCTCATCGAAAGGGGCGATTGTGCGATAGATCTCCTGGTAGACCCTGCACTACCCAGGAGTCACGTGTATCCCCTCTCACAGGCGGAGACAGAGACTATGGAAACATATGTCTCCGAATCCCTGCGTTAGGGGCACATTCGGTTCTCCACTTCACCCGTCTCCTCGAGTTTCTTTTTTGTGAAGAAGAAGGAGGGAGATCTGCGTCCGTGTATTGACTACCGGGGTCTAAATCAGATCACGGTGAGGTATAGTTATCCGCTACCGCTCATAGCCACAGCGATAGAGTCAATGCACGGGGCGCGCTTCTTCACCAAACTAGATCTCAGGAGCGCTTACAACCTGGTGCGTATCCGAGAGGGAGAAGAGTGGAAGACGGCTTTCAGTACCACCTCTGGGCACTATGAGTACCTCGTCATGCCGTACGGGTTGATGAATGCGCCATCAGTCTTCCAAGCCTTTGTAGACGAGATTTTCAGGGACCTGCACGGGCAGGGTGTAGTGTTGTATATTGATGACATTTTTATATATTCCGCTACACGCGCCGAGCATGTGTCCCTGGTGCGCAGAGTGCTTGATCGCCTGTTGGAGCATGACCTGTACGTCAAGGCTGAGAAATTCCTGTTCTTCCAATAGTCCGTCTCCTTCCTAGGGTATCGCATTTCCACGTCAGGGGTGGAGATGGAGAGTGACCGCATTGCAGCCGTGCGTAATTGGCCGATTCCCACCACGGTAAAGGAGGTGCAGCGATTTTTAGGGTTTGCCAACTACTACCGGAGGTTTATGCAGGGTTTTGGTCAGGTGGCGGCTCCCATTACTTCACTGCTGAAGGGGGGCCCGGTGCGCTTGCAGTGGACAGCTGAGGTGGACAGGGCTTTTAGTCACCTGAGGGCTTTGTTTACCTCGGCTCCCGTGCTGACCCATCCGGATCCCTCTTTGGCGTTCATTGTGGATGTGGACGCATCCGAGGCTGGGATAGGAGCTGTGCTCTCTCAGTGCTCGGGTACGCCACCGAAGCTCCGCACCTGTGCCTTCTTCTCGTAGAAGCTCAGCCTGGCGGAGCAAAACTATGACGTGGGGGACCGGGAGTTGTTGGCTGTCGTCAAGGCCTTGAAGGCGTGGAGACATTGGCTTGAGGGGGCTAGACACCCTTTTCTCATCAGGACTGACCACCGCAATCTGGAGTACATCCGGGCGGCGAGGAGACTGAACACTCGCCAGGCAAGGTGGGCCATGTTTTTCACCCGTTTTGTGTTTACCCTTTCTTACAGACCAGGTTCCCAGAACGTTAGGGCAGACGCATTGTCCCGGCTGTATGACACAGTGGAGTGGCCCATGGATCCCACTCCCATACTCCCCGCCTCTTGCTTGGGGGCGCCAGTAGTGTGGGAGCTGGACGCGGACATTGAGTGGGCGTCACGTGCAGAGCCCGCTCCCCCTCGGTGTCCAGCTGGGCGTCTGTACGTTCTGTCTGCTGTCCGCGACCGGCTGATCTATTGGGTCCACACGTCATCCTCCTCTGGTCATCCAGGAATCGGCCTGGACGGTGCGCTGTCTTAGTGGGAAGTACTGGTGGCCCACTTTGGCTAAGGATGTGACGGTTTATGTTTCCTTCTGCTCTGTGTGCGCCCAGTGTAAGGCTCATAGGCACCTGCCCAGAGGTAAGTTACAACCCTTACCCGTTCCACAACGGCCGTGGTCGCACCTGTTGGTGGATTTCATAACCGATCTTCCACCTTCACAGGGTAACACCACAATCCTGGTTGTTGTGGATCGTTTTTCTAAGTCCTGTCGTCTCCTCCCTTTGCCCGGTCTCCCTACGGCCCTACAGACTGCAGAGGCCCTGTTTACTCACGTCTTCCGGCACTACGGGGTGCCTGAGGATATAGTGTCTGATCGGGGACCCAGTTCGCGTCGAGGGTCTGGAGGACGTTCATGGAACGTCTGGGGGTCTCGGTCAGCCTTACCTCAGGTTTTCACCCCGAGAGTAACGGGCAGGTGGAGAGAGTTAACCAGGATGTGGGTAGGTTTCTGAGGTCTTATTGCCAGGACTGGCCAGGAGAGTGGGCAGCATTCGTGCCCTGGGCAGAGATGGCCCAGAACTCGCTCCGCCACTCCTCCACTAACCTCTCTCCCTTCCAGTGTGTATTGGGGTATCAGCCGTTCTGGCTCCTTGAAATACTGTCAAGACTTCCGCCAAAGTTGGTCCCTCTCCTTGTTCGGGCGGTGTTCGGCGGTCAACGTCACCGACCTTCTAGCCATCGCTGATCCATTTTTCATTTTCCGATGGTTTTGTCTTGTCTTACATCACACCTGGTTTCAATCCCATCAATTACATGTTGTGTATTTAACCCTCTGTTTCCCCTCATGTCTTTGTCGGTGATTGTTTGATTGTATGTTTGTGCAAGTTATGTGTTGGTGCACAACGGATTTTGTACCCACTTTGATTATTTTATATATTTTGTTTTTTGGAGTTTTGTTAACTTTTATTAAACAACTCCGTTTATACCAAGTTCGTTCTCCTGCGCCTGACTTCCCTGCCACCAACACGCACCCATTACAACCACAGCATTCTGCAGCGATACGCCATCCCATCTGGTTTGTGCTTAGTGGGACTATAATTGTTTTTCAACAGGACAATGACCCAACACACACCTCCAGGCTGTGTTAGGGCTATTTGACCCAGAACGAGAGTAATGGAATGCTGCATCAGATGACCTGGTCTCGACAATCACCTGACCTCAACCCAATTGAGGTGGTTTGGGATTAGTTGGACCGCAGAGTGAAGGAAAAGCAGCCAACAACTGCTGAGTATATTTGAGAATTCCTTCAAGACTGTTGGAAAAGCATTCCAGGTGAAGTTGGTTGAGAGAATGCCAAGAGTGTGCAAAGCTGTCCTGAAGGCAAAGGGTGGCTACTTTGAAGAATCTCAAATATATTTTGATTTGTTTAATTATTACTTTTTTCGTTACTACGTGATTCCATATGTGTTATTTCATAGTTTTGATGTCTTCACTATTATTCTACAATGCAGAAAATAGTAAAAATAAAGAAAAACCCTTGAATGAGTACGTGTGTCCAAACTTTTGACTGGTACTGTAGATTTCACTATATATTCCCATTCAATCATGGCTAATCTGCCATAGACAAATATACAAAGGCATGACAGTAATATGATCTACTCTGTGCATATCTACAATGACATTTACATGAACTACATAATTTACACCATCTATTCCCATATCCTTACTGCTAATTCAGCCATAGAAATAGAGATAGGCATGGCACTCAGATGGGAAAAGTAATGAGGCCTGTTTTTCTAATGAGCTCGGTGTGGGAGTGAGTGAACATCTATGACAATTCATGTAGCCTCAGATAATGTACCAGAAGGAGAGTGATCTCTCCTGCCGACCGACATCGAGGGTCACCAACAGCCAAGCTGCCCTCTTCATTTGGACAACGAAATAACAGAGCATTACGTTTCCCATGCCACCCTGCTCTACACAGGGCCTGGTGATTATATGCTGCTTCAGATGATAACCTGTGATTAAACGCAGCTAAAGCTGGTCAAGTCAAGGATGTAATTTTCCTATTCTGTCAGATAGAGCCTGTCATAGTCAAGATGTTCTCACAGTATAAGTAAGAGGCAGAATGTTCAGTAGCCTTCTGTTGCATGGACACTCGCAGGTGCGCACACACACACACACACACACACACACACACACACACACACACACACACACACACACACACACACACACACACACACACACACACACACACACACACACACACACACACACACACACACACACACACCACAGACACACAAACACACACAACGTGTGCAGGCTAGCAACTTGATTTAACATTGAGTTACCCTACAAGCACATACAGCCGTACACTTACACACACACCCCCTAACACACAGGTACGTACACACTCTTACACTGAGACCCACACAGCTTGATTTAACATTGTGTTAGCCCGCCAGGAGCTCAAATCGCTATATTTTCATGCAGATCAATTATTCATTAGAGAGGCTCTTAATGCAAAGTATTAATATATGACTGTCTGAGCATCACTTCTTTTAGACCTGCTATCAATCTCTCTACCCTTTCTCTCTCTTCCCCATCTCTTCCTTTCTCCTATATCTCTCAATCCCTCAATCTCTCTACCCTTTCTCTCTCTTCCCCATCTCTTCCTTTCTCCTATATCTCTCAATCACTCAATCTCTCTCCCTTTCAGTGTTTATCCCTTTTTCCTCACATACAGTGCATTCGGAAAGTATACAGACACCTTCACTTTTTTCCACATTTTGTTATGTTACAGCCATATTCTAAAATGGATTAAATAAATCCTCATCAATCTACACACCATACCTCTGTCACGTTCGTCGTATGAATCGGACCAAGGCGCAGCGTAGTATGCGTACATTCTTTATTATAATAAGAATGAACACTGAACAAACTAACCAAAATAACAAAACGACACGCTATACAAAACGAGTGCTGACAGGCAACTACACATAGACAAGAACCCACGAACACCAAAGGGAAAATGGCTACCTAAATATGATCCCCAATCAGAGACAACGATAAACAGCTGCCTCTGATTGGGAACTATATCAGGCCACCATAGACATACAAATCACCTAGACCTACAAAACCCTAGACATACAAAAAACCCTAGACAATACAAAAATGAACGTACCCACCCTAGTCACACCCTGACCTAACCAAAATATATAGAAAACAGAGATATCTCAGGTCAGGGCGTGACAACCCCCACAATTCCAAAGCAAAAACAGAAATAGCAAAGGGTATTCCGATCCTTGGCTATTAGACTCGAAATCTCATAGCCATTATCTGGCACTCCCTTAGGTTCCTCCTGTTTCCTCTGATCATACATGAGATGTTTTTACAACTTGATTGTATGTATTGTAATGCTTTTAAAATTGTATAACTGCCTTAATTCTGCCGGACCCCAGGAAGAGTAGCTGCTGCCTTGGCAGCAGCTAATGGGGATCCATAATAAATACAAATACAAAACCCGATCAAACATTTCTGGAGAGACCTGAAAATAGCTGTGCAGTGACGCTCCCCATCCAACCTGACAGAGCTTGAGAGGATCTGCAGAGAAGATTGGGAGAAAGTCTCCAAATACAGGTGTACCAAGTTTGTAGTGTCATACCCAAGAAGACTCAAGAATGTAATCACTGCCAAAGGTGCTTCAACAAAGTACTGAGTAAAGGGTGTGTATACTTATGCAAATGTGTTATTTCAGTTTTATTTTTTATTTACATTTGCAAAAATATCTAATAACCAGTTTCTGCTTTGCCATTATGGGGTATTGTGTGTAGAATGATGAGGGAAAAAAAACAATTCAATCCATCTAAGAATAATGCTGTAACATAACAAAATGTGGAAAAAGTCAAGGGGTCTACTTTCCGAATGCACTGTAAACACCACACACACATACACACACACACACACGCACGCACGCACGCACGCACGCGCTCGCACGCACGCACGCACACACACACACACACACACACACACACACACACACACACACACACACACACACACACGCACACGCACACGCACACGCACACGCACACGCACACACACACACACACACATTCTGTCACGACTCCGACCGAGGCAGGCTCTCCTTCCCGTTCGGGTGGCGCTCGGCGGTCGTCGTCACCGGCCTATTAGCTGCCACTGATTCTTCTCCCCCTCCTTATGTGTTTATTGGTTACACCTGTTTTGTGTTTGTTCTAATTAGTTGGGCTTTATTAGTCAGCCGGCCCGCCCGTTTCTTTGTGCTGGATTGTTTGTTGTAAGCCTGGTGTTTGTTACAGACGTTACGTGTTTGTGTATGTTGGTGTATAGTGCTGGACTGTTTTCGTTCCCCGTGTCTGGGGCAGTTTAGTTTGAGCACCCAGTGTTGAGTGGGGTGGCCGAGGTTCACCGTGTTGCATTAAAAGAGCATTATATGGAACTCTCTGTTTTCCTGCGCCTGACTTCGCACTCCGACACCCAGTATCTTACACATTCATTTTTCATTTCCACTTGTATGCCAAGAATAGGAGACATAATTACAGGATACAAGATGATTGTGCATGTGTATGTGTGTGAGAACTGAGTGTGTGAGTGTGTGCATGTGTGTGTTTATGCGTGTCTGTTCTCTCCCACCTGCGGTGGAGCATAGCCCCTATAAAGCTGTTATCACCTGGGTCTGGTTCAGTGGGGGTTCCTCAGTGGAGGAAGGGGAGGACCAACCTCCTCAGTGAATTTCATAAAAATAAAAATAGTGAAACATTAAAAAAAATACTTTTTAGATTAAACTATACTAAATATATTAATGTCACCAAATAATTGATTTAAACACACTGTTTTGCAATGAAGGTCTACAATAGCCTCAACAGCACTCTGTAGGGCTGTACCATGGTGTAGCCGGAGGACAGCTAGTTTCCGCCCCCCCAAGGTACATTGAATTCAAGACAAAACCTTGGAGGCTATTGGTTCTCACCCCCTTCCATAGAATTACACAGTAATTATGACAACTTCCGGAGGACGTCCTTCAACCTATCAGAGCTCTTGCAAGCATGAACTGACATGTTTTCCACCCAATCAAAGGATCGGAGAATGACTCTGGTACTGAAAATATAAGCTAGTTAGCACTGCAGTGCATAAAATGTGGTGAATAGTTTACTCAAAGAGAGAGAAAGACAATAGTTGACCAGTTTTGAACAAATTAAATTCTTTAAAAATGAAGGAAAAGCAAGAGAGAGAGAGAGACAGAGCTAGCTATATTTAGTTGTATTTTTTCACATCCCTCTCTGTCTCAAACAGATGTGAGCTAGCTGGCTATGGCTATCCAACACTTGAACTCTTCTAAGTCAAGGTAAGCTTTTTGTATTATTAATTTATTGCCGCCAGGCCCCGGCCGGTGTAACTGCTAAACTGCTTGCTGACTGTACAGTGTACTGCATGATTGTAGCGGGTTTACTAAAGCGTTAGTTCGAGTAGCTATGTTGACTATGATGTTAGCTAATATGGTGACAACGATGAACCCTTTGTGTAGCAGTTAGCAGTTATGATATGAAGGTTTGGCTTGTAAAAGTTTTTTCGCCTGGTCACAGACAGCTGATGCACTGAAGTCCACAAATGAAGGGAAAAGGTGAGAGGAGAACAAGTAGATGCGAGAAGGAATTATACAACGAGCAGATCATGATGTTTGTATGTGGCTGCCATGAACGTGAACAGTGTTGGTGTATGATCAGGGGTGTATTCATTCTGCCGAAAAATGTTTCTTAAACGGAAGCAAACGGAATGAAACGGGGATAAACATACCTGAATTTGTCCAATTGAAACTATATTTTGCAACTGTTGGACAAATGATTACACCCTAGATCAGCTAGATGTAGGCAAGAGTGTGGAAGGCAATATTGAATGTGTCACTGTTTGTCATCTCGATTATTAAATATTTTCTCGACCTGTGCACCTACGTTGTAAACTTTCATTCATAGGCTAGGTTGTAGCAACCTCATGATGGGTACAGGGAACATTTTAGTATCATGTAATAGCCTAAACCTATCAATGTTACATTTAGCTGAGTGAATGGAATATGAATGACAGTCATCCAATGTGCTGTAATAGAAATAACTTTGTCCTGCCTCATCTTAAACGTCACCGACCACCACTGGTCTGGCTAGTCCTGCTTACCCCCTTTGACTGGTCTAACAAACTAATTGCTATCATTGCAGCAACTAGTAGATATTGCAGCTACTCTTTGTCCCTCATCATCACAGTATAATGAACAGAGACAGTTGTGTGCACCGTCTGTCAGTGATATTATTAGACACTAGGAAGAATACATTTTCCAGGAGCTTTATCAAACAGATTTTATAGTTCACACTGGTTCTTTGTCTCTCTCTCTCTCTCTCTCTCGCTCTCTCTCTCTCTCTCTCTCTCTCTCTCTCTCTCTCTCTCCCTCTCTCTCTCTCTCTCTCTCTCTCTCTCTCTCTCTCTCTCTCTCTCTCTCTCTCTCTCTCTCTCTATGTCATTACCTTTCGTTCTCTCTTTTTTCTTTCTGTTTCTCTACTTCTCAGGACTTGATTATGTGGGCGTCAACCTCTGTACAAACACAACTGTCTGTTTCGACAACTTGATTGGAGTCCACCCGTGGTAAATTCAATTGATTGAACATGATTTGAAAAGGCGTACACCTGTCTATATAAGGTCCCACAGTTGACAGTGTATGTCAGAGCAAAAACCAAGCCATGGATTGGCACAGATCTGAGGAATGGTTCCAAAAAATGTATGTAGCATTGAAGGTCCCCAAGAACACAGTGGCCTCCATCATTCTTAAATGGAAGAAGTTTGGAACCCCCAATACTCTTCCTAGATCTGTCTGCCAGGCCAAACTGAGAAATCAGTGGAGAAGGGCCTTGGTCAGGGAGGGAACCAAGAACCCTATGGTCACTCTGACATGCTCCAGAGTTCCTCTGTGGAGTTGGGAGAATCTTCTAGAAGGACAACCATCTCTGCAGCACTCCACCAATCAGACATTTATGGTAGAGTGGTCAGATGGAAGCAACTCCTCAGTAAAAGGCACATAAAGCCTCTCAGACCATTAGAAACAAGATTCTCTGGTCTGATGAAACACAGATTGAATTCTCAGGCATGAATGCCAAGCATCACATCTGGAGGAAACCTGCCACCATCCCTACGGTGAAGCATGGTAGTGGCAGCATCATGCTGTGGGGATGTTTTTCAGCAGCAGGGACTGGGAGACTACTCAGGATCGAGGCAAAGATGAATAGAGCAAAGTACAGAGAGATCGTTGATGAAAACCTGCTCCAGAGCGCTCAGAACTTCAGACTGGGGCGAAGGTTCACCTTCCACCAGGACAACGACCCTAAGCACACAGCCAAGACAAAGCAAGAGTGGCTTCGGGACAAGTCTCAGTCCCTGCCGCTGAAAAACATCCCCACAGCACAATGCTGCCACTACCGTGCTTCACCGTAGGGAATGCTTTTGAATGGCCCAGCCAGAGCCCAGACTTAAGCCCAATCAAACATCTCTGGAGAGACCTGAAAATTAGCTGTGCAGTGACGCTCCCCATCCAACATGACAGCTCTTGAGAGGATCTGCAGAGAAGAATGGGAGAAACTCCCCAAATACAGGTGTGCCAAGCTTGTAGTGTCATGGCAAGAAGACTCGAGGCTGTAATCACTACTAAAGGTCCATCAACAAAGTACTGAGTAAAAGGTCTGAACACTTATGTAAATGTTCTAAACATATATATATGTATATTTATTACACATTTGCAATTGTCATTATGGGGTATTGTGTGTAGATTGATGAGGGGGGAAAACGATTTACTCTATTTTGGACTAAGGCTATAACTTAACAAAATGTTGAAAAAGTCAAGGGGTTTGAATACTTTCTGAATGCCCTGCATATTACCAGTACATATTATTAACGTCTGAGTAGAATATAGAGGGGATCTCAGTGAACAATGGAACCTGTGGGAAGGTGTGTTTGGCAAAATGTCTGCGAACACACAGTCCTTAACAGACAACATACATACTTTACCAGTCAAAAGTTTGGACACACCTACTCATTCAAGGGTTTTTCTTTATTTTATTTTTCCCTATTTTAAACATTGTAGAAAGTAGTGAAGACATCAAAACTATGAAATAATACATATGGGATCATGTAGTAATCAAAAAAGTGTTAAACAAATCTAAATCTATTTTATATTTGAGATTCTTCAAACTAGACACCCTTTGGCTTGATGACATGTTTGCACACTCTTGGCATTCTCTCAACCAGCTTCATGAGGTGGTCACCTGGAAGGCATTTAAATTAACAGGTGTGCCTTTTTAAAAGTTAATTTGTGGAATTTCTTTCCTTAATTGTCACATCTACTCCCGCTCCTCCCCTCCGGCTTTCAACGTTGCCGGTTTACTAACCACCTGTCCTGGGAATCATCATTACGCACACCTGGCTTTCATCATTACACGCACCTGTGCTTCATCATCAAGCACACCTGTTCTCCATTACCTCACTCATTACCTCACTCATTACCTCACCTTTATCTGGCACTCCCTTAGGTTCCTTCCCCAGGCAGTATTGTTTCTGTTTGTTCATGTCTAGATGCTACTCCTACGTTGTATCATTCCATGTTCGTTGTTATATTAAACTTACCACCTGCACCTGCTTCTCAACTCCCAGTGTCTACGTTACATTAATGCGTTTTAGCCAATCAGTTGTGTTGTGACAATGTAGAGGTGTAATACAGAAGATAGCCCTATTTGTTAAAAGACCAAGTCCATATTATGGCAAGAATAGCTCAAATAAGCAAAGAGAAACAACAGTCCATCATTACTTTAAGAGCTTCCTGCCATCCAAGACATCTATACCAGGTGGTGTTAGAGGAAGGCCCTAAAAATTGTCAAAGACTCCAGCCACCCTAGTTATAGACTGTTCTCTCGTCTACCACACGGCAAGCGGTACCGGAGCACCAAGTCTAGGTCCAAAAGGCTTCTTTTTTTTCTTCTATCCCAAAGCCAAGAGACTCCTGAACAGCTAATCAAATGGCTACCCAGACCCCTTTTACGCTGCTGCTACTCTCTGTTTGTTATCTATGCATAGTCACTTTAACTCTACCTACATGTACATATTACCTCAATTACCTCAACTAACTGGTGCCCCTGCACATTGACTCTGTACCGGTACCCCCTGTATATTGCCTTGCTATTGTTATTTTACTGCTACTGTTGAATTATTTGTAACCTTTTCTTTTATATTTTTTACTTAACACTGGTTTAAAAATGCGTTGTTGGTTAAGGGTTTGTAAGTAAGCATTTCACTGTAAGGTGAATACCTGTTGTATTCGGCGCTTGTGACAAATTCAATTTGATTTGATTTGATTTGGTCAGCATTTAGGAAGGAGTTCCTAATGTTTGGTATACTCAGTGTAAATCATCACGAGTGACACACAGTATACAGGTACAGTACTGCCTGCTGTTACTATGTCAGCTTGGCAATAATAAGAAAAGAGATACGATCTACCCCAGGAACAAGGTCACATATGCTCAAAGGAGGTTTTGTTTTGGTAGGACATGTTGGAGAAAATACATGGGAATCGGAGACGCTTATTACACAATCAGGAAAATCATGTGTGAGGAAATGCAGGGGAGAAATTTACCCAATACACTGTCATGAAAATGAACAATTTCATGTAGACATGAGGTCACACCAGGAAATATAGACAATAAAGAAGAAAGAGCAACCCTATTGACAAGATGGATGACTCAACACCAGCTCAACCGCAACTGTAGCATATTAGCAGTGGGTGGGTGTCTAATGCACACAACTCAACTACTATATTCACTTTGTCGATGAACGCTATTCTCAGAAGCTCTCAGTATTCTATGTGTTTCCATATTGTTGATGTAGGTGCTAATGCAATGATTACGCAGTTGGGATCGAGGGGATCAAATCAAATCAAATCAAATTGTATTGGTCACATACACATATTTTTCAGATGTTATCGCAGGTGTAGTGAAATGCTTATGTTCCTAGCTCCAACAGTGCAGTAATACCTAACAATGCAAAACAATATATGAAAATCCCCAAAATAAAAATAAAGGAATTAAGAAATATAGAAATATTATAATGAGCAATGTCAGAGTCCGGAATATAAATATACAGTTGAAGTCAGAAGTCTACAAACACTTAGGTTGGAGTCATTAAAACTTGTTTTTCAACCACTCCACAAATTTCTTGTTAACAAACTATAGTTTTGGGAAGTCGGTTAGGACATCTACTTTGTGCATGACACAAGTAATATTTCCAGCAATTGTTTACAGACATATTATTTCACTTATAATTCACTGTATCACAATTCCAGTGGGTCAGAAGTTTACATACACTAAGTTGACTGTGCCTTTAAACAGCTTGGAAAATTCCAGAAAATTATGTCATGGCTTTTTTCCCCCATTTTCTTTTCACGTGTTTATTTATTTATTATTATAAAAAATATATATAAAAAAAATACAGATCAACAATTTACATTCTTACATCATACAAAACAGAACGCAGGTATTAATGAGAAAATACTGGAACAAAAAATAAAAAAATAAAAAAACAATTCTAGTGCAATTGTAATCACTCTGAATTTTTTTTTAATCCTGTAATGATTTAGGAAAATGTTATTCTTGTTATTGTTCACTAGGGTTAATGTTTCAATAAAATAGTTAAATTCAATCAAACAAAAATTAATTTTGGTTGTTGTTTGTGCATGAAGTATTTGGCAACAAGAATTTAAAAAAATCACAATCATTTCAGTGGTCTTGTTATCATTGCAACAGTAACATATTATATCTTTCATGCCAAAAACATAGGTAGTGTTCATAATTGTAAATAAGTATTTTGCAAGGTTTTCCCAAAATGTTTTTCACAGAAAATGCAGATATCATCAATAGCCACAAATTTGGATATCATAGAATTACATGGATATATCTTATGTAAAATTTTGAAGTGCACTTCCTTAACTTTGTTTGGTATACAATATTTGTAAGGCCTTAACCATGCATTTTTCCCAGACAATGTCAGGAATACGCATGTTCCAGAAAAACTTTCCTCTCGGTGTAAGTTGGTTTTTTGAATGAAGAATTTGTCTTATATATTTATTACAACAAGATTTCTCAAGTAAGCCCACGCCTTCCAATCTGAGTTCTGGATAAACTTTGTGATCATTACCAAAGCTAAGATGAGTTTTCATTCGTGTAGTTAGACCACTGGGAACGGCTTTGATCACAGAAATAAACTCTCCGAAAGGTATTGGAAACTCTTTCAATGTTATGTTGTGAGAATATTACCCTTGTTGTCGAAAACATCAAGAACAAAGTCAATATTCCTCCCATGCCAGCTGGGGAAGAACAATGACTTATTCCTTACAGTTATGTCTGAATTATTCCACAAAATAGCTTTACGTGGGGAAAAATTGTGCAATAAATATATTTTCCAGGCCATTAAAGCTTGTTGGTGAAACCTAGTCAATTTAGCAAGTAATCTTTCAGGAATATAATTACATTTCAGTAAAAAACGAAGACCTCCCAACTTATGAAACACATTATTTGGAATGAAATACCATATTGAATCAGTATTGATCAAACATCTTTTCAACCAGTTTATCTTGAAAGTGTTATTTATGTCAACAAAATCCAACACTTCCAGACCGCCTTCAGCTCTTTTGTTAGAAAGGATTTACTTTTTTAGTTGGTGAGACTTATTTTTCCAGATGAAGTCAAGAAAGGTCTTCTTGATCTCTTTACAAGTAGCAGGATTTACACATAACGATAATGAGGGGTACACAAATAGAGACAGTCCCTCTGCCTTGGACAGAAGTACTCTCCCAAGTATAGAAAGATCTCTTTGTAGCCAATTATTGAATATATTTTTGGCTTTCTTAACTTTAGGAGAGAAATTCAAATGTTGTCTGGCTAAGTGTTTTTTTGACAGATGTATTCCTAAATATTTAACACAGTCCTTTACAGGAATATTTTCTATTTCTTTATCATCAGAGTCAAAAAACATAAGATTTCACATTTAGAAACATTCAGTTTTAATCCTGATGCAATAGAAAATGTAGTTATAGCATTAAGGGCATAGGCGACTTGGTCTTTGTCTCTTAAAACCTTTTGTCAATAGGGGGAGCTGTTAGCACAATTTTTTTTTTTACATTTCCAAATTAAACTGCCTCGTACTCAATTCTTGCTCGTACAATATGCATATTATTATTACTATTGGATAGAAAACAATCTCTAGTTTCTAAAACCGTTTGAATTATGTCTGTGGGTGAACCAGAACTCTTTCTACAGCGAAAATCATGACAGGACATGCGAAGGTCAGAAAACTAGGCTCTGTTCTCAGATCAGTTTAAAGCTCTGTGTGTGCCCTATGGGTCGAAATGAACTGCACCCGCCTTCCCCTGGATGTCAGTAACCAATGAGAAGTGGAATGGAGTCTCTACGTATTTCTCAGAGTTTATAAAAGGCCATGGAGTGACATGTCCGTTCTTTTGGACGCTCGTCAAGGCGCAAGAGAGGACATCAGAATGGCATGCTCAAAAGCTCTCGTTATCGGCATAAGATATATCCGTCTGTGATTTAATTCGATATAGGTGTTAGAAACATCATAACGAAGTTATTTTAAACCGATTTATATCAGTTTATGCGAGTATATTGCTATTTTTCGGAATTTTCGTAGTATTGCGCTTTGAGGATTTGGACATGTGTGTGCCACGTAGCTATTGTTAGCTGCTAGTTCCGAAGTTGAAGAGGACGTTTTACAACAAAGCAACGATTCTTTTGGACAAAGGACAACTTGCCCAAGATTCTGATGGAAGCTCGTTCAAAAGTAAGAGCTATTTATGATTTTATTCCGTATTTATGTGGAAAAATGTAAACGCATTTGTCGGCCATTATTGCGGCACTAGTCTGGCTGTAACGCACACTGTATGTCTAGTAACGTTAATTTTAAAAATCTAACTCAGCGGTTGCATTAATAACTAATGCATCTTTCATTAGCTGTCCAACCTGTATTTTTTTAGTCAATCTAATCGATAAATAATCGTAAACTTAGGTGCCTTTCCAAGATGGCGCCGGCCAGAATGCATGCCATGTTTTGACTGATTACATTGCATAACCACGATTTGTGATGCTAAATATGCACATTTTCGAACAAACTCTATATGCATTGTGTAATATGATGTTACAGGACTGTCATCTGAAGAATTCTGAGAAGGTTAGTGAAAAAATTAATATATTTTGGTGGTGATAACGTTATCGCTCTTTTTGCCTTGAATCAATGCTGGGGTGATGTTAGCTCATGTGGTATGCTAATATAACGATATATTGTGTTTTCGCTGTAAAACACTTAGAAAATCTGAAATATTGTCTGGATTCACAAGATCTGTGTCTTTCAATTGCTGTACGCTGTGTATTTTTAAGAAATGTTTTATGATGAGTAATTAGGTAATACACGTTGCTCTCTGTAGTTATTCTAGTCGCTTTGGTGAGTTTTGTGATAGTGGCTGCAATGGTAAACTATGATTTATACCTGAAAAATGCACATTTTTCTAAAAAAACATATGCTATACCATAAATATGTTATCAGACTGTCATCTTATGAAGTTGTTTCTTGGTTAGTGGCTATATATATCTTTATTTAGTCGAATTAGTGATAGCTACTGATGGAGTAAAAAACTGGTGGAGTAAAAAAAGTGGTGTCTTTTGCTAACGTGGTTAGCTAATAGATTTACATATTGTGTCTTCCCTGTAAAACATTTTAAAAATCAGAAATGATGGCTGGATTCACAAGAAGTGTATCTTTCATCTGGTGTCTTGGACTTGTGATTTAATGATATTTAGATGCTAGTATTTACTTGTGACGCTATGCTAGGCTATGCTAGTCAGCTTTTTTACTGTGGGGGGTGCTCCCGGATCCGGGTTTGGGAGGAACTAGAAGTTAAGAAAAGAGTAGTATCATCAGCCAGTTGGGAAATTTTGATTTCTCTGTTAAAAATGGTTAAGCCATACAAATTTGCATTATTCAGAATATCTAGAGATAGAAGTTCCACAACCAAAATGAATAAAAATGGCAAAATTGGGCATCCCTGTCGTACACTTCTGTTGATACTGAATCTTAAGGAGGTATTTAGGTTTACTAACACAGAACTATTTATATCTTTGTAAAACATACAAATTACTTTGATACATTTTTCACCAAATCCAAAAAGTTTGAGACCTAAAGAGAAATTCATGTTCAATTGTGTCAAAGGCTTTACAGAAGTCCAAAAATAAGACAACTGCATCTGAGTCAATTGCATCTGAATAATCTATAAAGTCCAAGACTAAACGAATGTTAGAGCTTATGTGACGGCCCTTCATAAATCCTGTTTGAGTCTCATTTATAATGGTATCTATTCCTTTCTTTAATCTTTTGGCATAAACCAGAGCAATCAATTTGTAATCAATATTTAATAAAGTTATTGGTCTCCAATTGTCAATGAGAGAAGGGTCTTTATCGGGCTTCGGAATCAATGAAATAAGGCTCTGTTTCATAGTGGAGACCATTTCCCCATTTTTAATGCAATCTTGAAACATATTAAAAATCGGGTCTTCTAGTAACTCCCAAAACTGTCTATAGAATTCAACTGACAGGCCATCAGGGCCAGATGATTTCCCTTTTTTCATTGAATTCAGAGCCTCTCTAATATCTTCAATTGACACAGGTGAATCGCAAACTGAGTGGAAATCTTCCTCAATTACAGAGACATAATTCTGAATGTGGCCAAACGTAGCTTTCACAACCATCTTCCTGAAATTGAGAGCGGTAAAGGTTTTCCTAAAAGGAATTGACAAATTATGATATTGTAATGGGATCTTTGCATAAAATATCGTTAATTTTGAGTGCAGTTATAGATTTTCTTTTGTGGTTTCTCTTTTCAAGTGCAAAAAGTAACTAGTGTTTCTTTCCCCCTCTTCAATCCATTTTTCTCTTGACCTTACAAAGGCACCCTTTGCCAGATCCATGTAAAGCTGTTCTAATTCTAGTTGTAAAGATTTGAATACAGACTCCTCTTCTTCAGATAGATAATCTTTCTTTAGAAAACTGTTTTTCATGAAGTTTCTTTAATTGCATCAGCTCTTTGGCGCGTTTAATGGCTACCACTCTGATTTTATATTTGAAAAATTCCCATCTACTTCCATGACCCAAGTCTTTTCTTGCAAAAATATCTTTAGCTAACGATGTAATGTTTTCAATGAGAGTAGTATCTTTAAGAAGTGTGTTGTTTAATTTCCAGTATCCTCGAATACCTTTAGATTTTTTAGTAGCTTGTAAATTCAGGGAAATCAAGTGATGATCAGAAAAGGGAGCCAACTGATGATCTACATCTATAACAAATTGTAACAAAAAAGGGGAAATTAGGAATAAATCTATTCTAGATTTACATGACATAGTTTTGTTGGTCCAGGTATAACCCTTTGCATCCGGATTGAAATAACGGCAGGCATCCTCAACACAGAGATCCTTGCATAATGTAGTGATAATATTGCTATTTTGAGGGCTTTGACTCGTTCTAGGAGGAAAACGATCAACAGATGCATCAGGTGTTTCATTAAAATCTCCTGAAATAATTAGAAAAGCCTCTGAGTATTTGTTGCTTAAATCCTGTACTTTCCTGTTAAATTGGGTAAAAAGGGTCTTATTAGGAGCATGTGAGTTATGTCCATATACATTATAAATGATGAAAATAGCATTGTCAAGTTTAACAGTTACTATGACCCATCTCCCGTCTTGTGAAGATGTGGATTCTAGAACGTCACCTTTAAACTTGTGAATAAGTATCAAAACACCAGCAGAATGATTTGATCCATGACTGAAATAGGCCATATCTCCCCATTGTGTTTTCCAAAATTTCAATTCACTTTCACCCGAATGAGTTTTCTGAAGAAGGACAAAATCTGCGTTACTGCGTTTACAATATAAAAATAAAGCTTTCCTTTTTTTTGTAAGATTTCTCAAATCCCTAGCATTCAGACTAACGATACTGAGGGAATTGAAAACGAACTCCGGCATTAAAAAAAGAAAGAACACAAATTAGATAACACAAGTAGTAATGTGAACAATAAAACAAACAGTGAACCTTGAGAGGATTACTCAGACGGAAAACTACGCTCAGCTGACGTAGCGGTGTTTAAAACTTCTTATGGCTGCAATCCCGGTAACAGGATCGATATGACAACAGCCAGTGAAAGTGCAGGGCGCCAAATTCAAACAACAGAAATCTCATAATTAGAATTCCTCAAACATACATGTGTTTTATACCATTTTAAAGGTAATCTTGTTGTTAATCCCACCAAAGTGTCCGATTTCAAATAGGCTTTTCAGCGAAAGCACCACAAACGATTATGTTAGGTCACCACCAACTCACAGAATAATTCAGCCATTTTTACAGCCAAAGAGAGGAGTCATAAAAAGCACAAATAGAGATAAAATTAATCACTAACCTTTGATGATCTTCATCAGATGACACTCATAGGACTTCATGTTACACAATATGTCTTGTTCGATTAAGTTCATATTTATATCCAAAAACCTCCGTTTACATTGGCGCCATGTTCAGAAATGCCTCCAAAATATCCGGAGAAATTGCAGTCAAATAACAAATCAAATCAAATCAAATTGTATTTGTCACATACACATGGTTAGCAGATGTTAATGCGAGTGTAGCGAAATGCTTGTGCTTCTAGTTCCGACAATGCAGTAATAACCAATGAGTAATCTAACCTAACAATTCCACAACTACTACCTTATACACACACAAGTGTAAAGGGATAAAGAATATGTACATAAAGATATATGAATGAGTGATGGTTCAGAACGGCATAGGCAAGATGCAGTAGATGGTATAGAGTACAGTATATACATATGAGATGAGTAATGTAGGGTATATAAACATAAAGTGGCATAGTTTAAAGTGGCTAGTGATACATGTATTACATAAAGATGGCAAGATGCAGTAGATGATATAGAGTACAGTATATACATATACATATGAGATGAGTAATGTAGGGTATGTAAACATTATATTAAGTGGCATTGTTTAAAGTGGCTAGTGATACATTTTTACATACATTTCCTTCAATTCCCATTTTTAAAGTGGCTGGAGTTGAGTCAGTATGTTGGCAGCAGCCACTAAATGTTAGTGGTGGCTGTTTAACAGTCTGATGGCCTTGAGATAGAAGCTGTTTTTCAGTCTCTCGGTCCCTGCTTTGATGCATCTGTACTGACCTCGCCTTCGGGATGATAGCGGGGTGAACAGGCAGTGGCTCGGGTGGTTGTTGTCCTTGATGATCTTTATGGCCTTCCTGTGACATCGGGTGGTGTAGGTGTCCTGGAGGGCATGTAGTTTGCCCCCGGTGATGCGCTGTGCAGATCTCACTACCCTCTGGAGAGCCTTACGGTTGTGGGCGGAGCAGTTGCCGTACCGGGCGGTGATACAGCCCGACAGGATGCTCTCGATTGTGCATCTGTAGAAGTTTGTGAGTGCTTTTGGTGACAAGCCAAATTTCTTCAGCCTCCTGATGTTGAAGAGGCGCTGCTGCGCCTTCTTCACAACGCTGACTGTGTGGGTGGACCAATTCAGTTTGTCCGTGATGTGTACGCCGAGGAACTTAAAACTTACTACCCTCTCCACTACTGTCCCATCGATGTGGATGGGGGGTGCTCCCTCTGCTGTTTCCTGAAGTCCACAATCATCTCCTTTGTTTTGTTGACGTTGAGTGTGAGGTTATTTTCCTGACACCACACTCCGAGGGCCCTCCGAGGGCCCTCCCTGTAGGCCGTCTCGTCGTTGTTGGTAATCAAGCCTACCACTGTAGTGTCGTCCGCAAACTTGATGATTGAGTTGGAGGCGTGCATGGCCACGCAGTCATGGGTGAACAGGGAGTACAGGAGAGGGCTCAGAACGCACCCTTGTGGGGCCCCAGTGTTGAGGATCAGCGGGGTGGAGATGTTGTTACCTACCCTCACCACCTGGGGGCGGCCCGTCAGGAAGTCCAGTACCCAGTTGCACAGGGCGGGGTCGAGGCCCAGGGTCTCGAGTTTGATGACGAGTTTGGAGGGTACTATGGTGTTAAATGCTGAGCTGTAGTCGATGAACAGCATTCTCACATAGGTATTCTTCTTGTCCAGATGGGTTAGGTCAGTGTGCAGTGTGGTTGCGATTGCATCGTCTGTGGACCTATTGGGTCGGTAAGCAAATTGGAGTGGGTCTAGGATGTCAGGTAGGGTGGAGGTGATATGGTCCTTGACTAGTCTCTCAAAGCACTTCATGATGACGGAAGTGAGTGCTACGGGGCGGTAGTCGTTTAGCTCAGTTACCAATGATGGCCCTCTTGAAGCATGTAGGAACAGCAGACAGGGATAGGATTGATTAAATATGTCCGTAAACACACCAGCCAGCTGGTCTGCGTATGCTCTGAGGACGCGGCTGGGAATGCTGTCTGGGCCTGCAGCCTTGCGAGGGTTAACAGGTTTAAATGTTTTACTCACCTCGGCTGCAGTGAAGGAGAGCCCGCAGGTTTTGGTAGCGGGCCGTGTCAGTGGCACTGTATTGTCCTCAAAGCGAGCAAAAAAGTTATTTAGTCTGTCTGGGAGCAAGACATCCTGGTCCGCGACGTGGACAGAACAGAACAGAACAGAACACAACAGAAATACTCATCATAAATGAGTATTTGATGAAAGATACATGTTTTACATAGAATTAAAGATACACTTGTTCTTAATGCAAACGCTGTGTCATATTTCAAAAAGCTCTACGGCAAAACACAATATTCAATCATCTGAAAACAGCGTTCAGCCACAAAAGCAAGCCACACAGTTACCCGCGCAAATTGTGCAGTCAACAAAACTCATAAAAAGCAATATAAATCTTCACTTACCTTTGCTGATCTTCATCAGAATGCACTCCCAGGACTCCCACTTCCACAAGAAATGTTAGTTTTTTTCAGTAATGTCCATCATTTGTGTCCAAATAGCTATTTTTGTAGCGTGTTTGGTAAACAAATCCAACGTCAGGGAAGCGCTAAAACCTGACGAAATGTCCAAAAGTTCCGTAACAGTCCGTAGAAACATGTCAAACGATGTATTGAATCAATCTTTAGAATGTTTTTAATATAAATCTTGAATAACGTTCCAACCGGAGAATTACATTGACTTCAGATGAGCGATGGAATAGAGCTCCCTCTCATGTGAACGCGCATGGTCAAAGAATGGTCAGGTCATGGCAGACTTGACTAATTCCCCTCTCATTTGGCCCCCCTTCACAGTAGAGGCATCAGACAAGGTTCTACAGACTGTTGATATCTAGTGGAAGCCGTAGGAAGTGCAAACTCATCCATATCTCGCTGTGATTTCAATGGGATCTTGGTTGAAAATCGACCAGCCTCAGAATTTCCACTTCCGGTTTGGATTTTTTCTCCGGTTTTTGCCTGCCATATGAGTTCTGTTATACTCACAGACATAATTCAAATAGTTTTAGAAACTTCAGAGTGTTTTCTACCCAATACTAATAATAATATGCATATATTAGCAACTATGACTGAGAAGCAGGCCGTTTACTCTGGGCACCTCTGTGCACCTTTCATCCAAGCTACTCAATACTGCCCCTGCAGCCATAAGAAGTTTTAACAGAATAACAAATCTATTTACTTCCTTTTTTTTTGTTGGCAAGTGTTCATCAGTTGTTGTTCGAACGGTACATTTATTCATGGTAGTACCTTAACTGTAGTCTTGGTAGTACTCACAGTTCCAATTTGGTTAATGTCAACCGAGATACCCAGTAATCATTCTTCCTTCGATAAATGAGTGTGGGCCCAGCCTTCTTTCCCTCTTGTCGTGCCTTCTGTATAAGCAGCCACAGTTTCTCTCTGGCAGCCTGATCCTGCGGTATCAGAGCTTCTTTGATGCAGAGCTTCTTCTCGTCCAGAAACTTGTTCCCCGTGGCCATTTTCCAGATGATGTCCCTGTTATGGCGCATAGTTAAGCGCAAGATGATATTGCGAGGGGTCCATCAGATTTTTCATTTCCCAAGTCGATGTACCACATCAATCGCATCTCTTAGCCTGTCTTTGATGCACGGAGCCACCTTTCCCAGGATATTAATAACTGCTTCCCTAATATCCTCTACCTCTTTTACACCTTGGATTTTCAGATTCCACCTGCGAGAGTACATTTAAGTCATTTAGCAGACGCTCTTATCCAGAGCGACTTACAAATTGGTGCATTCACCTTATGATATCCAGTGGAACAGCCACTTTACAATAGTGCATCTAACTCTTTTAAGGGGGAGGGGGGGGTTAGAAGGATTACTTTATCCTATCCTAGGTATTCCTTAAAGAGGTGGGGTTTCAGTACATTTGAAGTTCAGCTACATTCTCACACAGCTCATTATTTTTGGATTGCATTTTCTTCAACTCATTCTCTAGGAACGTTATCTTTTCCTTGTTCTCGCTCACAATTTAGTGTTGCTGATTGACAGTTTCTGACAAATTATCGATAGTCTTTGATATTTCTTCAGTAGCCCGCTCTATGATGGACACTTTGGAGAGCGTTGGGTCTTGTTTAGTAGACACGTTGGAGAACGTGACGTCTTGTTTAGTAGACAGGGACTGGATTGCAGAGAAAAGTTCAGACATGGAAATGTCGTCTTTTACTTTTTTCACCAGTGGATTTTTAAATGGGTTCTGAGGTGAAGAGGTTGCAAGGATTTCCTCCTGGTCAGTTTTGTTCATTCTCTTGCTTGAGTTCGCGGATTCTTGTGTATCCATGCTGATCTGGTTCTCGTTGTGGCTAGCTAGCATGTCTGCCGTCTTCTGTGAGACATGGATATTTCGTCTACTCTTGTCTTTCTGTCGTGTTCTTCCCATTCAACTTGACAAAAACTAACTCTAAACTTATCCCATGTCCCTAAAACAAGTTATAGTTAGTTTCTTTCAACATTAATAGTCAATATTAGACTGTAGATGTATTTCAAGGCCTACCTTCAAACTCAGTGCCTCTTTGCTTGACATCATGGGAAAATCAAAAGACATCAGCCAAGACCTCAGAAAAATAATTGTAGACCTCCACAAGTCTGGTTCATCCTTGGGAGCAATTTCTAAACACCTGAAGGTACCACGTTCATCTGTACAAACAATAGTACGCAAGTATAAACGCCATGGGACCACGCAGCCGTCATACCGCTCAGGAAGGAGACTGTCTCCTAGAGATGAACGTACTTTGGTGCGAAAAGTGTAACTCAATCCCAGAACAACAGCAAAGGACCATGTGAAGATACTCGAGGAAACAGGTACAAAAGTATCTATATCCACAGTAAAACCAGTTCTATTTCGACATAACATGAAAGGCCGCTCAGCAAGTAAGAAGCACCGCTCCAAAACCGCCATAGAAATGCCAGACTACGGTTTGCAACAAAGATCGTACTTTTTGGAGAAATGTCCACTGGTCTGATGAAAGAAAAATATAACTCTTTGGCCATAATGACCGTTGTCATGTTTGGAAGAAAAAGGGGGATGCTTGCAAGCCGAAGAACACCATCCCAACCGTGAAGCACGGGGGTGGCAGCATCTTGTTGTGGGGGTGCATTGCTGCAGGAGGGACTGGTGCACTTCACAAAATAGATGGCATCATGAGGGAGGACAATTATGTGGATATTGAAGCAACATCTCAAGATATCAGTCAGGAAGTTGAAGCTTGGTTGCAAATGGGTCTTCCAAATGAACAATTACCCCAAGCATACTTCCAAACTTGTGGCAAAATGGCTTAAGGACAACAAAGTCAAGGTATTGGAGTGGCCATCATAAAGCCCTGACCTCAATCCTATAGAAAATGTGTGAGCAGAACTGAAAAAGCATGTGCGAGCAAGGAGAACTACAAACCTGACTCAATTACACCAGCTCTGTCAGGAGTAATGGGCCAAAATTCACCCAACTTATTGTGGGAAGCTTGTGGAAGGCTACCTGAAACATTTGACCCAAGTTAAACAATTTTTAAAGGTAATGCTACCAAATACGAATTGAGTGTATGTAAACTTCTGACCCACTGGGAATGTGATGAAAGAAATAAAAGCTGAAATAAATCATTCTCTCTACTATGATTGTGACATTTCACATTCTTGAAAAATAAAGTGGTGATCCTAACTGACCTAAAACAGGGAATTAAATGTCAGGAATTGTGAAAAATTGAGTTTAAATGTATTTGGCTAAGGTGTATGTAAACGTACAACTTCATCTGTATACAGTGTATTGGGAAAGTATTCAGACCCCTTGACTTTTTCCACATTTTGTTTCGTTACAGCCTTATTCTAAAATGTATTAAATTGTTTTCCCCCTCTACAGACAATACCCCATAATGACAAATCAAAAACACGTTTTTAGAAAACGTTGCAAATGTAAAACAATTAAAACTGAAATATGACATATATGTATTCATACCCTTTACTCAGTACTTTGTTGAAGCACCTTTGCCATCGATTACAGCATTGAGTCTTATTGGGAATGACGCTCTCAAGCTCTGTCAGGTTGGATGGGGAGCGTACTGCACAGCTATTTTCAGGTCTCTCCAGAGATGTTCGATCGGGTTCAAGTCTGGGCTCTGGCTGGGCCACTCAAGGACATTCAGAGACTTGTCCCGAAGCCAGTTCTGCGTTGTCTTGGCTGTGTGTTTAGGGTCGTTGTCCTGTTGGAAGGTGAACCTTCGCCCCAGTCTGAGGTCCTGAGCGCTCTTGAGCAGGTTTTCATCAAGGATCTCTCTGTACTTTGCTCTGTTTAACCTTTCCCTCAATCCTGACTAGTCTCCCAGTCCCTGCCGCTGAAAAACATCCCCACAGCATGACGCTGCCACCACCATGCTTCACCGCAGGGACGGTGCCAAGTTTTCTCCAGACGTAACCCTTGGCATTCAGGCCAAAAATTTAAATCTTGCTTTCATCAGAACAGAGAATCTTGTTTCTAATGGTCTGAGAGTCCTTTAGGTGCCTTTTGGCAATCTCCAAGCGGGCTGTCATGTGCCTTTTACTAAGGAGTGGCTTCCGTCTGGCCAAATTTCAAAAAACCTGTTTTCACTTTGTCATTATGGGGTATTGTGTGTAGATTGATGAGAGAAAAAAACTATTTAAACCATTTTAGAATAAGGCTGTAACGTAACAAAATATGGAAAAGTCAAGGGGTCTGAATGCTTTCCGAAGGCATTGTATGTACAGTGCCTCAGAAAGTATTCACACTCCTTGCCTTTTTCCACATTTTGTTGTCTTGCAGCCTGAATTTAAAATGGATTCAATTTAGATTTTTGTGGTACTGGCCTGTACACAATACCCCATAATGTCGAAGTGGTATAATGCTTTTCGAAATTTGTACAAATTCATTAAAAATGAAAAGTTGAAATGTCTTGAGTCAATAAGTATTCAATCACTTTGTTATGGCAACCGTAAGTTGAAGTTCAGGAGTAAAAATGTGCTTAACAAGTCACATAATAAGTTGCATGGACTCAATCTGTGTGCAATAATAGTGTTTAACATGATTTTTAAATGACTACCTCATCTTTGTACCCAGCACATACAATTATCTATAAGGTCCCTCTGTCGAGCAATGAATTTCAAACAAAGACTCAACCACAAAGACCAGGAAGGTTTTCAAATGCCCCACAAAGGGCACCTATTGGTAGATGGATAAACAAAAAAGCAGACATTGAATTTCCCTTTGAGCATTGTGAAGGTCTTAATTACACTTTTGCTGGTGTATCAATACACCCAGTCTCTACAAAGCTACAGGTGTCCTTCCTAAATAAGGTTCTGGAGCGGAAGGAAACTGCTCAGGGATTTCATCATGATGCCAATGATGACTTTAAAACCGTTACAGAGTTTAATGGCTGTGATAGAATAAAACTGAGTATGGATCAATAACATTGAAGTTACTCCACAATACTAACCTAATAGACAGTGTGAAAAGAAGGAAGCCTGTACAGAATACAAATATTGCAAAAACATGCATCCAGTTTGCAACAAGGCACTAAAATAATACTGCAAAAAATGTGGCAAAGAATTAACTTTTTGTCCTGACTACAAAGTATTATGTTTGGTGCAAATCCAATACAACACATTACTGAGTACTACTCTCCATATTTTCAAGCATAGGGGTGGCTGCATCATGTTATGGGTATGCTTTTAATCATTAAGGACTGGGGAGTTTTTCCAGGATAAAAAATAAACGTAGCGTAGGGGTTGGTAATGTTCTCTAGTTGACCGTGATTGGCTCAGTGTTCTGTCCGTCATGGGGAAACTACTTCCCGCCAAATCTAAGGGTAGAGCTCGAAAATGTCTGCCCCTTGGGTGCTGCCATAGAGTTACATTCGAAGTGTCCATCCAAGAAGGCTCAAGGGCATTGGCCACAGATAAAATGACGTCAAATCACGTTACATCTACAGTAGCTGGACTGATTTCAAAATCTTAGCTAGCAGTCATCATCATGTATCAAGTCGGCAATCTACTAGCAAATCCTTTTTAGTCTTTGTCATATGAAGAGAAATAATGAAGAGAAATTATAGATAAAACGTATCGGTGCTCACCGGCCATTGGACATAAACATTACACAACAAGTTGGAAATTGCAAATTCAACAATGAGCGGTTTGGAAGGAATCAGTGGCTAACTGCAAACATTGCAAAGCAATCACTAGCCTGCTATTCAGTGGAGTGTGTGTGTGTGGTCCCAAATCTGGGTTTAAGGGTCTCTTTTCAAAGCTTAAAATGATAAACATTTAACATTGGCCATGCTGTCAATCCAGCAGGATTTCTGCCGCGCTCAAAACAACTGTTGAAAACAACTTGGAAATCTGACTTCAGTGAGTTCAAGACAAAGGGGAACTCGGTAAAAAATGAGCTCCGACTGGGAAAATACGTTTTGAACGGAATTGTAAGTCGGGAACTCGGGCCTCTTTCTAGAGCTACGACCTAAAGATCACTGACGTCATCATAATTCAATCTTGTTTTTTTCCAGAGTTCCCAGTTGTTTGAAAGCACCATAAATCCAGAGAATGCCAGACTTTGATGACAAAGTTTGATGACAAAATTTGCCCACGAAGGACCGCCGTGCCACCTTCCTGTTCAAGTGAGCACAGCACAACAAGGTGAGTGCAAAAATGTATTGTATGCTGCTGCATAAATTATGTAATATGCCAGGGAGATATGTATACTGTAGCTAAGAAAGTAATACTAAGTGTATGTTGTGTAGTAAGCTGTTAGTAGCCCATGTGCCTCACCCTAATAATTTGTTATATTTTCCCCTCTTAATTTCACCTACTGTTCTGACTTGGTGGTGCACATGTAGCCTATAACCTGTTTTAGATAAATGTAATCATTGAATATTGTAAGAGCTTTCATTGTCTGCTTATATGCCCCCTTTATTTATCCTATGGTTCTGACTTGGTGTACAGGGAGAATACTGTTAGAATGGCCAATGTCCTGAATTTTGTCACTGTACATTTCAAAAGTGCTGAACAAATAGTTATATTGACTACGTCCGCCCTAGATAACTCATTAATGTCTTAATTGAAATTACGAATTGCCTCTTATCCGCTTGTCGTCCCCTCAATTGTCATTAGAAACGACATTTGTTTAAGCAAGTGAGCCATATCAGCGATGTTTTTTTTTAAAGGCAGTAAATGAGGCTGAATTAACTGTTTCACTGCCAGACAAGGCTCCGCTGATAGCCAGCTGTTGCAGTGGTAAGGTGTTGGAACTGCGGTTTGGACTGCTGTTTGGACAGCTTTATGTAGGCCCTAACAGTTTGTGGGCCACGTTTGTCACCGTTATAGTGCAATTCATGTATTGTTTAGTGTTGTGTTGTGTAGTATGTAAACATTATTAAAGTGACCAGTGTTCAATGACTATGTACATAGGGCAACACTCTATGTACATAGGGCAACACTCATAGGTGCAGGATTGAGTACCGGGTGGTAGCCGGCTAGTAACAGTGACTAATGTTCAGGGCAGGGTACTGGGCGGAGGCCGGTGACATGGAATGAATGCATCGGATATGGAATGAAAGCATGTTTATGCATGTATTCTGACTGTGTGTGTGCTCTGTATCTATGGAGAGAGAGCACATCTGGGTGGCGTCATTATTACTCTCTAATACCAGAAGCAGAAGACACCCGAGAGCATGGTCGCCAGGAAACAGGAGCCTGTATCCACTGTCCAGTTTACAGTCCCTCTGTGGTGTGATACTTTCTAACTCTGACTTTGCCGATAGCTACTTTATTGAGGACAATTTTGCTTACTAGTGTATGACTGTGATATGTGGTTGTCACACCTAACTATCTTAAGATGAATGCACTAACTGTAAGTTGCTCTGGATGACTAAAATGTAGATGTAAAAGGATGGCCATAAAACACACACACACACACACACACACACACACACACACACACACACACACACACACACACACACACACACACACACACACACACACACACACACACACACACACACACACACACACACACACACACACACACACACACACACGCTTGTGCACAGAGTCGTGCACTGTAACATACTTTAATTTGGGGTATTATCAACAGTAAAATACTTATTTTACTGCTGCATACTTTAAATGATGGTCCATTGTGGGAAACTGTTGTGTGCAAGGAAATAATTGCTGTATTTCAAATGGTATTGTTATTTCACCCCACAGAATACAGTACCGTATCTTTGGATCACCAAAAACCTTTTGACCACTAGTGGGTGCATGGTATTGTCTCATTAACATATTTTGAGGCGTGCATCCTTGAGTGAGAAGGCTGTACCAATTTAACTCCTGACATAGGTGGTTATACTGCCCCATCAAATTAAAATGTATAGGGGACAGAATGGAGTGGCAACAAGTCTTAAAACCTAAATGGTTGAGCATTTTGGCATGTTGTTTTGGTCTGTTTTGCCTTGTAGTCGCAAGGGATATAAAACACCAAATATTCATATTTTTACTCGTTATTCACTGTGTATTTATTCCTCGTGTCACTATATCAATATTTTCTTTTTTTAAAAATCTTTAGCTCTGCATTGTTGGAAAATGACCCTTTAGTAGGCATTTCACTGTTACTCTACACACATTGCTTACCAGGCAGGTGACAAATAAAATGTGATTTGGTCCATTTATTCATGAATTAATTCTGATTATGGTAGCATTTACATTTTTACAGTATAGTACAGTCAGTTTTACAATATTGTAGTGTGTCATTACACAGTACCTGCTTTGATACAATTTTAAGATTACACTAGATGTACTGTAAAATTAAATACTGCCTGTAAATTACTGTCAAATTCACGACAACCCCTTTACAGTGTGGGTGAGCTGTTGGTTTACTCAAACTCAAAGGGCATTTGGGGGTGGAGTATTGACTCAGAATGAAGGATGAGTGTTTAGCCTCAGATGGATGCACACACACACACACACACACACACACACACACACACACACACACACACACACACACACACACACGCACGCGCACGCGCACGTGCACGCGCACGCACGCACACACACACACACACACACACACACACACACACACACACACACACACACACACACACACACACACACACACACACACACACACACACACACACACACACAATTCAGACTGCTGACACTCCTCCGCACAGGAAAGCTCTCACACAGCCTTGATAAGAGCGTGCCATGCATTACCATGGTGATCTGTCTATTGGCACCTAACAAACCAATCGGATGGGGGTTTAGTGTTTGTAAACACAGATTTCTAAGTCCTGCTGGTGTGTAGGTTGGCCGAGATCCCGCCTCAGGGCTGATAAATGGTCAGGTCAGTCGGTTCTCATCTCTGCTGCTGCCTACCCGCAGAGGAGGAGAAACATGAGCTGTTTACCCCAGGGCTGAGTCATGCAAACAGCTCTCTCTCTCTCTTAAACACATACACACGTAGGTGCACACACACACATACACACAAAGGCACGTGTGCACTCACTGACGCAATCCAATCTTCTTATGCAAACTGTGTCGCTCTCCCCCTCTCAAAAGCTCTACCTTCTCTCTCTTTCTCTGCCACATTGTCTTGTATCATACAGAATACAGATTCTCTAATCGGCCGTCAGATTCTCTCATCGTTTTTTTTCTCCACTTCCCTCTCTGTCTTTCTGTCCCTCTCTCTCTCTCTCTCTCTCTCTCTCTCTCTCTCTCTCTCTCTCTCTCTCTCTCTCTCTCTCTCTCTCTCTCTCTCTCTCTCTCTCTCTCTCAGCACCTGCCAAACCCAGTTGGCAGCACACCTCTACCCAAATAAAGAAATCAGAGCCCAGCCTCTTCTCAGTCACACATAGCCCTTAAACACCTAAACACTCTCACCTATAAATATCAATCAATGAAGACATACAGCCAGGGGTATTTTCTCAACACAATAACAGGACTAGTGCTTTACAATACAACCACGGCTAATAGAGTGAAGTGATCAATTGTTGCGGATGACTTATTGCATCATTACTGCCTTCATGGGACCTTGGTCTCCCCAAATCCAGAAAACACCTGGTATTTTTGGAGTCAGTAGTATTGACAGTGCTTTAAGACTTTGTGTTATACTAGGGAGGGTTGTCAGTTTGGTCAGGCCGGAATTACCACTTTGTCACACAATGACCATCAATGACCATCTTTACTATACCCCTTTAACAGATACTGTCCAAGTACTCTCCTGTATCTTGGTCTTAGTAATAGATATATCCTACATGTTTGGAGCATGCTCTGAGCAACACATATCTAGCAAAAGTGTATTTTCCCATAGAGATAACACAACAGCAGAGCTATTTTAAGCCTCTACTGACTCCCACTTCATCTACCGGTGTGTGTTTTTGTGTGAGAGAAAAGTGTGTGTGTGTGTGTGTGTGTGTGTGTGTGTGTGTGTGTGTGTGTGTGTGTGTGTGTGTGTGTGTGTGTGTGTGTGTGTGTGTGTGTGTGTGTGTGTGTGTGTGTGTGTGTGTGTGTGTGTGTGTGTGTGTGTGTGTGTGTGAGTGACAGAGAGAGAGAGATGGGTTTCAGTATTCTATCTAAACTCCCCCTTCCCCATAAAACTTGCTTCCTCAGTTTGAACCAAGCCAGCCTGTTAGCAAAATGTTTTTATTTGATTTGAAATAGCTGATGGGAATGCCTCTCACCATTAAAACATGCTTGACACATAGAAATCGAAACACTCCATTTCCATTTCAGAGGAACAACCTTCCACTATCCATTTGTATAAACGTATGAATCCATTTTGATGATGCTCCATTTTTTGAAAAAGGTAAATATGGGTTTTTTCTCTCATTGATATTTGCCTTGAGAAGGTGATTTGGTAAGTGCAGTATGTTTTGTGAGATTGAGCTAATATTACGAGGAGGGGGAGGAGATGTTAGTGCATCCTTATTTTATGACTAGTTGTAAACAACAGCATTTGTAGTCTGAGTCCACCGCGGAATGAACACCTTCCTAATATTGTGTTACAGTGGTAAAGTACTGTAGGGGGTAATCATAGGGTAGTGTCAGTTAAATATACATAACTTCTTAGGGATAGGGGGCGACATTTTCACTTTTGGATGAATTGGTGCCTCGTACTCTGTCCTAGATCATATGATATGCATATTATTATTACTATTGGATAGAAAACACTCTGCAGTTTCTAAAACTGTTTGAATTATATCTGTGAGTAAAACAGAACTCATATGGCAGGCAAACTTACAAACAGGAAGTGAAAATTCTGAAATGGGTCGCTGTGAAAGGCATCGCCTATTCAAATGCCTTATATTTATGGTTCTGTATGCACTTCATACGCCTTCCACTAGATGTCAACAGGCAGTAGAACGTGGAATGAAGCGTCTAGCCTGATGTGGGACCGAATGAGAGCCTTTGGAGTGACAAGTCAGGCATATTGCCAGTTCTTGGCCACGCACACTGGGAATGTCATGTCCTTGTCTGCAATGCGTTATATAGACGTGAAGAAATGCTCCGTCTGGGACGTTATTGGATATATATGAGAAAAACATCCTGAAGATTGATTCTCAACTGAGTTTGACCAGTTTATTCGATTTGTAATATCACTTTTTGAAGTTTTCGTTCATTAGCGTAAAGTTCTATGGACACGTGAACTACACATGCTAGCCAAAGTTGCTAATTCGACAGAAGTAATGGACATTATAAAACAAAAAAACGATTTATTGTGGAACTAGGATTCCTGGCACTGCATTCTGGTGAAAGATCATGAAAGGTAAGGGAATATTTATGATGTAATTTGTTATTTCTGTTAACTCCAACATGGCGGAGAATGGCTGAGCGCTGTCTCAGATTATTGCATGCTGTGCTTTTTACAGCATGCTTTTTAAATCTAACACAGCGGTTGCATTAAGAACCAGTGTATCTTTAATTATATATGTTAAACATGTATCTTTCATCAAAGTTTATGATGAGTATTTCTGTATTTCACGTGGCTATCTGTAATTACTTTCGCTATTTTGGAGCCATTTCTGAACATGGCGCCAATGTAAAACCACGATTTGTGGCTATAAATATGCACATAATCGAACAAAACATAAATGTATTGTATAACATGATGTCATATGACTGTCATCTGATGAAGTTGTTCAAAGGTTAGTGATTAATTTTATCTCTATTTGTGGGTTTTGTGAAAGCTATCTTTGCTGTGAAAAAATGGCGGTGTGTTTTTGGATATTGTGGTGAGCTAACATAAATATATGTTGTGTTTTCGCTGTAAAACATTTTAAAAATCGGACATGTTGGCTGGATTCACAAGATGTTTATCTTTAATTATATGTACAACATGTATTTTTCATCAACGTTTTATGATGAGTATTTCTGTATTTCACGTTGCTCTCTGTGATTATTCTGGCTATTTTGGAGCCATTTCTGAACATGGCGCCAATGTAAAACCACGATTTGTGGCTATAAATATGCACATAATCGAACAAAACATAAATGTATTGTATAACATGATGTCATATGACTGTCATCTGATGAAGTTGTTCAAAGGTTAGTGATTAATTTTATCTCTATTTGTGGGTTTTGTGAAAGCTATCTTTGCTGTGAAAAAATGGCTGTGTTTTTTGGGATATGGTGGTGAGCTAACATAAATATATGTTGTGTTTTCGCTGTAAAACATTTAAAAAATCGGACATGTTGGCTGGATTCACAAGATGTTTATCTTTCATTTGCTGTATTGGACTTGTGATTTCATGATATTATATTATATACCTGTGGCGCTAGGTTAGGCTATGCTAGTCAACGTTTCTGATGACAGTTATCCCGGATCCGGGATGGGTGGTCCAGAGAGGTTTTAATATGATGCACTTAAGGGTAGCACACACTAAGAGGCTCAGATTGTAGTTGAATAGTTGCTTCATACAAACACACACACTACTCATGTCCAGAGACAGAGGGCTGGTGAATGACACAAAACACTAGTTTCACAACATGCAGTCGCTTTGTTTCTTGCACAAGTCTGTTTGTACTTGTGCCTGTTTGAAGAGCACAGCCACCACAGATGTGTTGCTGCTCACTACATGAAAGAGATGAAAGTCCTAGAGACACGGAGCAGACTGGAGCAGACTGGCCCACTGTGCCTCTGTCCCCTTGCCTCCTTGGCCCTGCTGTGTCACGCTGTGGGACAGTGATGCCGGGTGACAGACCTGCCTGAATGTCAACCAGACACCAGCCATGGTAGCCACAATAGCTGAGAGCCGACATACCAGCAGAGACAGAGGAAGAGAGAGATAGAGAGAGAGAATACAGAGAAATAGAGGGAGAGATAGAGAGAGAGGAGGGAGAAAGGGGGGGGGGGGTTGAGGAAGAGGGGGAGCAGTGATAGAGAGAAACAAAAGATGGCAGGTCCTGTCAATCTCTGTATTTCTCATCTCTCCATGTCTTTACATCTCTGCCAGGTCACTCAAGATCCACTGCGAAATTTAACGTCCATCCAGGTAAGCAGGATGTAGGGAGATTACTACAAAACTGGCCACTAGAGGCAACAGTGAGCGCTATTACTATCAAGTAGGCTTGGGGTTTGCTAGGCCGTTAGGCATAAGACACAAGCCTTGGCTCTGAAGGCTGAGCTTTCAATCCCAGTGATAGGCACTAGTTTTAAATTGCTTTGTTTTAACCCTATCCCAAACCCTAATCCTTAAAGTGGAACTGACAGCGTTTTAACTACTTTGCAGATATGAAACAATCAGACAATCTTAATATCAGTAAAAAATGTCAAATTCCCAGTTTATGCTACAAAACCAACTTCAGAAGAGGTTTTAAAAATAGGTTATATTTTACTCAACATTCTATGACGTACACTAAGGCATTGTTGGCAGAATAGATAGATGCAGTTCAATGCATGATTAATATAATTCACCAATACATTTCTTGGTAGTCCAAAGAATATTGCTATCAGGTTGTAAATCACAGGTGGCCTGGTACATTGTTTGCTGCCTCAAATCGGGATGCACTACTTCAGTTTCAACATTCAATATTTTGGACAAAAACGGACAAATGTAACAAAGGCTGGGAATGTCAATACAATCAAACTAGCAAAGACAATGATCACAAGTCAGTCATAATGTGGCTAATAGGCTAGCGTATCTATTTATGTAACAAGTTAAAAACCTAACATTAGCTAGCTAGGTAGCTGCTAGGAGGATGTCATATCTTGTCATTCGAGGAATGGGTGAGTGACTGACTTTTCCCCTCAAATCGTTTTTCAGTGGCTATACACAGCTAGAGATGTAGGTGTCATTTGGTTAGCTAGCAAGAACTTGAACGAATGTTATTCAGTTAGCATATATCTTGCGTTCGCAAATTCACTCTGACAATCTACTACGATTTCAGAACACTCTCATCTGAGTGTGCAAGAGTGCAGAAAAACTGATGAATTTATGAACATGCAACACCCTGAATATGACCGGTGTCAGCACACAGCCTGGCTAACCAGCGCTGCTAGGGCGAGTAAAATGTGAGGTGTTCTCTCATTTGTGTCTGGAAGTAGCTACTTAGCAAGCTAGCCAACGTTAGCCAGTTATCTTGGGTGCTTGGTTGGGACAAAACATGTATTGGCAGGCAAGTTGCAAAAGGACGAGTAGGCTACAATTCCACATCGTTTATCAGTGCAATTTTGACTGTGGGTTTATCTATTGTTCCTTCGTTATATTTTAGCTCATCTTGCTCTGGCTAGCATTAGTTGTTGATCTTCTTGATGTGCATAACTGAGGGAGAGAGAGCCTACCTTTTCTGTGGTATTTGCAGAAATCCATTCAGGCGTATTTTGTGGCTTTTGGCGGATGTGTTCTAATGATCAAAATTCAGGCTGTTGAAACTGCACACACAGTTCAGTTCGAAGTGAATGATGGCAGGCCTGTGTGGCAAATGGCTTGTTTGCAGAAAGGCCTAATGTAGATCTGATTGGCTATGGTACACCGGTCTGCGTAGACTCCGATCCTGGATTAGACAGATGTTTTTATTAGGTTTTATTTACTACAGTGTCTATTAATTTTTCAATTGCACGTCCACTTTCCCACTCTATATTGCTATAGAATTTTCACAAAGGCCTTAGTATACGTAATTCCCAAACATTTGAAGAATTTATGAAAATGTGAAAATGACCATATCTAAGTGCTTGTTTGTCAGATTTTTTTTTAAGCATCATAGTCTTCCTGGGGGAGTATATGAACAGACTTGAATAAGATTTAATTTTGATAAAATGCTGTCAGTTCCACTTTAACATTCGGAATGAATGCCTAAACTTAACCTTCGAAATGTGATGTTAATGAATAAATGTTAGAATCTGCAGTGAGATTAAGAGCTTGTTGTACATCTACTGTGTATCAGCTCATAAACTGAAATGACCCTTATGTTGAAATGAAGAGTGTCACTGAAAATTATACTGTAATTGAGATGATAATACAGTGAGAATAGTCCTGTTAGTGAGACCTAAGACAGTGCTAATAAGGTTTTTAAAATAGCTTCAAGGAGGAGGTTGCTATGGCAGCACGGCAACCACCCTTGACAAAATGTGTATATTTAGAAAGTGTGAAACAAAATAGAAACCAATCATTACAATTTATTCCTTATGGAGGGTATGCCGGAATGTATTTAGGAATATTGTGTGTGTTTGAGTGTGCGTGCACGTATGTACTGTATGTGTCTCTGTGTTCAACAAGCTCTCAAAGACTCACTGCAGAATCCAACTTTTGTCCATAAACGACACATTTTTAAAGTTAAGTTTATGCATTAATTCAGAATAGGGTTTAGGTTTGGGATAGGGTGTAATGTGCGCTAAGAGTCGGGAAGCAAGTTCAGGGAGTGAGAGTTTTAATAAATAAACACAACATAATACAAAACAAGAAACACGAACAACGCACAGACATGAAACAGAAACAACAATGCCTGGGGAAGAAATCAAAGGGAGTGACATATATAGGGAAGGTAATCAGGGAAGTGATGTAGTCCAGGTGAGTCCGATGACGCGCAGGTGCACGTAATGATGGTGACAGGTGTGTGCCATAATGAGCAGCCTGGTAACCTAGAGGCCAGAAAGGGGGAGCACATGTGACAGTATCCCCTCCCCGATGCGCGGCTCCAGCCGCAGGACGCGACCAAAATGACAATCCCGGGGATCAAGAGCAGAGGTGCGGGAAACCTGTCAATCCGGCTGAGACGCAGGAGCTTGGCGACTTAGACCGCCGGAGAGAGAGCATACCTGACAGTACCCCTTCCCGGCGCGTTCGGCTCCAGCCGCAGGACGACAACCCAAGGGGCGATCCCGGGGATCAGGAGAGGAACAGTCACCCCTGCTGATGCGCGGGAACCTGTCGCCAGCTGGGACACGGGAACCTGTCAAATCGGCTGAAGCCTGACGAGCTGGTGGACACAGGGGAGCCTGGCGAACCGACGAAGGCGTGAAAGCCCGAAGAGCTGGCTGAGGCAGGGGAGCCTGGTGATCCGGCTGAGGCTTGAGAGCCTGACGAGCCGGCAGAGGCAATGGGGCCTGGCAATCTGGCTGAGGCATGAAAGCCTGTAGCGGCTCCCGAACCCGACGTCATTCCACCTGACACAAAAAAAAAAACACTCCCTGATGCTTCCCTTAGGTGAGGCGCTATTCTGTGATGATGTGCTGAGAGTCAGGAGGCAAGTTCAGGGAGTGAGTGTTTTAATAAATAAACGCAACATAACACAAAACAAGAAACACGAACAATGCACAGACATGAAACAGAAACAATAACGCCTGGGGAAGGAACCAAAGGGAGTGACATATATAGTGAAGATAATCAGGGAAGTGATGGAGTCCAGGTGAGTCTGATGCGCATAATGATGGTGACAGGTGGGCACCATAATGAGCAGCCTGGTGACCTAGAAGCCGGAGAGGGAGCACACGTGACATAGGGAAGGAAAAAAAACAACAACAAAAAACGAGTGCCTAGCACTGGGATTGAAGACAAAAAAATGATTCCTAGCACTAGGATTGAATACAAAAAATTATTCCTAGCACTGGGATTGGAGACAAAAAATAATTCCTAGCACTGGGAATAAAAAATAAAAAAACTCAGAGCCGGAGTTCACAGCTTATACCCATCCAACATCCTGGTCCACAACACCCAATCATAACCCAAGCCTACTTGATGGTAATAGCGCTCACCGTTGTCCCTAGTGGCGGGTTTTGAAGGCATTTCCCAACGTCCTGGGGGCCTAGACAGACGTTGCATTTCGAAGTGGATCTTGAGCTACCTGGCTGCTTTGTTACTGTGTGTGTGAGACAAATAATAACAGTATGTGTGTACAGTATATGTGTACAGTATGTGTGTGTGTGAGCGAAAGATAATGACAGGATGTGAATGTGTGTCTGTCCATGTGTGAGCACCATATCAGGGGCTGTGGTAGCAAGAGATCCAGTGTTTCTCAGCTAATTAGAGACATGTGTTAGTGAGACAGGGGCTTAGTGAGCAAGCTTCTCATACCCCCCCACCCCCAAAATGATGGGAGTTGAGTGCTGTGGAGCATCTGTCTGGCTGAGCTGCATGGTGGCAGAGAGGTGGGGTGACAGCAGCTAAACTACGTTAATGAAGACATCAGCTTACAGTCTGAGTCACAGGCAGCTGCCAAAACTCACACGTTACTAGTGTGTGAACCAACACCGCTGACAGCCCAGCTCGAAGGCCGAGACACACACACACACACAGAACAGACAGTATGCAGTGCTTGTGAATGCAGCTTGGAGAGAGAGGCTGATATAGTGTGGGAGTGAGAGAGCATCATGACTGTGTCTCACAGCCAGGGAGATATATGGAGAAAAAATGCGAGAGAGACGACAGCCTATCTCTCTCTGTGTGATGGTTTGATCTGATTTCATTTATTTCTTGGCTAGTCTGTAGTCCTATTAGTTTCCTGCGGGAGGTGACTTGAGGACACAGCAGTCAAGCAGACTGATCAATTGCAGCTGGCATTGAAAATATGAAGAAGTTAATTGCACATTTCACTCATCACTGCTGAAGTAACCTCTTCTAACCATCATCAGTTACTATGGTAATTCTGAGGGCTTGTGGATACACGAGAGAAAAAAAGTCACATTTTCTCTCTCTAGAATTTCTCAAAATGTTGTAGATAGGGCTGTTACGGTGACCGTATTACCGCCACACAGGTGGTCCCGAGTCATGAGGGCAGTCAAATTCCATGTGACCGTTTAGTCACGGTTATTAGGGCTCTGCAAGCTCTGATGCTGCTGATGGTCATTAGGAGCCTACCAAACTTGCTAACTGCCTGGTACTCAGCACTCTATATTCCCTCTAATCACTCTGACATCAGTGCAAATGTAATCGAAAATCTAATCAAAAACGTAATGAGAGCCCATGAGCTCATGTTCCGCAACATTTCTATAGGCTATGCAATTGTGTGAGAAAACAGAGTGAAGCCTTCTATTAAAAAGAGGAGGATCCCATGAGCTTTCTATAGGCTGGGGCTACTATATTTATTTCTCAACTTTCCTAATATTAAGCACATTAATTGTCTTTACAACAGGAGTATAGTCAGATGAATTATTTATTTTCTGCCCCTGTCTCGAGGCAGGTGCATAATAAGGGTCCAAAACAAATGTAACAAATATTATTTAATACAGTTGAAGTCGGAAGTTTACATACACGTTAGACAAATATATTTCAACTCAGTTTTTCCCAATTCCTGACATTTAATCTGAGTAGAAATTCCCTGTTTTAGGTCAGTTAAGATCACCACTTTATTTTTCAAGAATGTGAAATGTCAGAATCATAGTAGAGAGAAGGATTAATTTCAGCTTTTATTTCTTTCATCACATTCCCAGTGGGTCAGAAGTTTACATACACTCAATTCGTAATTGGTAGCATTACCTTTAAATTGTTTAACTTGGGTCAAACATTTTGGGTAGCCTTTCACAAGCTTCCCATAATAAGTTGGGGGAATTTTGGCCCATTCCTCCTGACAGAGCTGGTGTAACTGAGTCAGGTTTGTAGACCTCCTTGCTCGCACACGCTTTTTCAGTTCCGCACACACATTTTCTATAGGATTGAGGTCAGGGCTTTGTGATGGCCACTCCAATACCTTGACTTTGTTGTCCTTAAGCCATTTTGCCACAACTTTGGAAGTATGCTTGGGGTCCTTGTCCATTTGGAAGACCCATTTACAACCAAGCTTCAACTTCCTGACTGATATCTTGAGATGTTGCTTCAATATATCCACATAATTGTCCTTCCCATGATGCCATCTATTTTTTGAAGTGCATCAGTCCCTCCTGCAGCAAAGCACCCCCACAACATGATGCTGCCACCCCCGTGCTTCACGGTTGGGATGGTGTTCTTCGGCTTGCAAGCCTCCACCTTTTTCTTCCAAACATAACAATGGTCATTATGGCCAAACAGTTCTATTTTTGTTTCATCAGATCAGAGGATATTTCTCCAAAAAGTACGATCTTTGTCCCCATGTCCAGATCGTAGTCTGGCTTTCTTTATGGCGGTTTTGGAGCAGTGGCCTCTTCCTTGCTGAGCGGCCTTTCAGGTTATGTCGATATAGGACTCGTTTTACTGTGGATATAGATACATTTGTACCTGTGTCCTCCAGCATCTTCACAATGTCCTTTGCTGTTGTTCTGTGATTGATTTGCACTTTTCGCACCAAAGTACGTTCATCTCTAGGAGATGCTTCTCCTTCCTGAGCGGTATGACAGCTGCGTGGTCCCATGGTGTTTATACTTGTGTACTATTGTTTGTACAGATGAACGTGGTACCTTCAGGCATTTGGAAATTGCTCCCAAGTATGAACCAGACTTGTGGAGGTCTACAATTTTTTTCTGAGCTTTTGGCTGATTTCTTTTGATTTTCCCATGATGTCAAGCAAAGAGGCACTGAGTTTGAAGGTAGGCCTTGAAATACATCCACAGGTACACCTCCAATTGACTCAAACGATGTCAATTAGCCTATCAGAAGCTTCTAAACCCATGACATAATTTTCTGGAATTTTCCAAGCTGTTTAAAGGCACAGTCAACTTAGTGTATGTACATTTCTGACTCACTGGAAATGTGATACAGTGAATTATAAGTGAAATAATCTGTCTGTAAACAATTGTTGGAAAAATGACTTGTGTCATGCACAAAGTAGATGTCCTAACCGAGTTGCCAAAACTATAGTTTGTTAACAAGAAATTTGTGGAGTGGTTGATAAACGAGTTTTAATGACTCCAACCTAAGTGTACGTAAACATCCGACATCCACTGTATGTAAAGACAAGATTAAATCAAGTATAGTCTGATGAGTGACAATATTAGCTTATCTCTTGTGAATGACATATTATCACTTGTGAATGATGCCCAGCGTAAGGCAAGAAACAATATATACCTTTTTTTGCGACTTTTTAAAATCATTGTCCCGATCCTCATGTAACCTAGCCCATATGCCTATATGTTTTGATAACGTTTGTATCGCAACTAAAGTGGCCAAATAACTTCTTAAAATTAAGCACATTAATCCACTTTACAAGGGGTGTAGAACCTAACTGGCATACATACGCAGCGCTTGAGTTTTACGTTAATGGAAGATAATTTATCATAAAAATGCACCTTTAGAGTAAAAACATTACATGCATAATTGCATTTGCGGTCACTTTTGATAATGATGTTTTCCCACTAATGGAACATTCGCGCTTACAACCTAATGTCGTGTGTGCATTGATGCACTTATAATGTGAAGACATAGCCTAATTGTTTATCAACATTTTAAGCTAAACGTTGTAATCTGTTGCGTCAGACTCATTGCGTAAAAAAGTTTTCGTTGATGCTAGTGGATGTATTAATTTGGAATCTATCACATCCCACAATTTTCCCAGACTATGTTTGGAATATTTATTTCTTGCACAGAATAGAATAGATCAACTTCTGTACTATGGGGGATAGTAGATTGACATAGGCTAGTGCTTTTACTGTTCGTTAAGCCTACTCATCTTGTTGGCTGACGAAAGTAAATGTGGATACTTCCAATATCTTCAATATGCGCCTCGGAATTGGATAAGGACTCACGTAGTTGCATCCCCGATATGTCTGTCTTCACTTGTAGCCTGTGAGAAAGCACCGATCACATGATGGCGAGTCATGTGATTGAGAGGTGCTTCAGAACAAGCAGCATGCAGGGAGAAGGGAATTAAATGATTATATTGAGCCCAAGGGCACAACGGCCACTGGCCGCAAAAGGCATGATTTTTTAGGGGGCATTACGGCCACACAAAAGGGATGCTGCAGGGAAATTCGAGGCATTATCAAGTGCTTGTCAAATTGTGAATGAGAGACTGATGAAGTGTGTACAGCCTGCAAAAAAAACAAAGAAGAGCTCATGCCTTTCATGAAGCCTTAGAATGTATTAAATGTCAAAACATATAGCTCAAAGTTTGTATCACAACTAAAGTTACATAAATAACTCTAAATTAAGCATATAGGAGTACCTGTTTATTTGTTAACCACTCAACACAGAATAGCAGCATGTGCGCACTCCCTCAAATAATTTGGAGAAAATATACTTTCTATTTTATTCAGCTTGGTACAATTGTATTCTTTATACTAGAAAATAATGCCACGGAATTCTAAGCAAATCTTGTCTGCTAAATGAGTGTAGCCCACAGCCATATGGCATAGCAAGATCAGGACCTAACATAAGGACAGCTCAAAGTATGCTATAAATAGACTACATTTTCTTCATATCATGTTTCTTAAGACCTGTCTAAAATAAAAAAATAATGGATTTATTGGGCAGGTGTAGGGTATATTATATGGATTTATTAGACTTTTTAAAATGTAGATGTTCCAAAGGTCTGCATCAGTGGTTTGTATGCTATGTCTGGAAGCCAGGAGATGCTAAATATGTTTATGTTAATTAACGGTCAATTACCGTGAGATCAGCAGCTATTTAATTGACAATCACCGGCTGACAAAATGTTGTGACCGCCACAGCCCTAGTTGTAGAGATGCTTACTTTTCCTCACGTGAAGAGAGACTGGGGTGAGAATGCAGACATGCAACCTGGCATGTGAAAGAAAGACCTACAGAGACATACACACACCGCAATGTCATTCTCTCATTTTCCCTCCCTCTCTCTCCTCTCTCTCCTCTCTCTGCTCTCTCTCCTCTCTCTCCTCGCTCTTCCTCCCTCTCTCAAAAATGGTAAGAGCAGCAACAGGGTACAGTGTGGGTAATGTCACATCGACTGTGACACTTCTCTCCCCTCCATCTGTCCCCTCTCCTCTCGCAGGAGAAAAAAGCATTTGTGGCCAAACTGATGGACTGTCAGATGTAAGTTTAGTCTGTAAGAGGTATTGGATAACGCATTGTTAGATTAGGGTTTGACTTGGCTGAGAGTGACTGATAGATGGTCCGATATGGGTTGAGCTGAATTGGTACTTGTGTTGGCAGATAAAACTGACTGAGCTAATGTTTTGGGTCTGGGTGACATTTTCCTGTCCTCTGATCCCGGAGCTAAAAGGCAGATGGAAGCCTTGTCAAAGCCAACATCAGATACGCCAAACAGCATGCAAACAACGAATAATTCTGCAGGGAATGATGCCAGTTATGATAGTAACTAGAGAGGCTGCATGATTATTGTGTGTGTGTGTGTGTGTGTGTGTGTGTGTGTGTGTGTGTGTGTGTGTGTGTGTGTGTGTGTGTGTGTGTGTGTGTGTGTGTGTGTGTGTGTGTGTGTGTGTGTGTGTGTGTGTGTGTGTGTGTGTGTGTGATTGTGTGATTGTGTGTGTGTGTGTGTTGATGCCAGTTATGATAGTAACTAGAGAGGCTGCATGATTATTGTGTGTGTGTGTGTGTGTGTGTGTGTGTGTGTGTGTGTGTGTGTGTGTGTGTGTGTGTGTGTGTGTGTGTGTGTGTGTGTGTGTGTGTGTGTGTGTGTGTGTGTGTGTGTGTGTGTGTGTGTGTGTGTGTGTGTGTGTGTGTGTGTGTGTGTGTGTGTGTGTGTGTGTGTGTGTGTGTGTGTGTGTGTGTGTGTGTGGAATCAGAGTGCTCCCTTTGTATAGGTCTAACAGTCACATACAACTTACAAGCATCAGCAGCATGTTGTTTATGCTGTTAAGCCCATGAGACCAGACTGTTTGTCCTTAAAATGTAGATTCTGTGTCGTGTGTCTGCAGAACAGGGACAGCTACAGTGGGATCACTTGTTTAGCAGAGTGGCCTAGGGAGAATAGCATAGAAAAAACCCGGAAGAAAACCATTAGAAATGTGGGCACTGTACTGCAAAGGGAGCAAACGTTACTTACAGACCTACAGTATGAATTCATACAAAAACATGTCACCTGTCCAATGATTGAAAGATATAAAAGAGGAGAAGGGAGGAGAGGCTACATGACTAGAGAGAAGTAGAAAAGGGTGAGGCCTCCCATGCCCTCTTGCTCTTGTTTGTGGAGAGAGAGAGTGCAACTTATCACGTTTGTCTGGTTTTAGATGTATTGTTTTATTCATGCAACTCCTAGCACGAACTAAAATGGCTACTGCAGATAGAATAATGATGGTCTAATTCCATTCCCACGCATCCATCAATACAGTGCTTTGTAAAGCTGTCAGATGGAATGTTGATTTTTTTCATTAAAATCCATATTTGATGTTTCTCTCTCAAAGGCGACAGACAACGTCTTTCAAAAATGATTACAGAAGCGTCAACAACAACGCTACACACGCACTCATGCACACACTGCAGAGCCTGAATCAGGCCTCTGACAGCCCATAGTAAAGCTAGCCTTCAGGCATTGACACAACAGCCAAGCTGAGGAACTGAATAAATCTATTCACAAACAGTGGGTTGCCACAGACAGAGAATACTATACATTTATTGGAATTTACTCTAACAGGTGCATGTTAAAGAGTCAGTACCAGCCGACTCCAGAATGCAATACAATAGCCCTTCAATACATTTGACTTGCACCACTAAACTACCCTATTTATTCCCCTTGATGGAGAGTGGGCTATAGAGTAGGGAGTTCCTGAGAGTTGCTAGTTCCTAAGAGCTCCCCTGACAGTGAAGAAAACAGATTATTACTCCATATTGCACCATTTAAGCGGTTTTTGTTTTGGGCTTTTCAGATTTCTCTAGCAGCAGGCAGTGTGTCCGGGGATCAACATCAGATATGAGAGAGAGAGTCAGAAAGACTGTACAGTCCTGATTCTTGGCAGTGTGTTAGATAGATGGATTCCAGAGAGAAAGAGAGGGGTGAAACGAGGAGAAGAAGTAATGAGAGAGAGAGAGAGAGAAGCTGAGTGAGAGATGGAGAGAGACAGTCACAGAATTTAAACAGGCTATAAAAGTAACTGAAACCTTACTCCTACATTTAATGCTACACACTACTCAAACTACTACTAATTGGTGTTGCTTGAAAGTGTTTGTGTGTGTGTGTGTATGTGTGTGTGTGTGTGTGTGTGTGCCCTTGCGTATGTGTGTATCACAGAGTGAGAGGTTGATGCTTATATGCTCATTATTCCTTCCCAATTGCAGAATTTTAAACGTGTCTTACTGTCTTAAAACACAGAGAGAATACCAAGGCAGCCACAGCGAGACTCAGCAGAGAGAGACTCAGCAGAGAGACACTCAACAGAGAGACTCAGCAGAGAAAGACTCAGAAGAAAGACACTCAACAGAGACACTCAGCAGAGAAAGACTCAGCAGAGAAAGACTCAGCAGAGAGACACTCAACAGAGAGACTCAGCAGAGAAAGACTCATTAGAGAGATACTAGGCAGAGAGAGACTAAACAGAGAGACTCAGCAGAGAAAGACTCAGCAGAGAGAGACTAGGCAGAGAGAGACTAGGCAGAGAGAGACACTCAGCAGAGAGAGACTCAGCAGAGAGAGACTCAGCAGAGAGACTCAGCAGAGAAAGACTCAGCAGAGAGACTCAGCAGAGAGAGACTCAGCAAAGATAGACTAGGCAGAGAGAGACTCAACAGAGAGACACTCAACAGAGAAACTCAGCAGAGAAAGACTCAGCAGAGAGAGACTAGGAAGAGAGACTCAGCAGAGAAAGACTCAGCAGAGAGACACTCAACAGAGAGACTCAGCAGAGAAAGACTCAGCAGAGATACTAGGCAGAGAGAGACTAAACAGAGAGACTCAGCAGAGAAAGACTCAGCAGAGAGAGACTAGGCAGAGAGAGACTAGGCAGAGAGAGACTAGGCAGAGAGACACTCAGCAGAGAGAGACTCAGCAGAGAGAGACTCAGCAGAGAGAGACTCAGCAGAGAGACTCAGCATAGAAAGACTCAGCAGAGAGAGACTCAGCAAAGATAGACTCAACAGAGAGAGACTCAACAGAGAGACACTCAACAGAGAAACTCAGCAGAGAAAGACTCAGCAGAGAGAGACTAGGCAGAGAGAGACTAGGCAGAGAGACTCAGCAGAGAGAGACACTCAGCAGAGAGACTCAGCAGAGAGACACTCAGCAGAAAGACTCAGCAGAGAGAGACTCTGCAGAGAGAGACTCGGCAGAGAGAGACTCAGCAGAGAGAGACTCAGAAGAGAGACAGTCAGCAGAGAGATGGATGCAACACATGGTAATTCCACAACCCAGTGTGACAGATGACTGTGACTGAAAAGGAAAGAGAGAGCAGTGGTGTGTATTCATGGAGCCAAGGGAAGCCAGGCTTCCCCCCAAAAATGTACCAAAAAAACACAACGTAAATTATCTTTCATCTCTCTGTGTTTTCATAATTTCACAACACGCTGAATGTACACTACATGACCAAAACTATGTGGACACCTGCTCGTCAAACATCTACTTCCAAATCATGGGCATTAATATGGAGTTGGTTCCCCCTTTACTGCTATTACAGCCTCCACTCTTCTGAGAAGGCTTTCCACTAGATGTTGGAACATTGCTGCGGGGACTTGCTTCAATTCAGCCACAAGAGCATTAGTGAGGTCGGGCACTGATGTTGGGCGATTAGGCCTAGCTCGCAGTTGGCGTTCCAATTCATCCCAAAGGTGTTCGATGGGTTTGAGGTCAGGGCTCTGTGCAGGCCCACACCGATCTCGACTAACCATTTCTATATGGACCTCGCTTTGTGCATGGGGGCATTGTCATGCTGAAACAGGAAAGGGCCTTCCCCAAACTATTCCCACTAAATTGGAAGCACAGAATCGTCTATTGTATGCTGTAGAGTTAAGATTTCCCTTCACTGGAACTAAGGGTGCCTAGCCCGAACCATGGAAAACAGCCCCAGACCATTATTCCTCCTCTACCAAACATTACAGTTGGCATTATGCATTTGGGCAGGTACAGTTCTCCTGGCATCTGCCAAACCCAGATTTGTCCATCGGACTGCCAGAAGTGTGATTCATCACTCCAGAGAAGACGTTTCCACTGCTCCAGAGTCCAACGGCGGTGAGATTTACACCACTCCAGCCGATGCTTGGCATTGAGCATGGTGATCTTAGGCTTGTGTGCGGCTGCTCGGCCATGGAAACCCATTTTATGAAGCTCCCGATGAACAGTTCCTGTGATGACGTTGCTTACAGAGGCAGTTTGGAACTCGGTAGTGAGTGTTACAACCGAGGACAGATGATTGTTACGTGCTACTCGCTTCAGCACTCGGCGGTCCCGTTCTGTGAGCATGTCTGGTCTACCACTTGGCAGCTGAGCCATTGTTGCTCATAGACATTTCCACTTCACCATAACAGCACTTACAGTTGCCTGGGCAGCTCTAGCAGGGCAGAAATTTGACAAACTGACTTGTTGGAATTGTTGCATCTCGTTGTGTCGTTGTCCTCCGGTGGCTAGCTAGCTAGCTAAAATTATCCCTTTCCCAAATTAGCCATGGATGGAGATAGAGATTTGGACTTGTGGCCATTCTGATCAAACCATAAAATACATTGTGCCCCTGGACTGAGAGGATGGAAGTTCAATATGTAGCTAGATGTAGATGGCTAATGTTAACAAGCTAACGTTGCCCATGAGTTAGGCTAGCGAGCAAGCACTTTAGCCATGTAGCCTAGGACAACAAAACATTAAAGAGTGTACTGTATGACAAAGTCATTCAACCCCGTTTCTTCAACATGAAAGAGAGGAGGATGGCATTGGCGTTTCAGGTCAATCTCAATGTTTTTTATACTTGCACGAACACACACACACACACACACACACACACACACACACACACACACACACACACACACACACACACACACACACACACACACACACACACACACACACACACACACACACACACACACACACACACACACGCACACACACACACACACACACACACACACATCGTTTTTGGTATCTTTTAGTTGTTACTGTATTAGACTAAGCATTGCTGATTTGATGATGTTGAGGTTGAAATGGTGCTGGAATAGTGGAGGCAGCTCCTGTTATATTTGCAGTGGTTCGAAATCAATAGTTGTTTAGTAGTCCGAAAATGTAGGAAACATGAACTTTCTTGACCAGGCTGTATTTCATGTAACTGATTGTTACATGCAATATAGTTTGTGGACTTCACCAGAGGTTGCTCTCCGGTTTTGTGAAGAAACAAAGGTGTGGTTGAATTTATTCTGTCACTGAGTGTTCTTATTGTCTCTGCCTTTAGGCCTATATATCACGGTGGCAAGGCATGTGAACTAACAGGTTATAGAGCAAACAACGCAGTTATCACAAGACATAGGTTGTAATGTGGCTTTTTTTCCCTGGCTTTGCTTCCTCGGTGATTTTACCACACACCACTACAGAGAGCGAGAGAGAGAGAGAGAGAGAGAGAGAGAGAGAGAGAGAGAGAGAGAGAGAGAGGATGAGAGAGAGAGGATGAGAGAGAAGGGGTTGAGAGAGAGAAGGGGTTGAGAGAGAGAAGGGGTTGAGAGAGAGAAGGGGTTGAGAGAGAGAAAGGAGGGGGAGAGGGGGTGCAGTGCTACTCACTCGTTACAGAGCTGCCAGTGTCCTCCTGGGTAGTCACTGTGGGTGGGGGTTTGATCAAACACTGTTAGAGAATACTCTGAAATCACAGGGTGTTCTATGCTCAGAGGGGGGGTGGGGGGGGGGGGGTGCCACATGCACAAGCACACACTCACACAAGCACACATAAAACACATACCCGGACAAAAATATACATATAAGCAAACTCAAAATGAACACACACACGCAGGCTCACAGACAAACTCAGACATTAACAAACACATAACCACACTCCCCCATTCATGGGCCAAAATTTTGCCGACACACACACATGCTGCATGCATCAACACACTCACACACATACACACATAAGCGCACATCCTACAGTGATTGAAAAACGGGGGCACGGGGGCACGGGGGCACGGGGGCACGGGGGCACAGCCACACCCTCTAGTTAGGATGGGAACAGTCATAGTAGGAATAGTTGGGTCGTTCCGCCAAAATCTGTGCCTTTTGAGATGTGTAACTTGGTGATATTCTAGCCTGTCTATCTATGATAACATAGTTGATGTGTTATGTTTGACCCATTCAGTTTTCCACCACAAAACACCAGAAAATGGCCAAAAAGAGTAGAACCAGCTCACCTGCTTTCACGCTATGATTTGACTATAAGATGTTCAATGTTTCTTTTGAAAAAAATATTTTAAAAGGAATAGTTTCACCTTCTGAAAACGACAGTTAAGTTCACGTAACAGAGTTGATCTTAAAATGTTCAGATGAAAATTAAACACTAATAATAATCTTCAGAAATTACTTTGTCAAAGCAACATAATAACTAGGACTTTTCAATGATGTTGAAAACTTGGAGACATTTCGGGTTAAGTGGGTTAAAATCTTCCTGGAAGTCACAAAGGGCGGACAGAGGGATATGTCAAAATGCTGAATTTTGGCACTTTAGCAAGTTTATTCATTACTCATTTGGGGTCTCAACTTACTGTTGAGAGTTAGAGTAATAGAATACATAAGGTGACATTTAGAAATGTGGTTGTGCATCATCAGTCACTTAATTAGCACATGTCAGCAATTTTATTTTAGATTGTTAAGTTAGTCTAGCGGCCAGCTATCTAAACTTGTAGTTAGCATGGTCAAATTACCGACCGGGGTGGGGCCCATTGATCATCAGTTATCATATTAAAAACTGCAAACATTTGCCTCCACAATATGACAAAATGAGTAGAATTGCATGAAATGAGTTATAAAATTGCTAAATCTTCTGTCCGCCCTCATCAAAGTTGCCCATCCCTGATCCAGACTATTCGAATACAGTGTGACCCAAAACTGCTGTTTTCGCAAGCATGCTCGCTAACGCCTTGATCACACCGATAGTGTCATTGCACAAAATGGTACACAGCATCATCTGGATATGTGTGAAACAAAAGTTCAACATTCACCTTCTGCTACCATTTCCGTCAAGCTGTCTATGCATACAGTTTGATCCATACGTTTAATAAATCCAACGTATGCACCACACAGAACGCACTGCAACTGCCTCTGCAACGCAATGCTGCAAGGCAAACACAGCGTTCCATTGGAAATGACTGTACTTCTGGTGTATCAAAATGCAATAATGCTGTCGGTGTGATCGAAGCGCAGCCCATTGGATTTCATGAAAATGCAACGCATACGGTTGGGATGAGTAGCTACTGGAAGTGTTGTTGAATCCAAAGAGTTGATTCATGGGGATCTACTCGTGAGGTAACATGTCATTACAGAGCCAGTATAGGCCTACTCAGTTGTCCGCATTGTCAAATATAATAGAGCCGTTTTGTCTTTGTCCTCGAGATGATGTAAATACGCTAGTATTGCTCTCCTTTATATAAGGAACAAAGGAAGATATTTTTATCAGCCCTGATCCTCAGTGAGTATAGAGAGAGAGGAGATCACAAACGGAGGAGAGGAGAGGAAGAGAGGGATCAGAGAAAACAAGTGACAAGACAGGTGAGGTGAGGTTACGAGAGACTCAAATGATCTCTAAAATCAAACTGTGACTTACAGGCTGACCACACCGCTCGCGTTGCAAAATATATTTAGAAATCTATGTTATTCAATTATTGCTCCCACACTGCTCGCGCGTGCCAACGAGTGTCTGCGTTGCCAAGGGCTAAAATAGAAATCAGTTCTATTTCTGACGCAGATCGCACTGCAAGTCCTGCCTCTCCCATCTCCTCATTGGTTTGTAGAAGCAGGTACCCACGTGCCATTGGTTATACCCACGTGGGTGACTGAAGACGAACGAGGTCAGTGGCGGTAATGCACCTAATTTATGAAAGTTGCCAATGGCAATATAAAGTCAAGAGAAGAAAAAGCCTGGAAGGAAGAGAGATGACTACAAATGATTCGGTTGACCGTTTTATGTGTGGATTAATTGTCGGAGTAGAGGACCTTGGGCATTTCAGGTAAAATAACAACTCAATGTTTATATCCCAGTACAAATTATCTAGCAACAGCAAGCTAGCTAAATAGGACAAATTAGCTAGCAAGTGCAAGCTAGCTAGCTAAATTGCCATAAATGTTTAATGCTTTTCAACATGTCCCCAAATTAATGGAATTGGTTCAGAGTTTGTTTTGGTATTTTAACCTGCGTGTCGTGATCGCGTTTGGTGTGGGGGTACAAAATAAATGTATGCACGATGGAGCACGATGGAGCACGATGGCGCATGCGCACAGCCGGTTTGGGTTCTGTGTGACACACACGTAACACTGAAGTGATGATCAAAGCAGGTACGCAACTTTGTATTTAGAAGTGTGGGGGACATAATGAAAATTACAACAACAACAAAACATTTTTTTTGGGGGGGGTAGATCAGCTTTAATATTGCAGAAGGATTGTGGCTTCCATCAATGTAATTGTCTGCATCATTTCCAATCCCCCATATACCGTTCAAAAGTTTGGGGTCACTTAGAAATGTCCTTGTTTTTGAAAGATTTTTTTTTACCATTAAAATAACATCAAATTTATCAGAAATACAGTGTAGACATTGCTAATGTTGTAAATGACTATTGTAGCTGGAAACAGCAGATATTTTAAATGGAATATCTACACAGGTGTACAGAGGCCCATTATCAGCAACCATCACTCCTGTGTTCAAATGGCACGTTGTGTTGGCTAATCCAAGTCGATCATTTTAAAAGGCTAATTGATCATTAGAAAACCCTTTTTCATTTATGTTAGCACAGCTGAAAACTGTTGTTCCGATTACAAGCTCCAAATGGCCAGAAACAAATAACTTTCTTCTGAAACTCGTCAATCTATTCTTGTTCTGAGAAATGAAGGCTATTCCATGCGAGAAATTGCCAAGAAACCGAAGATCTCGTACAACGCTGTGTACTACTCCCTTCACAGAACAGCGCAAACTGTCTCTAACCAGAATAGAAAGAGGAGTGGGAGGCCACGGTGCACAACTGATCAAGAGAACAAGTACATTAGAGTGTCTAGTTTGAGAAACAGACACCTCACAAGTCCTCAACCGGCAGCTTCATTAAATAGCACCTGCAAGACACCAGTCTCAACGTCAACAGTGAAGAGGCGACTCCGGGATGCTGGCCTTTTAGGCAGAGTTGCAAAGAAAAAGCGATATCTCAGACTGGTCAATTAAAAATAAAAGATTAAGATGGGCAAAAGAACACAGACACTGGACAGAGGAACTCTGCCTAGAAGGCCAGCATCCTGGGGGTCGCCTCTTCACTGTTGATGTTGAGACTGGTGTTTTGCGGGTACTATTTAATGAAGCTGACCCCAAACTTTTGAACGGTAGTGTATATAAATCTTCAAAAATATATTTCACTTTATTATTTTCCCCTAACTCTACCATCCCTCCCCTAATTGGAGTAAACTAATGGACAACAACACTTAGAATTCTACTTCCAGCTTATACATGCTATATACATTTTACGGACACAATATATTTTACAATAGCTATATTTTGTTGGTTTTTAATCCCATCCTTCAGCTCCACTCAAACCTCTCCCATCTATCTCTGAACACCATACAGTTTTGATTTCTATTTGCCATATATTTTTCAACTGTGCTGTGATGTTTCACAAAAGTTCTGAACCTTTCTATTCTCATGGATTCTACATATTGTAAATTAAAAATGAACATTTTTGCTTAGAGTATTATTATATTATTGATCGATTGACTATTACTTCTTAAATCACCCAGCAGTGCTATTTGCAGAGGGGAACATAACTTGGCAGGGGCTCCGGGGGCACTCCCATTTTTGGGGGCATATAAAGCACATTTCCTGAATTTCTATACAATCTAATATGACCCATGGCCCTTCTAGCCGTTTATATTTAGAACAACAAAAAGTAAGCAAAAATGCCCACAGTCATCAAGCTAGGTAAGAGATTATTAAATATGTTTAAGTGATTGATACAACTGAACTAGATCCATGATAATGAATCAATCAATTTTGTGTTGCACCTTTAACCAATAGCCTAGCAAATGAAAAACTCTTACAAAAAAACTCTTACAAATAAAGTACGAGTAGGAACACAGCACATGAGACAACCATAACAGCAGCAGGACACACACTTCAGGTGTGCAGCTGTGGTTGGGAGAGAGTAACATCGGCAAGGGGGTTAAGGATCCATCAAGGGAGGAAAAGGTGCTTGGGAGAGCAGAGACAGGGACCTCGCATTGACCAGTATTTCTTACGAAGCAGCCATTCAAATCAGTCGAATGAAGCACAGCGACGGGACGCAAACCAAAGTTCGCAGAGCATCAGCACCCCTGTAACGGAGGAGGATAACACAAGCACAGAAATGCCGGTGGATGAACTCACCCAACCACAGAGACCTCTAAAAGAGGAAAAGATCAAAGGGCACAGACCGAGTGTGAAGTGGCCCAAAGCTGTTGAAACGAGAGAGTGGGAAACAATCAACAACGACCTGACAAAAATCTTGGAACAACAGGTAGGAACAGCAGAGAAAAAGCTTGAAAGGATGGGAGACATTATCTACCACTACGGAGAAGAGCGCTTTGGAGTAAATGAAAGGAGAAGTGGCAAGACACCACCCGCGCCAGTCAAATCTAGGAGGCAGCAAGAGATCGAGATACTTGTCAGAGAGAGAAGGCAGCTGAGAAAGCAGTGGAAGAAGGCCTCTGATGCAGAGAGAGAAGGTCTCATGCTACTCCAAGCAGACATCAAATGTCGGCTGGCAACCTTGCGAAGAGCGGAAAACTTAAGGAAACTTCGTAGGAAGAAGGAACACTCAAGAACACGGTTCTATAAAAAACCCTTTAAGTTTGTCAAAGACCTCTTCGCAAAGGAAAAGTGCGGAATCCTAAAAACTCCAAAGCCAGAACTGGAAGAACATCTGGAAAAGGTCCACCAGGACACGAAAAGGCATGAGCAGATAATCATCCCACATGACATCCCACCTATTCAACCACCAGAATTCAATCTGGACACTGACCCTCCAAAATGGAAGGAAGTAGAGAACGTTGTCCGACGAGCAAGAGCGGCCTCGGCTCCTGGGCCTAATGGAATACCATACAAGCTCTACAAGAACGCCCCGGATGTTCTACGCTTTCTTTGGAGGCTCATGGGGATAGTGTGGCAGAAGGAAATAATACCAAAGGCATGGCGAAGGGCTGGTGGTGTGCTAATCCCGAAAGAGAAGGATGCGACAGACATCAGTCAATTCCGACCAATCTCCCTTCTCAACGTCGAAGGGAAGATCTTTTTCAGTATAATAGCACAGAGGATGTCCACTTACCTGGAAAGGAACAAGTACATTGATACATCTGTACAGAAAGCAGGCATTCCTGGTTTCTCTGGTTGCCTGGAACATACTAGTATGATTTGGCATCAGATCCAAACAGCTAAGAAGGACAAGAGAGACCTCCATGTTATCTTCCTCGACCTGGCCAATGCCTTTGGCTCAGTTCCCCATGAACTCCTCTGGGAATCCTTCAACATTTTCCACGTACCAGAACCCATCACTACACTGGTAAAGGCCTATTTCCAAGACCTGCAATTGTGTTTCACAACACCTGACTGCACAACAACATGGCAGCGCTTGGAAGTAGGCATAATGGCAGGCTGTACAATTTCACCTCTGGCCTTCACTATGGCCATGGAAGTCATCATCAGGGCATCGAGATGGGTGGTCGGCGGTGAGAGAACTAAGGAAGGGCTCCGTCTCCCACCTATCCGAGCATACATGGATGACATGACTACACTGACCACCACTGCAGCATGCACCAGGCGGCTACTTGCAAAACTGCAGGATAACATCAAGTGGGCCCGGATGAAAATCAAGCCAAGCAAATCTCGAAGCATCTCCATAGTCAAGGGACAGCTTAAAGATGTGAGGTTCTGTATTGGAGATGACCCGATACCAACGATGTCTGAGCAACCCGTCAAGAGCCTGGGTAGATGGTACAACGAAAGCCTCCAGGATAAAGATCAAGTGCAGCAAGTAATGCAGGACATCGCCGACGGTCTTGAGAACATCAACAAGACCCTACTGCCTGGGAAGATCAAGATTTGCTGCCTACAGTTTGGACTTCTTCCTCGGGTAATGTGGCCACTCACCGTCTATGAGGTCCCAATCACAACAGTGGAGAAGATGGAGCGAACCATTACCTCATGCGTGAAGAAATGGCTGGGTGTCCCACGATGCCTGAGTAACATCGGCCTCTATGGCAAAGGGATCCTTGAACTACCTCTTACAAGTCTAACGGAGGAGTACAAGTGCTCTAAAGTAAGACTTCAGATGACATTGAAGGACTCCAAAGACCAGACCATTAGCAAGGCTGCACCTCCCCTACAAACTGGACGGAAATGGACATCATCCAAGGCTGTGCAGCAAGCAACATCAGCCCTGAGACACCAAGACATTGTGGGGAATATCCAGCATGGAAGAGGAGGCTTTGGCCTGGCAGCAAGCAAACCAACGTTCCATAAGGCAACAACATCTGAACGCAGGAAGCTGGTGGTCGAGGAGGTGCGCAGACAGGAGGAGACTGCAAGAAGTGCAAAGGCTGTCTCTCTTGCTGAACAAGGGCAATGGACGCGGTGGGAAGGCCTGGAGAGGAGGAAGATCAACTGGAGTGAGCTTTGGCAAATGGAGGCAAGCAACATCAGCTTCATCATAAGAGCTGTTTATGATGTGCTTCCATCACCAAAAAACCTACATCAATGGTATGGCGAGGACCCAACCTGCCCCTCTGCCCAGCTCCAGCGACTCTCAGGCATATAATGACAGGTTGCAAGACCAGCCTCTCACAAGGCTGCTACATCTGGAGGCACAATCAGGTCCTCAAGAGCCTGGCTGCAGCACTTGAGACCAAGAGGAGTGCAACCAATTCATTACCTCCAAAAGCAAGCAATCCCGTCAAAATAACAACATTCATCTGGGAGGGACAGGAAAGGCCCAAGCATCCTCCTACGAAGCCAGAAACTGGACACCTAGCCATGGCCCGGGACTGGAAGATGCTTGTTGATATTGGCCAGCAACTCATTTTTCCACCTGAGATTGCTTCTACCAACCTTAGGCCAGACATGGTACTCTGGTCCCCTTCATGAAAGGTTGTGTACATCATAGAGCTCACAGTCCCGTGGGAAAACTCTGTTGAAGAGGCCTACGAGCGTAAGAAACTGCGTTACACAGAGTTGGCAGCAGATGCAACTCAGCGTGGCTGGAATGCAAAAGTCCGGACAGTTGAAGTGGGATGCAGAGGATTCGTGGCTTCCTCCACCATAAGGTTGCTGAAAGAACTTGGAATCCATGGACAGGCTCTGCGGCAGACCGTCAGAGCAGTTTCTCAAGCAGCTGAAAGTGTCACGTTCCTGACCTTATTTTCCCTTGTTTTGTATTTATTTAGTATGGTCAGGGCGTGAGTTGGGGTGGGTTGTCTATGTGTGTTTTTCTATGTTGGTTTGTGTTCGGCCTGGTATGATTCTCAATCAGAGGCAGCTGTCAATCGTTGTCCCTGATTGAGAATCAAACTTAGGCAGCCGGGGTTTCACGTGTGGTTTGTGGGTGTTTGTTGCCGTGTTAGTGTTTTTTCACCACACGGTACTGTTTCGGTTTTCTGCACATCGTTTATTGTTTTTGTATTTCAGTGTTCAGTTCGGTTTTAATAAATCATCATGAGCACTTACCACTCTGCATATTGGTCCGATCCTTCTCGCCTCTCCTCGTCCGATGAGGAGGACGAAATAGACAATCGTTACAGAAATACCCACCACCAAAGGACCAAGCAGAGTGGGAAAGGGCAGCAGCAGAAACAGACACAGGACTCCTGGACTTGGGAGGAGATCCTGGACGGCAAGGGACCCTGGGCTCAGCCAGGGGAATATCGCCGTCCCAAGGCGGAGTTGGAGGCAGCGAAGGCAGAGAGGCGCTTGTATGAGGAGGCAGCGCGGAACATTCAACCGGGTAAGGTTGGACAGGCTCGGTGCTCAAGAGCTGTTGTACTCCTTCACGGTCCGGTATATCCGGTGCCACCTCCACGTACCAGTCCTCCGGTGGCAGCCCCCCGCACCAGGCTGTCTCTCCGGGTTCTTTCTCCAGTTGCTCCCACCTGTCCAGTGCTGTCAGAGCCTTCCTCTTCTCCAGCGCAGCCAGAGTCTCTCATCTGCCCAGCGCTGTCTGAGCTGCCTGCCTGCCCAGCACCGTCTGAGCTGCCTGCCTGCCCAGCGCTGTCTGAGCTGCCTGCCTGCCCAGCACCGTCTGAGCTGCCTGCCTGCCCAGCGCTGTCTGAGCTGCCTGCCTGCCCAGCGTCATCTGAGCCGCCCGTCTGTCCCGAGCCGTCAGAGCTGCCCGTCTGTCCCGAGCCGTCAGAGCTGCCCGTCTGTCCCGGGCCGCTAGAGCCGTCCGCCAGACAGGAGCAGCCAGAGCCGTCCGCCAGACAGGAGCAGCCAGAGCCGTCCGCCAGACAGGAGCAGCCAGAGCCGCCCGACAGCCATGACCTGCCAGTGCCGTCAGCCAGCCATGACCAGCCAGAGCCGTCAGCCAGCCATGACCAGCCAGAGCCGTCAGCCAGCCATGACCAGCCAGAGCCGTCAGCCAGCCATGACCAGCCAGAGCCGTCAACCAGCCAGGAGCTGCCAGAGCCAGCCAGCCAGGAGCTGCCAGAGCCAGCCAGCCAGGAGCTGCCAGAGCCAGCCAGCCAGGAATTCCCCGTGCATTCGGGACCTATGGCTAGGGTCCCCAGGCCAAGGTCGGCGGCGAGGACCGCCGCTCATAAAAGGCCACGGGGGCGATTAAGGAGGCGGACAAAAACAATGTTGAAGTGGGGTCCACGTCCCGCGTCAGAGCCGCCACCGCGGACAGACGCCCACCCAGACCCTCCCCTAGAGTTTTAGGTGGTGCGCCCGGAGTTCCCACCTTGAGGGGGGGGTTCTGTCACGTTCCTGACCTTATTTTCCCTTGTTTTGTATTTATTTAGTATGATCAGGGCGTGAGTTGGGGTGGGTTGTCTATGTGTGTTTTTCTATGTTGGTTTGTGTTCGGCCTGGTATGATTCTCAATCAGAGGCAGCTGTCAATCGTTGTCCCTGATTGAGAATCATACTTAGGCAGCCGGGATTTCACGTGTGGTTTGTGGGTGTTTGTTGCCGTGTTAGTGTTTTTTTACCACACGGTACTGTTGCGGTTTTCTGCACATCGTTTATTGTTTTTGTATTTCAGTGTTCAGTTCGGTTTTAATAAATCATCATGAGCAATTACCACTCTGCATATTGGTCCGATCCTTCTCGCCTCTCCTCGTCCGATGAGGAGGACGAAATAGACAATCGTTACAGAAAGAGGCAGCCAGTGGATCTGGATCAAATGGAAGGACCCTTGCTGGGCTATAACTTCATGACCCCCCACCCCCACCTGAGAACCCAATTCAGATCTGAGGTATGCGGTCAGCTGTAGGGCTGGCTCAGGGAAGAGGACGCCCCTGCCTTGCATAGTCCCGTGGGAAATCTTAATTGGGCATGGGACACAAGCTAAGGCTTGATCACCCTTTAGCTGGCCACCTTTGATGAGGGTGTTTAGTGATTAAAGGCCGAAACACCCACTGATTCGAAGGCACACTACTGAGGATGTGTCCCAAAATTGACATCTTAACCCAGTCTAAGAAATAAATCTCCCATGTCACTCTGTCAACATCACGGCAAATCTCATGTGAGTGCATACCATTTATTGGCACAATGGACAGTTTTAACATCTCGTCCCGTGTTTTATGATTCAAAGACAACTTTTGATTGTCTTTAAGACATCGTCTATATCAAATTTCAGCCAGACCGCCCAGCCAACCCGAGCCTCCTACATGCCCGACCCCCACCAGTCTTGTCAATAACTCAACTCTTTCCCCAACACAACTTCCTTCCCATCTTTTTTTATATATCTCAAGGGAAAGGTTTAGAAAACAAAAGTTGAATGAAAACACACATACACCTACACATTAACACACAGAAACAGTACACCCTGGACTTGGGCATGTTTTCAATACAGACTCATTTTGTGGTACAGTATTCCATGTATGGCATCCAGACCTTATGAAAGTTGCACAGTATACCCTTAATCTTAAAACGAATAGTGATACTGTACATAACTTGTCATTTCTTCCATACACTATGGGAGGAGAACCAACCTTCCAATTAATGGCAATATATGTATTAGCCAGTAAAATGCCAGGTTACACAGTTTCTTCTGATAACAGTTTCCAGTATCAACATTTCCAAGAAGAAAACTAAAACAGGGAGACATGTTTTAGACATGCTGAGATAAAAGAACATACTCTTTGACAGAATTCAGCCAGCCTTCACAAGAACACAACATATGCAAATAATATTATGTCCCCTTTTGTGCTTTACACCTCCAGCAGAATAATAAAATTGTTGAGTGTATGATATTCAGTTTCACTGGCTTATAGTACCTTCTATGGATGGTTTTAAACTGCAGGAATTTATGTCTGAGATGATATGAACATGACTGGGCATTCTAATATCTGTATCCATTCATCATCATCAATAGCATCTCCCAGGTTTTCCTCACATTTGTTTTGTAAATGTTTGTGTCATCGGGAAAAGCCTCTATCAAACTTTGATACAGTTTAGAGATCAACTTTCGCGGTTTGTCAGACTGCCTTAAAATAGAATCTGACTTGTCCCGTGTTTTCTCAACAGAGGGAATAAAGTGTTGTATCTGCAATAATTTACCTCACCTCTGTCACAGACTGGTCCTCTCTGGCTGCCTGACACTGCTGGGACCCCTGTCACCGTCTGATCCTGCTACGACCTGATGAGCGTAATGTTGTGTATTGACTGCACTAGAGGGCTGCATTCCGCAGGATGCATGCTGGAACTGTGGTCTCCACACAGATCATTGTGCATTTTTCATGCTGCCGGAGGGAGCGGGCGGTCAGAAAGACGACTTTGGGATGAAAATATTTTTGTTGTCCCACAGATTATTTTGAAACAATCCTCTTTCTGCTTTGTTTACCTTAGCCTACCTATTGTATTAAAAGCACATCTTTTCGCATTATTCACACACAGAATTCGCTGCTTCAACTTCAGTAGCCTACCTCTCCTAGTTTGGCGTGAGAGTTCAAGTGCGCCTAGTATGTGTGGTCTCATTGAAATAGACTAGGCTGCATACATGGTCGGAGAATCACATGGCAGTTAACTTTAATATAAAATTTACTTAAATAGGATTAGACTGTAGTTTACTGCAGTGTCTGTAAATAAATATTGACAATGAAAAGAAATGGAGGGCGCTCAACCAACGTGAGTCGAAGTGCAATCAAAAAATGTGATCATGATTGAAAAGGAAAAGGCGCACATAAGTTAGGCTTTTCATTTTCAATAAGTATGCATTACCCATTTATTTGTCTGTGTCTGCAAATTTGTCTGTGTCTGCAAATCGTCCTCCTAAAAGGTAGGCTATATCCTATAGGACTATGCAAAATGTAGCAAGTGTCTCTGTCATCATTCATGCTGCCTCCAGTTCAGTAACCATACCTGCGAGATCAGGTGCGAGTGTGGTCTCAATTAAATAGAGTAGGCTATAGCCTATGTATACATAAGGGGAGGAGCATGGGACAGTTTTCTTTCCAAGGAAATGTACTTCCCGTGCTGGTCCAGCCAGCCTTCCAGAAGGTTGTCTTCACACAGCCTGTCAGCCCGCTCTGTGTGTAAACCTAAATCCAGTTGCATCAACACTCCAAAATTCCTACCCGACCGCTCGGAGGCGTCCCCATGGTCCTAAATGACACCGTTGCCTTGTTTCGGAGGGAGGGGGGGGGGGGGGGGCAAATTGCAATTTCAGAATGTGGAGGGGACATGTCTCCCCCGTCCCCAGTGAAAGTTGCACCCATGGATCACAGCATGGAGTTGACACTGAAACCTTCACTGTACTTAATCCAGAACACAGAGGTGACAAATCCAGAATCAGACAGAGAGAGATGGAGGGAGGAGGGAAAAGAGAGAGAAAGATACAAAGACATTGATCATGTTCTTTTCCATAAAGATTTAATTTGTACTGTCATACTGACTAGGCCATCTGTCAACAGCTTTATTTTAACACCAACCATCATGGGGAGACATCCTCTCTAAATATATCCCTTTTCACTTCTCTATGATGTACTCTACAGCTGTGGGGATGGTAGCAGTGTAACATAGATCCTGGTGGAAAGGATTCAGGATAAACACACACACACTGACATACGATTGACTCTGACTCTGAGAAATGGTCTGTGCGTCGTTTTTACTGTCAGAGCTGCCATAGCAACATTAGTGGGCAGAAGTGTTGAAAGGGAAAGTTTAGGAGTGTTTTTATTCTGAAGAATCTCCCCTTGTTATTCTACTGGGCTGTAGAGCAATGGGAGGGTTTTAACAACAAGCATCGAAACACACATAGAGCACAGACATGTCTGTAGGGCAGGTTGTGTGTTCTGTTTTACATTCTCAACTATCACCACTTCATAGTCTATTCACAGCTTATTATCATACCTTTTTACTCTACTCTATCTTATAAGTTGCACACATCTTTTTACCTACCATGCCTTTTACCCTTACACTCTCACCCTACTTTTTACAGGCTGGTACACACTCATTTGATTTGCCAGGAACATCTCCTGTAATGTAGGAACCTGGTGTCTGAGTCCTTTTTCTCAAAAGTGCGAGAGCAGTAAGTGATGGAGTCTATTCTCTCCCACACCGCCACACAGCTGTGCTGTGTTAAACAGTGATAGGCTGAATGCAGAGAGAGAGGGAGAGGGAGGGAAGGAGAGAGAGAGCAGTCCCATGCTGATAGTCTTCCTCTGTAGGTAATGTTCTCATCCCCTTACCTCCGGCATTCCACTGTGCAGGAGCAGCATCTGCTAGAAGTCTCAGCACTCTCAGAAACTCACACACATACTGTACACACACACATACAAACAGAAAGATGATGTTGAAGCATTCCTCTCGGGGTAAAGGTACACCAGACAGCTCTCAGGTATAGTGCAGAATATTTCTAAGATGTTCCAAGCTCCATGTTCCAATATAATTGATATAATAAAGCGATTGTTTTTTTTTGTAGAATAGTGTAACTACTACAAAATATTATAAATTAATATAGAGACTGATTTCGGTAAAGCAACTCTGCACAAAGTATCCACTAGAGTGAGTTGTTTCACTGAGATTCAGGGCTTTATTTTCCTCTGGAATTCTGTAATGTACCTGTCTTACATCAGCATGCTTGCAATCAGATGGGAGGGGTGGGAATATTTGTGGCGTGTCCTTAAAAACATGATTTCAAATTTCAGGCAGCGCTTGCAGGGATATTTAACCTCTACCGGATCTGGCCTGGTTTAGATCTTATCTGTCGGAAAGATATCAGTTTGTCTCTGTGAATGGTTTGTCCTCTGACAAATCAACTGTAAATTTCGGTGTTCCTCAAGGTTCCGTTTTAGGACCACTATTGTTTTCACTATATATTTTACCTCTTGGGGATGTCATTCGAAAACATAATGTTAACTTTCACTGCTATGCGGATGACACACAGCTGTACATTTCAATGAAACATGGTGAAGCCCCAAAATTGCCCTCGCTAGAAGCCTGTGTTTCAGACATAAGGAAGTGGATGGCTGCAAACTTTCTACTTTTAAACTCGGACAAAACAGAGATGCTTGTTCTAGGTCCCAAGAAACAAAGAGATCTTCTGTTGAATCTGACAATTAATCTTGATGGTTGTAAAGTCGTCTCAAATAAAACTGTGAAGGATCTCGGCGTTACTCTGGACCCTGATCTCTCTTTTGACGAACATATCAAGACTGTTTCAAGGACAGCTTTTTTCCATCTACGTACCATTGCAAAAATCAGAAACTTTCTGTCCAAAAATGATGCAGAAAAATTAATCCATGCTTTTGTTACTTCTAGGTTAGACTACTGCAATGCTCTACTTTCCGGCTACCCGGATAAAGCACTAAATAAACTTCAGTTAGTGCTAAATACGGCTGCTAGAATCCTGACTAGAACCAAAAAAGTTTATCATATTACTCCAGTGCTAGCCTCCCTACACTGGCTTCCTGTTAAGGCAAGGGCTGATTTCAAGCTTTTACTGCTAACCTACAAAACATTACATGGGCTTGCTCCTACCTATCTTTCCGATTTGGTCCTGCCGTACATACCTACACGTACGCTACGGTCACAAGACGCAGGCCTCCTAATTGTCCCTAGAATTTCTAAGCAAACAGCTAGGGCAGGGCTTTCTCCTATAGAGCTCCATTTTTATGGAATGGTCTGCCTACCCATGTGAGAGACGCAGACTCGGTCTCAACCTTTAAGTCTTTCCTGAGGACTCATCTCTTCAGTGGGTCATATGATTGAGTGTAGTCTGGCCCAGGAGTGTGAAGGTGAATGGAAAGGCTCTGGAGCAACGACCTGCCCTTGCTGTCTCTGCCAGGCCGGTTCCCCTCTCTCCACTGGGATTCTCTGCCTCTATCCCCATTACAAGGGCTGAGTCACTGGCTTACTGGTGCTCTTTCATGCCGTCCCTAGGAGGGGTGCGTCACTTGAGTGGGTTGAGTCACTGACGTGATCTACCTGTCTGGGTTGGCGCCCCCCCTTGGGTTGTGCCGTGGCGGAGATCTTTGTGGGCTATACTCGGCCTTGTCTCAGGATGGTAAGTTGGTGGTTGAGATATCCCTCTAGTGGTGTGGGGGCTGCAAGGTGGGTGGGGTTATATCCTTCCTGTTTGGCCCTGTCCGGGGGTATCATCGGATGGGGCCACAGTGTCTCCTGACCCCTCCTATCTCAGCCTCCAGTATTTAAGCTGCAGTAGTTTATGTGTCGCGGGGCTAGGGTCAGTTGGTTATATCTGGAGTACTTCTCCTGTCTTATCCGGTGTCCTGTGTGAATTTAAGTATGCTCTCTCTGATTCTCTCTTTCTCTCTTTCTTTCTTTCTTTCTTTCTCTCTCTCGGAGGACCTGAGCCCTAGGACCATGCCTCAGGAATACCTGGCATGATGACTCCTTGCTGTCCCCAGTCCACCTGTTCTGCCTGCGGCTATGGAACCCTGACCTGTTCACCGGACGTGCTACCTGTCCCAGGCCTGCTGTTTCAACTTTCTAGAGACAGCAGGAGCGGTAGAGATCCTCTTAATGATCGGCTATGAAAAGCCAACTGACATTTACTCCTGAGGTGCTGACTTGTTGCACCCTCGACAACTACTGTGATTATTATTATTTGACCATGCTGGTCATTTATGAACACTTGAACATCTTGGCCATGTTCTGTTATAATCTCCACCCGGCACAGCCAGAAGAGGACTGGCCACCCCTCATAGCCTGGATCCTTTCTAGGTTTCTTCCTAGGTTTTGGCCTTTCTAGGGAGTTTTTCCTAGCCACCGTGCTTCTACAACTGCATTGCTTGCTGTTTGGGGTTTTAGGCTGGGTTTCTGTACAGCACTTTGAGATATCAGCTGATGTACGAAGGGCTATATAAATACATTTGATTTGATTTGATTTGAATTTTCGCCTAAAATTACATACTCAAATCTGACTGCCTGTAGCCCAGGACCTGAAGCAAGGATATGCATATTCTTGGTACCATTTGAAAGGAAACACTTTGAAGTTTGTGGAAATGTGAAAGGAATGTAAGAGATTATAACACAATAGATCTGGTAAAAAAGAAAATACAAAGAAAAACCAACTGTTCTTTTATATTTTTTTGTACCATCATCTTTGAAATGCAAGAGAAAGGCCATAATGTATTATTCCAGCCCAGGTGCAATATACATTTTGGCCACTAGAAAGCAGCAGTTTATGTGCAACGTTTTAGACTGATCCGATTAACCATCTATTTCTGTTCAAAATGTTGTATCAGGACTGCCCAAATATGCATCATTTGTTTATTAATAACTTTTTATGTTCAACATTGTGCACTCTCCTCAAACAATAGCATGGTATTCTTTCACTGTAATTGCTACTGTAAATTGGAGACTGTAATCGAACCCACAAATGCTGATGTTCCAGACACTCAACTAGTCTAAAGAAGGCCAGTTGTACTGCTTCTTTAATCAGAACAACAGTTTTCAGCTGTGCTAACATAATTGCAAAAGGGTGATCAATTAGCCTTTTAAAATGATCAACTTGGATTAGCTAATACAACGTGTCATTGGAACACAGGAGTGATTGTTGCTGATAATGGGCCTATGTACTGATAATGGGCCTATGTACTGATAATGGGCCTATGTACTGATAATGGGCCTATGTACGGCTATGTAGATATTCACTTTTTTTTTTTTATCTGCCGTTTCCAGCTGCAATAGTCATATATAACATTAACAATGTCTACCCTGTATTTCTGATCAATTTAATGTTATTTTAATGAACAAAAAATGTGCTTTTCTTTAAAAACAAGGACATTTCTAAGTGAACCCAAAGTTTTGAACAGTAGTGTATATCCTACCAACGGGACATTAAAAACTGGAATATCTTATGTTTCAACGACGAGATGAATAACATACAGCTGGCTGGTTATACACTGTATCGGCAGGATAGAACAGTAGCCTCTGGTAAGACAAGGGGTGGTGGTCTATGTATATTTGTAAACAACAGCTGTTGCACGATATCTAAAGAAGTCTCGAGGTTTTGCTCGCCTGAGGTAGAGTATATCATGATAAGCTATAGACCACAGTAATTACCAAGTGTTTTCATCTATATTCTTCGCAGCTGTCAATTTACCACCACAAACCGATGCTGGCACTAATTTCACACTCAATGAGCTGTATACGGCCATAAGCAAACAGGAAAACGCTCATCCAGAGGCGGCGCTCTTGTGGTCGGGGACTTTAATGCAGGGAAATGTAAATCCGTTTTACCTAATTTCTACCAGTATGTTTAATGTGCCACCAGAGGAAAGAATGTATAAAATAAAATAAAAAACACTCTAGAACACCTTTATTCCACACACAGAGATGCATACACAGCTCTCCCCTGCCCTCCATTTTCCAAATTATTACGGTGGCATTGAGGAGTACACCACATCAGTCACTGGCTTCATCAATAAGTGCCTACCAACCCATAGCACTCAATTCTGTAGCCATGAAGTGCTTTGAAAGGCTGGTCATGGCTCACATCAACAACACTATCCCAGAAACCCTTGACCCACTCCAATTTGCATACCGCCCCAACAGATCCACAGATGATGCAATCTTTATTGCACTCCACACTGCCCTTTCTCACCTGGACAAAAGGAACACCTATGTGAGAATGCTATTCATTGACTACAGCTCAGCATTCAACACCATAGTGACCTCAAAGCTCATCACTAAGCTAAGGACCTTGGGACTAAACACCTCCCTCTGCAATTGGACTTCCTGACGGTCCGCCCCCAGGTGGTAGGGGTAGGTAACACCACATTCGCCATGCTGATCCTCAACACGGGGGCCCCTCAGGGGTGCGTGCTCAGTCACCTCCTGTTAACTCATGAATGCATGACTAGGCACGACTCCAACACCATCATTAGGTTTGCTGATGACACAACAGTGACCTGATCACCGATAACGATGAGACAACCTACAGGGAGGAGGTCAGAGACCTGGCCGTGTGGTGCCAGGACAACTACCTCTCCCTCAACGTGATCAAGACAAAGGAGATGATTGTGGACTACAGGAAAAGGAGGACCGAGCAGGCCCCCATTCTCATCGACGGGGCTGTAGTGGAGCAGGTTGAGAGCTTCAAGTTCCTTGGTGTCCACATCACCAACAAACTATCATGGTCCAAGCACACCAACACAGTTGTGAAGAGGGCACGACAAAATCTATTCCCCGTCAGGAGACTAAAAAGATTTGGCATGGGTCCTCAGAGCCTCAAAAAGTTCTACAGCTGAACCATCGAGAGCATCCTGACTGGTTGCATCACTGCCTGGTATGGCAACTGCTCGGCTTATGACCGCAAGGCACAGAGGGTAGTGCGTACGGCCCAGTACATCACTGGGGCCAGGCTTCCTGCCATCCAGGACCTCTATACCAGGCAGTGTCAGAGGAAGGCCCTAAAAATTGCCAAAGACTCCAGCAACCCTAGTCATAGACTGTTCTCTCTGCTACCGCACGGCAAGCGGTACCAGAGCGCCAAGTCTAGGTCGAAAAGGCTTCTCAACAGCTTCTACCCCCAAGCCATAAGTCTCCTGAACAGCTAATCAAATGGCTACCCAGACTATCTGTATTGCCCCCCCCCCCCCCTTTTACGCTGCTACTATTCTCTGTTTATTATCTATGCATAGTCACTTTAACTCTACACGTACATATTACCTCAATTACCTCGACTAACCGGTACCCCCTGTATATAGCCTCGCTATTGTTATTTTACTGCTGCTCTTTAATTATTTGTTACTTTAGTGTCTTATTTGTAAAAAAAAAACATTTTTTACCAAACATATTTTTCTTAAAACTGCATTGTTGTAAGGGCTTGTAAGTAAGCATTTCACTATAAGGTCTACATATCAGGGCACAAGGCGAGACCCAGATGCAGACACAGAAGGCAGATGGTTGGAGTCTTAGATGTTTATTGATCCAAATGGGGTAGGCAAGAGAATGGTCGTGGACAGGCAAAAGGTCAAAACCAGATCAGAGTTCAGGAGGTACAGAGTGGCAGGCAGTCTGGATGTCAAGGCAGGCAGAATGGTCAGGCAGGCAGGTACAGAGTCCAGAAACAGGCAAGGGTCAAAACCGGGAGGACTAGCAAAAAGAGAATAGAAAAGGCAGGTGCACGGGAAAAACACACTGGTTGACTTAGACATTCAAGATGAACTGGCACAAAGAGACAGGAAACAAAGGGATAAATACACTGGCCCAGAGAGACAGGAAACACAGGGATAAATACACTGGGGAAAACAAGCGACACCTGAAGGGGGTGGAGACAATCACAAGAACTGGTGAAACAAATCAGGGTGTGACATTACACCTGTTGTATTTGGCGCATGTGACAAATACAATTTGATTTGATTTTGTTTTGGACTTGCGTAAACCCCCCTCCATGATGTAGGCTACTGTACATGTGTCCATGCTCATCATGAAACAAAAGATGAGAACCTACCGGCAAACCTCCTATTTAGAAGTTATTTTCCTGTAACATTGTTTGTTTTTCGTTTAATTTTATTAAAACAAAGCTTCACAGTCCTGGATTTATAGCGAGAACGTCGAGGGCGTGGATGCAATGCAACTTCTAGAGAAGTGTGAATGCGATCTGTGAGATGGTTCCATTATGTAAGTATATAACACATTCTATTTGAGAGCAGTATAAGTGTGAGTAGACATTCTCCCTTTATCTTTATATTGGTTCTTTGTTCAGCAACTGTGAAAAGTTTGGATGTGTGTAAAACACCTCCATAGTCTGCGTTGTTTTAATATGATATGCCCACGGGAAGCAATTATGGTGCATGTACGTGTATTTAGACATAGCTTATTTAAATAAAACAAGTTGTTTCGTTTTGGTTAGAATTCGATTCGAATTATTCGCTCTCTTTTTAGGTAATTTAATCAAGTTATTGACAACATTTGACATGTGCATGCTCAGCCATGATGCAAATAGATAAATTATATCAAACTCAAACGTATTTTTTTTTCCAGTGATGAAGACATGGATGTCTCGTGGAATGGTAGGGTATCCAAAATGGGTCAACTTAGAGCACCTTTATCTCCTGAATGTTTTGGCATTTAGGTCCAAAAAGTCACTTTCTGACCACTTCAGCCCTGGGCAAACACGTATGGAACGTTTTGTTTAAATCTCCTCCTCTCTTCGCACATGGCATGCGTCAATGACGTCAGACATTGGTATACATGTGCTTTGAAATGTGTACGTCCCATGTCTGTGAAACCTCAGAATGCTTAGCTTACATGTTTCTCGTGTGTTTTTAATGTAATAAATGCAACATTTCTGTTATGTCTAAATGTAGCCCACTCATATAAGTCAGACATTAGTGTTGAGTATGTGAGTGTGATTGTGTGAGTTTTACTTTGTAGTAAAACATTCCCATCAAAACCACAACCATCATTATCATTTTTCCCAGCATGCTCTACTGCAGATAGATTTTTGGGGGATTGTTTTTAATATCTCTGTTTTGCATGTACCCTGATTGATTGATTCATATTATGCTGCACAAAGATAAATAACATACGTTTTTCAAAATTAATCCAATCAGTTAGTTCAATTTACTGAAATGGTTGTTCCAGTTTAAATGGTTTAGGTTGTCTTCTTTATCAATATTCATAACCCTCATTCTGAATGCAGGTTGTGGGTGAATACAAATTCGAACTCTTGGATGTCCTAACTGTGGTTGGATTCCAATAAGAATGAATTTTTTTTCATAAGAACACATCACTTTGCAAGTCATTATAATGTGACTTCAAGGCTTGATGTGGCCTGTAAACCAGGAGGATCCTAACACCAATGTGTTAGAGTAAAATTTGGCAATCAAAGTAAGGCCTTATAATACATGTAATGTATTGTCATACACTGTTCCATTTTTATGATAACATTTGCCTACAGTAACAACTCAATTGGTGAAGCCAAAAGGGCTGACAACAAATTCAACAATGATGTCTCTGTCACTAACAAATACAGTCATGGGTGGTAACTCTACAATTGACTCAAAAAGGAAAGGTACTCCGGGAAAAATGCAAATAAGGCTTTACACTAAGCAGTGGGTTAATTTAACTCTGAAAAGTGTGGACCCGTAATGTCAATTATATTTCTGTTATTTAGTGAAATTTCCTATTTATGTAAAGTCATTTGATGTATGAATATGAATTTATTCCACTTTTGGTTATTCAAACTGAGTCACATAGTAAATTTGAATCATTATCATGTGCTCCCTTTTTACACTGCATTTCAGGGTACTGTGAACACAACTGTGTTGTCACAACTGAGACGGAGAGAGGTAACGACGTTCACAGTCACACCCACACCGACTGACTGACAGACAGACAGACGGCAGACACATGCATGCTCAATCACAATAACCCCATGCTGAGGGTGCTAGAATAGAAGAGGAGTTCAACCAAATTGTTTTTTATGACAAATAACAGTGAGCTACGAATACGTTTATTCTAACTATATTTATTACAAACCAGATAAAACACCATCAACTTTACAAATAGTACATTTCTGACAGCAATGGTATATGAATTACTTTTGGTCTGAAATGTTTGTGATATCATAAACACTTTCTCAGATTTCTTTTAGAAGTGCTTCAAAAGTTTATTTAGCATTCCCAACTCAAACAAGTTAAGAAATAAAACCGATCCATTCTTGAGGCAAAATGTTGATGAGTACAGTACATGGCGGAATACCTTTCAACAATTCATAAATATAATATTTGTGAACAACTCATTCATACAAAGTTAATGATCAGATTTATGATCAAAGGTTTCAGCGCATCTGCTAGTCAGCGAGTCTGGAGCTTTGAGTCATCAGAGAACACTAACTCAATATTTTACAGGAGAAGTAAAACTACATTAAAAAAACTGCATCCAAAAGTCTATTTTTGTCACATCTGCTCCTGCAACACCCTCTACTGCTCTACCTGTGTTTCCTTGACCTGCCGCCTCTCCCCCAGTTCTCTCTCCCTCTCCCTCTCCCTCTCCCTCTGTGTGTGTGTGTGTGTGTGTGTGTGTGTGTGTGTGTGTGTGTGTGTGTGTGTGTGTGTGTGTGTGTGTGTGTGTGTGTGTGTGTGTGTGTGTGTGATTGTGTGGGTGGAGACAGGTGTGCTGGAGTCAGAGCAGACCCCCTCCAGCTGCAACCTGTTCCATAATCAGACCTCTACAAATACTCAGTCCTGCCACTTCCACACGGCCAGATCGTAATCTCTGCTCATTCCGCCTGCTCTGACTCTGGTCCCTGGCTCCAGTGCCACGTCTCGTCATCCTGCTACTCTGTCCTGGATTCCCCACTCTACTACTCCTGTGGATGCCCTCCGGACCTGCTTACCCTGTCCCAACCCTTCTCGCTCCAGCCTCTGCACCTGGTTTCCTGCAACCCACCTGAGCTTCCCCTGGCCTGCACTCCATCTTCCCCATGTTTAAATAAATACCTTGGTTACTTCATCCCAGTCCCCTCGTCTGAGTCTGCTCTTGGGTTCCCCTGTTCCACTCCGCGTAAAAATGTCCATTACCCCCTAAAACCAGCTCTGGATGGTTCACATCAAAATCAAATGTTGTTTCTGCCTTGTTCTTCTTGAATCTATCAAAACTCATTAAGTTCTCTCAAAGGAGTGCCAATGTACACTTAAAGTTCTAATTATGCGTAAAGGAAGTAAATGTAAATCCTTTTGTGTTAACAAGTAAAAAGGTGCTTGGAATTAAAAATCAATCACATAAAAATGAAAAAAAGCTCTAATGCTGCTCAGCTCTCCCTTATCTCCTTTCCTATTTTCTCACTTATCCCCCCTTCACCATCTTATCATCTCTCCCCATCTCACATCCTCTCCTTTTCTCCCCTCATTTCTTCTCCTCTTTTATGTACTCCTCCTATTTCCTTAGCTCTTCTCATCCTCTCTCTATCTCCCTCCTCACCTCTCTTCTGTTCTCATTCTTCCGGGCATGGCTTCAGTGGGTTTTCCTCCGCCCACAGAGATTTGGCTTGTTTCTTCAGCTTGATTGACAGCATCGTGATGACAATTGCCAGGATACAGACAAGAGGGATGAAGATGAGTATAACTAATCCAGTGGGGAATCCTGGTTCAGACAGCAACTCAGACTCAAGTTCTGGAGAGGGAGAGAACAGAGGAAGCTTACCTTCCAACAACCAACACATTGTGATTCAGTTGTATTTGTATAGTCCGACATCATGGACTCATAAATTATAACATCATACCTATTGGTCGTCGTACAGTGAGGTTGGTTCTGCCTGATTGGTCGGAGGCGCTACATTCCCAGTTGCCATCATGACTGTACTTGTACTGGTCCACATGGCACTGGTAAACTCCACTGTCATCCTGACGAGCTCCCTGTAGACCCAGCAGAAAGGTACCATGAGTGTTCCTGGAGAAGATCAGCCTCCCCTTCTGGTCCTGGAGCCCTTGGTTGTCATCTGGGTATTTCAGGGTGCCATTATGGCCTAGAATCACCAGGGGAACCCTGTGAGAGGAGGAGGAGCCACGCCTCATGTAGAACCAGGTGAGTGCGTAGAGAGAGGCAGGGTCACCTGAGGTCAAAGTGCAGGTCAGCTCCACCCGCTTCCCCTCTCTGACCTCCATGTCCAGATCTGTCTTGTTAACACTGAGGTCACTCACTGGGAGAGAGAGACATAGAGACAGAAAGAGAGAGACTCAAGTCAGAGAAACTGCAAATTAGCACAACAAGATACTCTATAGATCTGATATACATTGCATGTTCTTCTACCGATGCAGTGTTTTGTTGCCTTGTCATCAGGATAATTCACCCGTCTCTTGTAGGCAGAGTTCCATAGCTGCAGAGTTGGACAGGAGCTTGTACCATACGCCGTGAGGATCCTGTAGCCACTCCTCCCCCACACAGTATTACCTCCCCCTGTCCCAGCTACGGGCTTGTTGAATGGTCAGTTCGAAGCTCCACCTCTCACGTCTTCTCATACTGATTCGCTGTTCTGTGCCTAATTCCGCCCCTAGTGTTATCACTGCATCGTGGTGGATGTGATGCACCTCCCCCTTGCCAGTGGTCACCCTCAACTGGTAGTTACTCTGGTCGCCGCGCCACATGATGTCAGTGTCAGGATGTTGTCCGGGGCCAACCCCCTCTCGCGCTGCAGGCTCCACGTCACAGTGACCGGGAGGGAGGGCCCTCGAACCCGACACACCAGCTCCACCTCACACCCCTCTGTCACCTCAATACCGCGACTCTTCAGGTCCACCCTCATCAGAGACTCTGCAAGCAGAGGACAATGATGAGATATCACTGATGACAACTGTCAGTTTTTTTAGGGCCAACTCTACTAGTGGCTGTGAGGGCAAGGAGATTCAATCGAATCCGTCTGACATGTGAGACATCAGTGGTCAGCCATAAAGTTATTGATTTCTACATAGATAATGTGGGAGCTGAAAGCTTACCTCATGCTACATGTCTCAGTTAATATTTACCAACACTGTCTCCAATAACTTGAAGAATAAATCTGTGTCGAGTTAAATTAAATATTCATGGAAATAAATGAGGCAAACAAATGTTTAGTTTTCACTTTTCTGTTCTGTTTGACCACCAGGGTGGTCTCTCTCTCTCTCTCTCTCTCTCTCTCTCTCTCTCTCTCTCTCTCTCTCTCTCTCTCTCTCTCTCTCTCTCTCTCTCTCTCTCTCTCTCTCTCTCTCTCTCTCTCTCCACGATGCGGTCTTGTGATTGGCTGCTGGTTTTCTTGGCATTACCATTGGTTTCCGTGGTCCACTCGGAGACAGTGCATTGATAGGCTCCTACGTCAGAGGGCTTAACCTCACTCATCTCTAGGGTGAATGTGTCTGCTGTGGGATGCAGGGTACGAACGTTTCGCTGCCCCAACTCTGCCCCCGGTTCCATCACACCCACCCGGCTTAGGCTAGTAACATAACTGAAGGAGCCCGTTGTCGTGGAGGCTGGTCTGTATTTCCAGGTGACGGAGAGCTGACCCCCGCTCACTCTACAGGCGAGTTGTAGCTCGTCCCCTTCGTCAACGCTCATCTTTTGGTTCTCCATGGCAACGGCCAAACCGCTCTCTGAGAACGGAAAAAAGAAGGTGCTGAGTGTGTAATAACAGAGGTCAGAGTCAGGTCAAGGCACAAACTAAAGTTATTGAGGATATTGAGGTTCTGTTGTTGTTTGATGAAGCAGCCATTTGGGAAGCTGATGAAACACCTACCGCATTACATTGGGTGCATTTATAGTGTATCGGTTTTGTCAAGTCGCCTTTCAAGGTCAAAATGTGTTGCATTATGAGGATAAAACTTCTACCACCTGTGCCTACATGTCGACTGCATGAACTTCACAAAAACCATGTGATCAGTTGACTACAAGTTTCTGCAGCTGCTCTTAACCAACTGCATCCTGTACACAGCCCTGTACCTGTACACAGCCCATCTGTAAACAGCACACCAAACTACCTCATCCCCATATTGTTATTTTTTGTTGCACCTCCTCATCTGCACATCTATCACTCCAGTGTTAATGCTAAATTGTAATTATTTCACCTCTATGGCCTATTTATTGCCTTACCTCCCTAATCTTACTACATTTGCACACCCTGTACATATATTTTTATATTGTGTTATTGACTGTACGTTTGTTTATTCCATGTGTAACTCTGTGTTGTTATTTTTGTCGCACTGCTTTGCTTTAACTTGGCCAGGTCGCAGTTGTAAATGAGAACTTGTTCTTGTTTGACCCAGGCCACAGAGAGAAAACGCCCTGCAAGGCCCTGGGCATCCACAATACACTGCACAGCCAGCTCCTCCCCCTCCTGGAGCTGTGCTTTGAGCACGGTCATACGTACCACCATAGAGCCAGAACCCTGGTCGGGGGCCTTCTCTGACAGAGAGAGACAGAATATCACTCACAACTACTTCTCAGACAGAAAGGAAACTCATCACTCATAATCACCTCTGAGACACAGGAAACCCTAAAACAGAATTTAGTTACAGGAAATCAGACAAAAGCAGGACTGGGCATACATGTATAAGTCCTCTTAACCCATAATTCCTCTTAGCCAAGCACAAACACAAAAACATTGCATGAATGTGTAAACATAATCGGGTCCAAGGCTAGGGCTGGGAAGCAAAAAACACACTGAGGTGTTTCTCTATGGCTTTGACCTCCAACGTGGTTGCCTGTGCGTCTTTATGGGAGATTGGGTACCAGCTCCGGTCTGGGTGTTGGATCCACTCCTGGGCATGGCAGTAGATCCTCCCTGCATCGGACAGCTCAATCCTGGCCATCTTCAGCCTGTATGTGGCCTCCTCCAGCTTGTCCAGACCAATGAGACTCACCGTCAAATCACGGTCCAGAGAGATGATGGGGCGGGGCGAGGCCTCTCCGTCTCCATGGAGATACCAGGTGACGGACAGGTGGGTGTGCTGGAAGGTGTTGCTGGAAGCGAGGCCTTTCAGGGTTAGGGCATCACCCTCTGATAGGCTGAAGGAGGCGGGGCCAGTGGAGGAGGTGGTCAGGGTGTCCTCGAGCACTATGGAAACAGGATTTGAGGGATGGATATCAACACTACAGTAGGCAGGGGTTAATGTGATTGTCAGATTAAGTTCAAGTAACCAGAGTTAGTTAAGTAATGGTTTGTGAATTATACAGATATGGCAGACACAGAAGGTATTGCCATTTAGGCAGTAAAAAATAACATTACCCTTCAATGTGGCTTTAGCATTGTACCTGCCGTTATATTCTAACTCTGAGTTTGGGGTGTGGCACTCGTACTCGTCCTCGTCTCCCTCCTCCAGACTCTTCACGTGGAAGAGGACCGAGGTCACTGATAGGCGCTCCAGAGTGATGCCACCGCCCCTGACGCGGACGCCGTCCACTGCCATGGCATAGTTGTTGTCGTCTGTGCTGATGATCTGGATTTCACGGGTGGGTCTGTTTGGCTTGTAGATGGAGAATCTGAAGTCCTGCCGGGCTGCCGGGTTAGAGAAACCACTCACGCTGCAGGACATGAAGAAAGGGTAGCCAATCACACGATACAGAGGGCCAGACTGCACCTCCACAAGCACCTTAGCCCCGCCTAGATGGAGAACATAAGAAAAAAGAGGAAGATGATATTCTCAGACAAGTATTTCTGGCTTCAAATGTTTTTATGGGTTCAGTCTGCACTCTCCTCCTCTTGTCAATAAACTAAGAAAACTGCATTCATATCGCCAAAGTTATGTCTCAACTGTAATAGTTTGAGAACAGACACAGCTCCAGCTCAAAGACTAAAACCTGCTGTAGAGGAGGTTTGAATGTGCTGCAAATCAAAATGTGTAATAACTGCTGCAACATTGCAATCTGACAGAAATCATCTTCCAGCGTCAGGGTTTGTGTTCAATGAATTGTTTTCATAGCGCCTGTTTGATGAAAGCAGAAACATCATGTGACTCATTCCCAGTAGACGTTGTCTGTTATGCTAAGGCTATTTCATAACATTTCATCAGCAGACCAACCATGTAGAAAGCAGGTTTAAGAAACACTGATTTAGAACTGTGGCCATTTCAACAGTCCACCCCATCATCTGACAAAAGGACACTAAAATGCAACTCAACACTTTGCACTTTGCTAATAGTAAAAGAGAACTGACAATCTGCACAACCTTTTGTTTCTTTAATATGCAGATACTTTTTTCACCCAGCAAATTGATACAGGGGACTGTATAAAATGTTACATATTACATTTCTATGTACTTTAATGTGCATAATGTTCTTCTTTATTTTGCAAACTAAAAGGTACCCCTGGGTAGGAGTGGAGGGGTGTGTGTAGACCTGATGGTACTCTTACCCCATTGGATGAGTCCACTCAAGAAGAACAGGAGACTGGTCCTCCACAGGTACTGCTTGACGCAACCCATCCTGCCCCAAATTGACCAACACGCCAGGCCAAACTACACACCAAGCACACGGCTGTATCAACTTCACACCAGTAGAAGAACCTCCGCCTTACCTAATCTGTCTGTCTGTCAGTCTGTCTGTGTGTCTGTAATATGTGGGTTCTTATAATATTGCTTTGTCTACTTCCTAAAGACAGACTGAGAGGAAGCGAAATATGTGGTTAGAGGGACAACTGAAACGAACAGAGCACGCAGGCACTATGGGGACAGATACAATGGAAACACATGCATGTTAAACGGGCATACTAGTAAGTAAGTGTGTGTGTGTGTGTGTGTGTGTGTGTGTGTGTGTGTGTGTGTGTGTGTGTGTGTGTGTGTGTGTGTGTGTGTGTGTGTGTGTGTGTGTGTGTGTGTGTGTGTGTGTGTGTGTGTGTGTGTGTGTGTGTGTGTGTGCGCCTGTGTTCTATATGCCATCTGCCTCTGAGTCTTATCACAAAGGCTCAGAATAACATTACAGAGAGAAGATGCCTATATCAATCCATTACAGCCCCATTGTAAACCAATCTCAGTATTATTATTACACCTGTGTCTCAGCATGAAATGATCCAAACCTGTTATCACATCAACATTGATCTGACAATGCCATCTAGTGGAAAAAGGGAAAACACATTGTGAGAAAAGGGTATGATGATACGACATACTACTATGCTACTATAGTTTAGTGAGCTTGGGCTGCATGGCTCAGTAGTGCAACTGTGTGGACTTGAACTATTACTGCAGCTGCTACTATTCAGACTGCCTCAATGCTGAATGAGACAATAACTTACTTGTTCACAAGTAAGTTATCCCTGCACAGATTATTACATCTATAATGAAACAGTAAAACCACAGGGGGAATATGGCAAATATACCACGGCCAAGGGTACAACGCAAAGCAGAGTACGTGCATGTGTGTGTGCGTGTATGTGTGTGCGTTTGTGTGTGCTAGGTAGAGTACGAGAGTTTAGAGTTGTCCAACTGCCAGTTCTAGGGATTGACATTTGAGGAAGGGATCTAGAACAGGAACGATGTTTCATCATATACCACATAACATCCACCAATCACAAAGCACCAGCACCAGGAACGGGAAGTATTACAGAGGACCTGACAGGAAGAGATGATAAACACACTCACACACACATACGCCCACACACTGTTAAGTTCTGTGCTGTGGTGAATGTGCGTTCAAGGGCTGGTGTGTATTGTCTCCATTCTCTGGGAAAAGTATGCAAAGTTGTGTGCTGAGTGTGTCCCGCAGTATGTGTGTGTCTGCAGGAGTTTGTGTTGTGTGTTGTTAATGGGGCTCTCATTGTGAGGATGAGTGACTCGTTGGAGAGGACCACCGACACCCCTCTGCCTGGGCCCTCAGAGAAAACCCCCAGAGAGGACTCTGACCCTGGGAAAGAGGGTGAAGGGGGTGATGGAAGTGGGATGCGTTGGGAAGATGGAGGCCTGTCTGTGGAGCTTCAGAAGGGGATGGAGACGCTTCGTGTGAGTGGAGAGCTGACCGACGTGACTCTGCGAGTTCAGGAACAGGACTTCCCCTGCCACAGAGCTGTGCTCGCCGCCGCCAGCCACTACTATAGGTACATACACACACTCTCTTCCATAGCTGTAGAATGACCTCAGATGTTTATTTCACAACTTTGTCAAGTTATAATGCTTAGAGAACATTATGTGTGTGTCCAGGGCGATGTTCTGCAGTGGTCTGAGAGAGAGTCATGAGAAGCAGGTGGAGATTAAAGGGGTGGACAGTGAGACCATGAAGACTCTACTGGACTACACCTATACCAGCCGAGCCACCATCACACACACCAACGTCCAGAGAACACTGGAGGCCGCCAGCCTGTTCCAGGTGAGTCTACTAATGCTACCGTAACGCTGTGTAAACTCTATATAAATGCTGTATAAACACTATTAAAAACTGGGTGGTTCGAGCCCTGAATGCTGATTGGCTGACAGCCACTCCACATTGCGTCTAACTAAGAACAGCCCTTAGCTGTGGTATATTGGCCATATACCACACCCCCTCTGGCCTTATTGCTTAACTTAAACACCAGAGAAATGCAGTAGAAACAGAGAATCTTTCAGCCTTTTTCCTTCATCTTTGTCATTTTATCTCTCCTCCTCGTGTCTCTCCTCTGTTTCTGTCAACTCATAACACAACCTTAGGGACTTTTGAATAGGTGAGTGTTGAATATGGAAATCCCGGTCTTCCTCCTTATGGAAATAGTGCATACAGTCACAAACTTCATCATATTTCCTACTTATTTGTCATCAGACAGAAGATGACTCTGAATCAGGTGACAGTTGAGACAGGGAAGTGAAAGTCATTCTTGTTGTTTACTCTCAGGATCTGTTTTCCACTCAGGCCTGAATTAGGCTCACAGCTGGATGATAGGGTGTGTGGGTGTATGTGTGTGTGTATGTGTGTGTGTGTGTGTGTGTGTGTGTGTGTGTGTGTGTGTGTGCGTGTGTGTGTGCGTGTGTGTGCGTGTATGCATGACTGTATGCATGAGAGGGTCGATTGAAGTCAGATAAAAGTGAATTAGATTAAGTTAGATTAAACATATTATCTGTCATCTTGATTTCATCTCTTGTCTCTGTCTGTCTCCCCTCTCTGTCTATCTCCCCTCTTTGTCTCCATCTTCTCTCTCCAGTTTCCTCGTGTAGTGGAGGCCTGTGCAGGGTTCCTGGCTGACTCTCTCCAGCCAGAGAGCTGTGTAGGTGTGCTGCGTCTGGCTGAGGCCCACTCATTGCCTGCGCTGAGAGACAGGGTCCAGGACTACCTGGTTTCAGAGTTCTCCAGAGTGGTTCAGCATGAGGAGTACCTGGAGCTGCCCGCGGGGGCGCTGCAGAATGCTCTGAAGAGAGACGACCTGGGAGTGACACGGGAGGAAAGTGTGTTTGAGGTGTAGTATACATTTCATTACCTTAAAAAAGCCATCACTTTCTTGCCTTTCACAAGATTTTTCATTTACTTTATGAGGAATGCAAAAATCCATCCATCCATCCAATATTTACTCTACTATAGGCTCTGATGCGCTGGGTGCGAGCGAAGGAGGAGGAGCGATGCCTCCTACTAGCTGGTCTTCTGTCATATGTGCGGCTGCCACTGCTGGAGCCGGCTTACTTCCTGGAAACGGTGGAGGCCGACCAGCTGATTCGCCGCTGTGACGAGGCCTTCACCCTGCTGCAGGAGGCTCGCACCTACCACCTGTCAGGCAACGAGGTGTGTGTGTGATCATACTGGTATCCTGTTTGTGTTTATAAATGTTAGTTTTGGGTTGGTGTGTATTTGATTTTTGACGCGTCTCTGTCCGTGTGTGTCTGAGTGTGTGTGTAGGTGGTCACGGAGCGTACCAAGCCCCGTTTACAGCACTACCTATCTGAGGTGTTCATGATCATCGGTGGCTGCACCAAAGAGGAGCGCTTCGTTGCCACGGTGACCTGCCTTGACCCTCTGCGCCGCAGCCGGCTGGAAGTCGCCAAGCTGCCAATCACAGAGATGGAGGAGGAGTCCCACAACAGGAAGTGGGTGGAGTTTGCTTGTGTCACCTTCCGGAATGAGGTGTTCATATCCGGTGAGTGATGCAGCTAGTTTTGTTAAATTCACATCTGAGCATTTGTCCCTGAGAGCATCTTTACTAAGATGGAGCGGCGATATTGCTTGAGACCATTGTGTGGGATGTTTGCACAATCAGCTGTGGTTTACTGTGTGAGAGTGATGTATTTATTGGCTTTTTGTTCATGGGAGGGGTTAGCAACATAGAGAATGATAGAGGACTCTTGTTTGTATCTGTCCCATTATGGCATCTTTGACCGCATAGGAAGCGCCATTGAGGCCATCTCCATTTTGAAGTCGTCAATTTTCTTCTTCTACTACTTCTATGAGTTGGTAAACAAACTGTAAGGGTGCATACTGCCACCAGGAGTGTGTTGTTTGAACAGGATTAAAGCCAAGTTTGGCGATTTACTGACACCAGCAGTTATGGAATGTTCGCTCACAAGTATAATTCATTGGCTGATCCCTCCTGATGACCTGAATGGAATTATGTGATTATTCCTTAACCCATAGTAAGTCCCACCCAGTTGATTATTTCAAAATGGTGAAGTCCTCAATGGTGCTGCCCATTCTTAAACAGTTTTTTGGGATCTAGAGTCCTCTATCATTCTCTATGGTTAGCACTCATTGGCTATGTTTCATTCCAAAAAGTTGACTCCCCCAATCTTGCATCCTATCTTCCCTCACTTTCTCCTCAATGTGGAACTGAGGTAAAGGGGTAAATGTAAGCAAATCAAATCAAATCAAATCAAATGTATTTATATAGCCCTTCGTACATCAGCTGATATCTCAAAGTGCTGTACAGAAACCCAGCCTAAAACCCCAAACAGCAAGCAATGCAGTTGTAGAAGCACGGTGGCTAGGAAAAACTCCCTAGAAAGGCCAAAACCTAGGAAGAAACCTAGAGAGGAACCAGGCTATGAGGGGTGGCCAGTCCTCTTCTGGCTGTGCCGGGTGGAGATTATAACAGAACATGGCCAAGATGTTCAAATGTTCATAAATGACCAGCATGGTCAAATAATAATAATCACAGTAGTTGTCGAGGGTGCAGCACCTCAGGAGTAAATGTCAGTTGGCTTTTCATAGCCGATCATTAAGAGTATCTCTACCGCTCCTGCGGTCTCTAGAGAGTTGAAAACAGCAGGTCTGGGACAGGTAGCACGTCCGGTGAACAGGTCAGGGTTCCATAGCCGCAGGCAGAACAGTTGAAACTGGAGCAGCAGCACGGCCAGGTGGACTGGGGACAGCAAGGAGTCATCATGTCAGGTCGTCCTGAGGCATGGTCCTAGGGCTCAGGTCCTCCGAGAGAGAGAAAGAAAGAGAGAAAGAGAGAATTAGAGAGAGCATACTTAAATTCACACAGGACACCGGATAAGACAGGACAAGTACTCCAGAGCAATAGCTCCACTTAGTTTCTGATTCGTTACTTATTATACCCATCCAGTCCTATCAGATCTATGAAGGAGACAGAGCAAGCACAAAGCGGGGTGCTAACTTTTTGGAATAAATCCAGAACAGCTGTGGTATTCCTCATTCACACACCATTGGGATTGTACACAGCCCCATATCCAGAGACAATGCATGAATCATTTTAGAATACCAAGGTGCCTTCTTTCCTAAAGCAAGTGCCGCTCTATTTTGTTCCCTCTACTAAGTGAAATGTCACAGACACCTAGGTTGTACTATAAGTCCTAACATTAGGGCCGTGCACAAACCTTCCACGCGGCAGGTGCTTAAACTGAAAAAAGGGCATATGTGTGGATATTTTAGTATATAGTGGTTAGCTAGAGTCTAGACTACCTGTGTTGCTGGTGCCGACTGAGGAAGGGATGGAGTTGGGTCGGAGCGAGGGTGGTTGATGATGCCCCTCCTCTCTGTCTTTCTGCCTCTCTCTGCTGCGTGTATCAACCAAACAGACCGAATATTGATGATGATGTAAATCAAGTGTTATCAAGTGTTAATCAAATGTTATGCTGCTGTGGCAGTACTGTTGATATTTAAACTATAGCTAGCTACACACACTCGACCGGTGATCGAATCTCAAGCCATGCATGTTTGTATACCGGGCATGCACAATCTTAGTACAGGGCAGACTGGGAAAAATGTGCAACCTCTGTACTGGCCAGACCAACAGGCTCAACCAACGGACGAGGTAGGGGTGGGGGTTGGCAAACTTGACGGCGTCACGACGACTTGTGGGCAATGGGTTTAGAACAACAAGGACAAAACATTTATCCCACTTCCCAAAAGAGGACTTGGCGACTGAGATGGCAAAGATTCATGTGCCTGCCTAACGTGACTTTTCCCTGCCAAATATCCCTCCCTTACTCCAACAAACAGTGGTTGTTCTTATAGGTCAACTGTTGTTTCTTTTTCACTCTCACTATCATCTTGTTGCTGCAGGAGGAAAAGAGACACAGCACGAGGCGTGGAAGTACAACGGTGCCCTGGACAGGTGGATCCCCATTGAGCCCCTGGTGACTGGGCGCTGGAGACACAAGATGGCGGTTCACGGGGGGAAGGTGTATGCCCTGGGGGGGTTCGATGGGACTCAGAGACTCACCAGCGTGGAAGCCTACGACACATTTCACAACCGCTGGACACAGGTCCGTCTGTCCGTCTGTCTGTATGTATTATATGGTGTGAGCACTCCAGTCATTCTGCATTGGAGCTACTGTCTGATGAGACATGTTGTTGCACAAGATATCTGACAAATAGAATTTCATAAGACACATACATAAACTGCTCCGATTCATGTTCCAGGCCCCGCCCCTCCTGTTGGGCGTCAGCTCATTCGCTGCAGCAAGCTTCAATAAGTGGATCTTTGCGATCGGGGGAGGGCCCAACGGGAAGCTGGCCACTGATAGGCTGCAGTGCTGGGAGCCAGGGACTGAGAGCTGGGGCCTGCGGTCGCCCATGCCCATCGAGGCCAAATGTACTAACGCTGTCACCTTCAGGGAATGCATCTATGTAGTTGGTCAGTGGATTAAACCTGTTCTACTCTCAGTTCACCTGTGCAATCATATTGAGTGTGTTTGTGTGTGTGTCCATTTGTGTGTCAGTGTGTGTGTATGTGTTGTAACAATCCTCCCCTCTCCCCAGGCGGTGCCATGCATGCTCTGTACTGCTACTCCCCCCAGTCAGACAGCTGGTCTATGGTGACCCGGCTGGGCGAGAGGGCAAGCTGCGCCATCGCAGCCTGTAACAACAAACTATTCATCACTGGTGGCCGTGACGACAAGAACCAGGTCATCTCCACGGTGATGTGCTGGGACCCAGTCACAACCACAATGACAGAGGAATGTGTGTTACCGCTTGGTGTCTCTCACCACGGAAGCGTCACACTCCACAAGTCCTACACGCACATACACAGGATAGCACCTGCGACCGTGTCGGTGTGACAGAGAGCTGGGACTATGTGTGTGAGAATGAATGTGTGGAGAAAAACAAAGGTGGATGAGGAGCATGGACTGTGTGTGGGTGTCGGCTTTTTTACTTATTGTAAGTTGTCTGTAAAATAACTAAATGTAATGCTGAGTTTAGTCTCATAACATTTTTTGAAAGTGTAATGTCACATTCAAACCGGTACCACTAAATAAATCTAAAAATGACATTTGCATGAGTTGACTTTCTATCCGTATTGTGGGAGTGTTCTCTCAGAACACAGAGGCATCTATTCATGTGCTGAATTCACACCCAACCCACGGTTTTCACACCCACATTACCCAGTTATACCCTCTGTCTTTCACAGCAGATGTACAGTTTGTGGTTATTATGGTTTCATAACTACCTTGAATCTACGTACTCTTTCTCTTCTCTCACTAACACTTCTCTTTTCCTACTAGCACGGACTTTGCTGATATTACTTAATTGAGGAGAAATGTGACCGTGATATGTGGTTTTCTCACCTAGCTATCATAACATGTATTTACCTCATGTAACATTAGACTTGAATTTTCATGCCAATTTTCATGCCCGGGTTACCTGGGAGAAAAGTAATTATTCTCGGGATGGAACATTTGTAAAATCCAAGGAAAATATTCAACCCTAATATGAACCATGAGGGGCAGGCATGTGACACTGGACTAGCACAGACACCACAGTCTTTAAGGTGTCTATAGCTAGGTTTCCATCCAATTGGCAACAGGTTTTTATGCAAATATTCTCAAATCTGCATATAAACAAAATATGAGCATTTCAGGGTTTCCTTGATGAACATTTGGCGCTGGACAATGTGACAAGGAAGATTTTAATTTACCAGACATTTGAGAAATTTACTGGACATCCGTATGCATTCAGATCCGACTTGGCGCAGGCAGCACCATCTATAAATTAGGGATATTGGCCAAATGAGCCACATTTAGAACCTAAATGTCATTCAAAACAGCCTATAAGAAATTACAAAAACACTGTGTCTTGTGTTTAGATGTGTAGCATATGCAAAACTTTACAGACTATTTTTGTTATTGTTTTTTTATAATACTTTCCTAAAAAAATTATTGTCTACCTCAGGTTCCGCTGTTGAGATTTGAGCACTAAATGCTTCAGGGCATTGCATGAATATACTGCAGACCTATAGACTTAGGTGTCCACTGTATGATATTAATATAAAAGATATAGCCTATATAAAGGAAGAGAAGCTTAGGCCTATCCCCAGAGCAATAGAGAGATAGGAAGAGAAGTTTAGGCCTATCCCCAGAGCGATAGAGAGATAGGAAGAGAAGCGTAGGCCTATCCCCAGAGCGATAGAGAGATAGGAAGAGAAGTTTAGGCCTATCCCCAGAGCGATAGAGAGATAGGAAGAGAAGCTTAGGCCTATCCCCAGAGCGATAGAGAGATAGGAAGAGAAGTTTAGGCCTATCCCCAGAGCGATAGAGAGATAGGAAGAGAAGCTTAGGCCTATCCCCAGAGCGATAGAGAGATAGGAAGAGAAGTTTAGGCCTATCCCCAGAGCGATAGAGAGATAGAGATATGCCAGAGACATGCTAGACACCAACATGCATTCTTTATATCAGATGGCTACTGCATCTGCTATACAAATATAGACTTACAGAAGGAGACTAATTCATACATTTTCGCTCAGAATATTTTTTTTAGAAAGATAAGCATTATATTGTCAGATTATAGGAGTAACTCTGGTAGGCCTGAAACATTCTCCCTCACCTCATGTTCAACTGTAGGAGTCAGTTGAAGCACCAGTGCTCACTGCCTTCACATTATAGACCTGCAGTAGCTAAAGCTTAATAATAGCTACACCACACCAAAGCTTCATAAACGTTTCTAAACTTTATTAGGGTAATATCAAAAGTAAGTCAAGCCATTGTTGATAGGGAATATAGGAGCAGGCAGGCTATTATATTGCAGCAAACACAGTGTGACACAACAATGGCTCAACAGAATGAAATAAAACAATTGCAAATTGGTTTAAACTTTCACAAAAGTTTTGAACAGGTTATATTACAGCAATTACCAACAAAGGCAAATTCCTACCATACCCAAAGACAGAAATAGTCTAATGTTATTTATTTTACAACAGACCTAATTATAACCTATCTTAAACTAATTATGGAGCACAAAATTAAAAAGACAGATTGAATTGAATTTAGCCAGTGATTATTTTTTTATTTTATTATAATGATTAAACAAATGATTATAAGTATATTTATGTTCAAAATCGCATCCTACCTGAATAGGGAGGTGCACAGAAGCCTGCATCTGGCCATGCCAACTTTTTTCTCATCTTCCACTACAATATTTTATATTAAATTCCCCTTGTAGGCTTTTCACTATAGGCATGCCCTTTTCCTCTAACTTTTGTTTTATTTCAATGAAAAAAGCCTTGATCTTCACAATCAACAGTGGCCTAGGCCAAGGCTCCTCTCTCGCTCTCTCTCTCCTCAGCAGCAGGCTCATGTGTGTGCAATGTGTGAGAGAATGGCGTTGAACCTCAAATTCGGGGTGTAGCCTATGATAGACAGCCTCTCCTGGAAGATTTAGCCCACTACAATTTCATATATTGGCTTTCATTTTTTTATTGGCCAAATGCCGGAATTACTTACATTTTCCCATCAGTTGTTTCCATCAAATTGACTTGTTGAAGATAAAAATATGTGGGTAAATACATAGTGCACATAAAAATAACTGTTGAGGTTAAATTCCCATTTACTGAATAAAAAATACAAGTTAAATGGGTTTCCATAGCATTTTCAACTCTAGGCCTACTGATGATTTTGTCACTAATGTTTTTGCATACAGTAGGTATAGCAAATGTGCCCACTCTGGTATTGGCATGTGGCTCTAGCCAACGGCTTGAAGATACATTGCAGGCATAGCCTACTACATGATGAGATTATTATGGACAAAAGTGCAAGATTCTTTTTTTTGTCAAATGGCAGCCAAGCATCAATCGTCATGTCACCAGAATAAGACCCTCCACATTTATTGAAAGGAGCATCAACCTCATCACTGTGCACTTTCACTACCCTGTGAAGTTCATCATAACTTATTGAATCTGTAGCCTAATAAACTGCATGCTAATGTGGTGACATTTTTCATCTGACATATTGGGTACTTTACTCACAATAAAAGGTTTGATTGAAAACTGGTTAATGTCAAGACTTTTTGAGGATGCTGGAATAATATTTCAGATGAACTTGTGCATGCATACAGGATATTTTTGAAATAGCCTCTTCAGAATAAAACATTGTGACTGGTTGTGTTTATGCCACATATAAAAGGTAATACAACTTCTCTAGGATAGGGGGCAGAGTTTTCACTTTTGGAAAAATAGCGTGCCCAATTTCAACTACCTTCTACTCATCCCCAGAATATAAGATATGCATATTATTAGTAGATTTGGATAGAACACACTCAGTTTCTAAAACTGTTTGAATCATATCTGTAAGTATAACAGAACTTATGTAGCAGGCAAAACCCAGAGGACTAACCATTATTTTTTATATTTTTCTTTAAGTCACTGTCTGTTCAATGAGGTTTCATTGGGAAGCCAGATTTCTAATCACTCTGTTCTCAGTTCTTACTGCTTCCACTGGATGTCACCAGTCTTAGGAAATAGGTTGAGGTTATTCATTTGTGCAATGAAGAAGAAGGCCATCAGGAAGCAGTGTAACGTCATGTGTACTGTTTGAGAGTTGCGCAAGACTAAAAAAAGTAGCGTTAGTTTGTTGATCTCCTGTATTGAAAACAGATAGACCCGTCTTCAATTTGATCGATTATTAACGTTTACAAATACCTTAAGTTGTATTACAAAAGTACTTTGAAATGTTTTGGCAAAGTTTAGAGGTAATTTTTGAGATATTTTGTAGTGACTTTGCGCAAATTGGAAGCTGTTTTTTTCTGGATCAACCGCGCCAAATACAGTGGGGAGAACAAGTATTTGATACACTGCCGATTTTGCAGGTTTTCCTACTTACAAAGCATGTAGAGGTCTGTAATTTTTATCATAGGTACACTTCAACTGTGAGAGACGGAATCTAAAACAAAAATCCAGAAAATCACATTGTATGATTTTTAAGTAATTAATTTGCATTTTATTGCATGACATAAGTATTTGATCACCTACCAACCAGTAAGAATTCCGGCTCTCACAGACCTGTTAGTTTTTCTTTAAGAAGCCCTCCTGTTCTCCACTCATTACCTGTATTAACTGCACCTGTTTGAACTCGTTACCTGTATAAAAGACACCTGTCCACACGCTCAATCAAACAGACTCCAACCTCTCCACAATGGCCAAGACCAGAGAGCTGTGTAAGGACATCAGGGATAAAATTGTAGACCTGTACAAGGCTGGGATGGGCTACAGGACAATAGGCAAGCAGCTTGGTGAGAAGGCAACAACTGTTGGCGCAATTATTAGAAAATGGAAGAAGTTCAGATGACGGTCAATCACCCTCGGTCTGGGGCTCCATGCAAGATATCACCTCGTGGGGCATCAATGATCATGAGGAAGGTGAGGGATCAGCCCAGAACTACACGGCAGGACCTGGTCAATGACCTGAAGAGAGCTGGGACCACAGTCTCAAAGAAAACCATTAGTAACACACTACGCCATCATGGATTAAAATCCTGCAGCGCACGCAAGGTCCCCCTGCTCAAGCCAGCGCATGTCCAGGCCCGTCTGAAGTTTGCCAATGACCATCTGGATGATCCAGAGGAGGAATGGGAGAAGGTCATGTGGTCTGATGAGACAAAAATATAACTTTTTGGTCTAAACTCCACTCGCTGTGTTTGGAGGAAGAAGAAGGATGAGTACAACCCCAAGAACCCATCCCAAACGTGAAGCATGGAGGTGGAAACATCATTCTTTGGGGCTGCTTTTCTGCAAAGGGGACAGGACGACTGCACCGTATTGAGGGGAGGATGGATGGGGCCATGTATCGCGAGATCTTGGCCAACAACCTCCTTCCCTCAGTAAGAGCATTGAAGATGGGTCGTGGCTGGGTCTTCCAGCATGACAACGACCCGAAACACACAGCCAGGGCAACTAAGGAGTGGCTCCGTAAGAAGCATCTCAAGTTCCTGGAGTGGTCTAGCCAGTCTCCAGACCTGAATCCAATAGAAAATCTTTGGAGGGAGCTGAAATTCCGTATTGCCCAGCGACAGCCCCGAAACCTGAAGGATCTGGAGAAGGTCTGTATGGAGGAGTGGGCCAAAATCCCTGCTGCAGTGTGTGCAAACCTGGTCAAGAACTACAGGAAACGTATGATCTCTGTAATTGCAAACAAAGGTTTCTGTACCAAATATTAAGTTCTGCTTTTCTGATGTATCAAATACTTATGTCATGCAATAAAATGCAAAGGAATTAGTTAAAAATCATACAATGTGATTTTCTGGATTTTTGTTTTAGATTCCGTCTCTCACAGTTGAAGTGTACCTATGATAAAAATTACAGACCTCTACATGCTTTGTAAGTAGGAAAACCTGCAAAATCGGCAGTGTATCAAATACTTGTTCTCCCCACTGTAAATGGACAATTTGGATATATATGGACGGAATTAATCAAACAAAAGGGCCATTTGTGATGTTTATGGGACATATTGGAGTGCCAACAAAAGAATCTCGTCAAAGGTAATGCATGTTTTATATTTTATTTCTGCGTTTTGAGTAGTGCCGGCAGGGTTGAAATATGCTACTCTCTCTTTGTTGACATTGTGCTATCATCAGATAATAGCATCTTATGCTTTCGCCGAAAAGCCTTTTTGAAATCTGACATGTTGGCTGGATTCACAACGAGTGTAGCTTTAATTTGGTATCTTACATGTGTGATTTAATGAAAGTTTGATTTTATATAATTTTTTTGAATTTGGCGCTCTACATTTTCCCTGGCTATTGGCCAAGTGGGACGCTACAGTCCCGCTATCCCAGAGAGGTTAAAAAGTTAAATTATAAATATTTAGGTTATATTGAAGTGTTAGATTCTAGGTGCGCGAGGAATAGCCACTCGGATTGGAGAGGAGGATGAGCGTGTGTTAAGATTTCCTGAATAACTGAGCCTGCCGTGAGCATACTGTCACGACTCCCACCGAAGGTGGCTCCCCTGCCTATTCAGGCGGTGCTCCGCGGTCGTCGTCGCCGGTCTACTAGCCGCCACCGATACCTTTTTCCATTTCTGTTCATTTGGTCTTATTAGTTGCACCTGTTCCTTATTGTGTTTATTGATTTCTGTCTATTTAAGCCTGTTAGGCCCGCCTAGGTTTGTGTGGGATTGTTGTTCTGTTAGTTTGTGGATGTTCGTTTGTATTTTGTTTTTTTCCCGGACATTTTGGGTCCTGTGTATGGGCCGGTCAGTTTATGCGCCTTGTGTTTGTGGCGTGACCGTTTTTTCCAGTAGTAAAATATACATTTATTCGAACCCTCTGCTCTCTGCGCCTGACTCCAACCCACTGTTCTTAAAGGACTCTGACACATACTGCATGTGGACACATTACTATAGGACAACTTGGGAGAATGATGATCTAAAAACAGACAGCACATTCAGTATCAGAAGTAAAAATACAGCCAGACTGGTCTGCTATTGTGTCTTTAGACCTTATACTGTAAACTGACGAGAGTAGACCCAACTGATCCAAATCGAATGAAACATTCAAATCACAGGGCTTTTGAGCCATTTTTCAAATGGCATTTTCACTGCAGCCTAGAGTAGAATATTGTACTCACTTGAAAAAGATAATGCAATTATTCATTGCATTGTGGTGTTGCAGGCTACTATAGTCTAGGTAGGGTAATTGTCCCTAACCAAGATCAATAAGGAGATTTTCAAGCTGTGTGTTTCATATCTTCACTGTTCTTTCATGCACAATGATGCTCCTGGCATCCGCTGCCTATCAGCTATACCTATTTGTGCTTGTCGATTCTTATTGAAAATTGATGCAGCTTTGAATGCTTTTATGTGTGGTATGATTGCTAGTTAGCCTATTGCAGATCAGGACAAACGATCCACCTACCACTGTTGTCACTATGAAGGGATGATAGAGTGCAGGATAGACGGTAGTCTATGGTGACCTGAGGTATAGTAAAAGTGATAAAAACCGTAATGCTTAAGGGAAGAACCAAAACACCTTGATATAGGGGAGAAGCACGCAAGCAGATGAGAACATTTTAATAGGATGGATCGTAAAAATGCAAAAGAACAAATGTTAACCAGAGAAAAAGGCACTACTCTCCCTTGTGCCCAATAAAAAAAACACACAACCCTCCCCAAAGCAAAAAAAGAAGTTTGACAACCCTCCCCTATTTTGGATCCCCTCTCCCCCAGTAATTTGCCATCTGTCCCTTGACGCATTCATCTTAAAGTCTCGGTGTAGTCAAAAACCCTATTTGTCTATGTTTTATATATATTTCTACGCTATGAGGTAGGAATAATACTGTGAAATTGTGAAAATTATGATAATGCCCTTTTAGTGTAAAAGCTGTTTGAAAAGATCGCCTCAAATTTCAGCCTGTTTTAGTGGGATGGAGTTCTGGCCTGCCTGGTGACATCACCAAGCATTACCGTTTCTTAATAGACCAATAAGAAAGAGAGTTCCAAGCCTCTCTGCCAATAACAGCTAGTTTTCAGTTTTACCCTCCCCACTCCCAAACAGTCCGAGCTAAATTCTTGCTTGAGAAATTGCTCTTTGCTAAGAATATGTAAATGTTTAACCATTTTCATTTAAAACAATCACAGTAAGTCAGAGGTAGCACCAAAGGTCTGAGGCCTGTAGTTTTTCCTGATCTGGTAACCTAACTAGGTAAAACTTCTGACCTTGTACAGTATGACGTGATTAATCTGTTGTAATAAGGTTTAATATGGGCTACGATGGGGATTAGGTCAGATGGTTCTTAAAAACTCCTGGAAAAACTCCTGGCCTTGGATAGGATGAAAACCCAGTCAAACTGTAGCAGCCTTGTACTTGTTCATATACAGTGCATTCGGAAAGTACTCAGACCCCTTGAATTTGAATTTGTTACGTTACAGCCTTATTCTAAAATTGATTAAATCATTTTTTCTCCTCATCAATCTACACTCAATACCCCATAATGACAAAGCAAAAACAGGCTTTTATAATTTGTAGCAAATTTATAAATAAAAAAAACTGAAATATCATATTTATGTAAGTATTCAGACTCTTTACTCAGTACTTTGTTGAAGCACCTTTGGCAGCGATTACAGCCTCGAATCTTCTAGGGTATGATGCTAAATGCTTGGCACAGCTGTATTTGGGGAGTTTCTCCCATTCTACTCTGCAGATCCTCTCAAGCTCTGTCAGGTTGGATGGGGAGCGTTGCTGCACAGCTATTTTCAGGTCTCTCCAGAGATGTTCGATCGGGTTGAAGTCCGGGCTCTGGCTGGGCCACACAAGGACATTCAGAGACTTGTCGCAAAGCCACTTCTGCTTTGTCTTGGCTGTGTGCTTAGGGTCATTGTCCTGTTGGAAGGTGAACCTTTGCCCCAGTCAGAGGTCCTGCGTGCTCTGGAGTAAGTTTTCATCAAGGACATCTCTGTACTTTTCTCTGTTCATCTTTCCTTCGATCATGACTACTCTCCCAGTCCCTGCTACTGCAATCACATGCTTCACCCTAGGGATGGTGCAAGGTTTCCTCCAGACGTGACGCTTGGCATTCAGGCCAAAGAGTTAAATCTTGGTTTCATCAGACCAGAGAATCTTGTTTCTCATGGTCTGAGAGTCCTTTAGGTACCTTTTGGCAAACTCCAAGTGGGCTGTCATGTGCCTTTTACTGAGGAGTGGCTTCCATCTGGCCACCCTACCATAAAGGCCTGATTGGCGGAGTGCTGCAGAGATGGTTGTTCTTCTGGAAGGTTCTCCCATCTCAACAGAGGAACTCTGGAGCTCTGTCAGAGTGACCAGCCAGTTCTTGGTCAACTCTCGGACCAAGGCCATTCTCCCCCGATTGCCCAGTTTGGCCGGGCGGCCAGCTCTAGGAAGAGTCTTGGTGGTTCCCCAGATCTGTGCCTCGACACAATCCCTTTGACCTCATGGCTTGTTCTTTGCTCTGACATACACTGTCAACTGTGGGACCTTATGTAGAGAGGTGTGTGCCTTTACAAATCATGCCCAATCAATTGAATTTACCACAGGTGGACTCCCCTTCTCTCAATTTCCGCCTGAAGACATACCCTAATCTAACTGCCTGTAGCTCAGGCCCAGAAGCAATGATATGCATATTCTTGGTATCATTTGAAAGGAAACACTCTGAAGTTTGTGGAAATATGAATTGAATGTAGGAGAATATAACACAATAGATCTGGTAGAAGAAAATACAAGGAAATAAACATTTGTTTTCTGTTTTTTATTGTTGTTGCATCATCTTTCAACTGAACAAGAACAGCCAAACATTCAGATAGGATGCTGGGGATAATTTCAATGAAGAACATAAGAGGGCAGCAGTATTTGTGCAAAGTGTCAGACAGATATATTCAGGAATGAGCGAGCTACATGACATTGAGACGTAGTCACCCAGGTGTCCCACACAAGTTGCCCAAATGTACCCAAGTGGCCGAATTGGTACAGTGATACATTTTTATGCAAATAACTATATACAAAATACTAAAATCTTATTCTAACACCCCCCCCCCCAAAAAAAATATATATATTTGAAAATGTGAAGAAAAAAAAAATAACAAGGGTAACTATTGCAATGAAACCAACCATGACTGGATAAACGTACGTTTAGTGTGAATAACTACATTGAATGTTTCGTCGAAAGTTGAAGGAGATGGAATTCACGACACAAGCCGTTTACAAAATGTTTCGTGTTAGGCTTTAAAAATAGATTTTCTCGAAAAAAACAACCATTTATTGTGTAGCTTGGACCTTTTGTATTGCCAAAAGAAGAAGATCTTCAAAGGTAATTGATTTATTTTATTGCTATTTCTGACTTTCGTGACTCATGTGCTTGGATGGAAAATGTTTATTATGGTTTTTTAAGTGGGGCGCTGTCCTCAGATAATCGCATGGTGTGCTTTCGCCGTAAAACCTTTTTGAAATCTGACACAGTGGATGGATTAACAAGAAGTTAAGCTTTATTTTGATGTATAACACTTGTTATTTTATGAATGTTAAATATTTATATTCCTGTAATTTGAATTTCGCGCTCTGCAATTTCACCGGATGTTGTCGAGGTGTGCCGCTAGCGGGACGCCTTTCCCAAACAGGTTTTAATAATTTTGGATTGAAAAAGTATCGAGGGTTAGTAGCCTACAGTACGATCCTGAATCCTGAATCGATCCTGAATAATCAAACCAAACTGTGCAGAAGCAATTTGATGAATTGAAAGAGACATCTGTTACAAAACACAAAAAAGGTTTAACTTCTCACGAGTCACCAACCCTGATCCGGTAGCACCCCCCACCCGCCCCCCCCCCACTGAGTAGCATAGCTAGCATAGCGTCACAAGTAACTTGTAGCATCTAAATATCATTAAATCACAAGTCCAAGACACCAGATGAAAGATACAGGTCTTGTGAATAAAGCCACCATTTCAGATTTTTTAAATGTTTTACAGGGAAGACACAATATGTAAATCTATTAGCTAACCACGTTAGCAAAGGACACGATTTTTTTACTCCCAACAGCTTTTTCCTGCGTCAGTAGCTATCACTAATTCGACTAAATAAAAATATATATAGCCACTAACCAAGAAACAACTTCATAAGATGACAGTCTGATAACATATTTATGGTATAGCATAGTTTTTTTGGGGAAAAATGTGCATTTTTCAGGTATAAATCACAGTTCTACATTGCAGCTGCAATCTGAAATAGTGCTGACCCAGCCAGAACAATTACAGAGACCAACGTCATATAACGAATTACTCATCTTAAAACATTTCAGAAAAATACACAGCGTACAGATATTGAAAGCCCAACATCTGGTGAATCCAAACAATATTTCAGATTTATTAAATGTTTTATAACGAAAACAAAATGTAGCGCTAAATTAGCATAGCTATACCAGGCAGATTCGGCTAGGCGCCCACGGCCAGTTCACATGCACAACAGATATGATATAACATCGTAAATTGGGTCTTACTATGGCTGATCTTTCATCAGAATGTTGATCAAAGTGTCCTTTGTCAAGATGAGTCGTTGGTTCCGTTCAGAATTGTTCCTTTCCCACTCCATTTAGCACAGGTACTGGTCGAGTGGCACGGATCTCTCAAACGTAAATAAAATCAGACAACGGAACACCACAAAACTCCCGAAAAAATTCAAATAATCTGATTAAACTATATTGAAAAAACATACATTACGATGATCTGGTCACATGTATCAAACAAACTTCGAGACGGAGATAGTTTTCATCCATAATGGCCGCACAACAGAAGACAATCGCAGCTACAAGTCGCACGATTTAGACAACCGGAAGTTGTCGGTCACGCCAAAGAATTAGCTCTCATTTCACGTCAGTCCCAGATAAACAAGATATTTTTCCTCTGACGTCCTCTTGACACCCAGAGGAAGGCCAATGAGGTGTGTTTCGGGTCATAGGGGGCACGACCATATATAGGCAGAGCGTTGAAGCTGGCATACACATCTTGCTTTTTTCTTCTTGGTCATGGAAAGTGCTGTCAAATGACTTCTGTATCACTCAGAGACAAAATTGAAACGGTTTTAGAAACTAGAGATTGTTTTCTTTCCAATGGTATTATTTATATGCATATAGTAAGAGCAATAATGGAATAAGAGGCAGTTTAATCTGTAGAGCAAATTATGCTAATGGGAAAATAGCACCCCCTGTATTCTCAAGAAGTTAATGACATTCTATACTGGGTGGTGTTGAAAACGAAAACCATGATATTGAAGTGCCCGAAGTCGGTATGTTTTGTTTATTGGTTGTGTGATGCATTGACACAGAAACCTGTTGGTGGAAAATTTGTTGCATATATTTTATATAATTATAAATATGACATCAAAATGTTGAAAATCTGATTTCCTCCTAACTGATCATTGTCTGCAGCCGGCTCTGACCGTAGTGTAATGAGACAGGCAGGGAGAGTGAACCCTCAACCTTCTGGCCAGTAGCCCTGCGTGGCATTGACTGTCCCCCCAGTAAATTTTGATCTGTCCCTAACTGTACTGTAAGTCGCTCTGGATAGTGTCTGCTTACTGACTAAAATGTTAAAGTGTCTCTCTCTCACACGCTCTCTCAGACACATGCACACACATACTCATTTCTCTCTCTGCACTGCTCACTCCCACTCTTGTCCAAATATGAGTGGCAGTAGTGTAACTGCAGAGCATGCTGTTTATTTGTCTTGCAGCTGTGGTATATATCTCTATATACTGTACATCCAGGGGAATCAGTCTGTTGAGTGCAGTGGTGGGACAGGATGCGGTATGTGTCTGAGGCTGAGCTATGGCCCCAGTTTACTGAACATTGAGTTAGAACAGAAAGCCCCCAGGAACACAAACCACACACACAATACTCAAAATATTACAGACATACAAATCTAGTATTCTATTACAGACAGCAAACACCAGATGAATTAACACTGAGTTTAATTTCTGAAGTATCAAGTACCTTTAATCTTTAAAAACAAACACCTAAAAGTACAGCTCACTGATTATGATGCTATAGATGTTGTAAAACATGCCGTGATAGCTAGTTCTAATGCAATTCTAATAAGGTCAGGTTGGAGGAAGAAAAAGAAGAAGAAGAAGAAGAGGAAGAAGAAGAGAGAGATCTGACACATACACATAAGTGGTGAAGCATTGCTCTTTATTTGTAACTGCTGCAATCAAAGTGTGAACCATTGTGTGACTACAGGGGTTGTTATGGTTAACAAGAATGCAAGCATGCAGGCACACACACACACACCCACACACACCTACACCTCACTCCTGTGGTTCCGGGGTCCTGTCCGCCTGGGAATTGGTATGGGCGGAGCATCATCTGGTTCAGGCTGTGGAGACCTGGGTCGAGGCAGGGGTCTGGAGTTTTGGGTGGCCTGCGACGGAGTTCTGTTTTTCGGCCGGGTTCGGCTCTGGGACTTGTGTGGGTGATGGTGGTGGTGGAGGGATGCTTGACGCGTGGGCTGGGTGAGGGGCGCAAGTCTCATCTCCTCCTCCTCTTCATGGGGAACATCAGGGATTAGGATTCATGGGTAAGGGAGTTAGATGTTGGTAACTACATGTAATGTGAGTAGCCTTCTGTTTTATCATAGATCTTCTTTATCATAGTACTGTTTTATCATCATGTAGATAACTGCTGTGTTTTTATTCATGTGTGTTCAGTACCTTTTATGCGACTAGCGTGCCGCCTGCGGCTCTGGCAGACACACACCAAGGTGATGACGATGAGGATGAGAAGCAGACCACCTCCACCAGCCAGAATCGCCACCATCAGCCATAGCTTCATCCCAAACAAGAGCACTGTAGAGGAAGAATCATCTGCAGAAGAATCATCATCATCAGCATCATCATCATCATCGTCAGAAATTTTTATTTTATTTAGTCTCTCCTACACACCTGTACATTCAGGGTTAACATCGTCACTCTTCTCTTCACTCGCTTTGTTACTCACTGTACACACGTAGCTGTCTACAGGTTTGAGCATTGCCTTGGTTATTGTCAGAGTTTTGTCAGTGGATCCTGGCATTGTTTGTCTGTTATGGCTCCACACCACGTTAACATCCACAGAGTTCCCCACATCGCACCTCAGACTGACAGATGCATCAGTACAGGTGTGTGTCAGACGTGGCTTAGACACAGGCGCTGAGAACACAAAACACACACTGTAATGAGGACATATTTTCCCTAACACTGGCTGTGTGTGTACGTGCATGCTACGTGCGTACATGCATATGTATGCTTTCTGTTTGTGTAGCCTACTTACAGAGCACACACAGGCGAGTTGTTTTGTCTAACACGAGTGTTCCCGTGTTGTCGTAGATGGTGACCTGGTAAGACCCTGTATTATTCAGCTGTAGGTTAATTAGTAACAGAGAACCATTCGGTGTGGTCTGGGGTTTTGGCTCAGTATTCTTCCTGTTGTCGTAAACTATCTTATAGTCATGTGACCACCGTAAGTGAAATGACTGTCCAAGCAACTCCAGGCCATGGTCAATCACCTTGTTCCTCCCAACAGCAGCGTACATAGTACACTCCGCAGCACCTAAACATACAGTGAAATGTACATTTTAACATCAGATACAGCTGGTGATGACTTTTACACTGTTAGAAAAAAAGATGCTAAGTAGAACCATACAGGGTTCTTCGGTTTGCCCCCATAGGGGAACCCTTTTTGGTGCTGGGTAGAACCCTTTGCAGAGGGTTCTATCTAGAACCCTCTATGTAGGATTCTTCAAAGAGCCTTCTGTATATGGTTCTACCTAGAACCATTTTATCATCTAAAGGTACTTTCTAGAACCGTCTATGAAGGGTTATACCGAGAACCCTTTTATCTTTAGAGGGTTCATTCTAGAACCCTATATGAACAGTTCCACCAGCCTTATTACCCTTTAAAATGACATGACATATATAAGGCCTTCTTTGAGGGCCTAGCTATACCCTAATACAGGGGTGTTAGGAATCACCTGGTTTACAGGCCACATCAGGCCTGCAAATCCCACTATGCTGGCTTGCAAAGTGATGTGTAATTCCTATTGGGATCCAGCCAGAGTTAGGATATCCAACAAGTGGAATTGTTAATCACCCACAACCTGCATTCACAATGACTGCCAGGGTAGGGAAATGTTAATCACCCACAACCTGCATTCACAATGACTGACAGGGTAGGGAAATGTTAATCACCCACAACCTGCATTCACAATGACTGCCAGGGTAGGGAAAATGTTAATCACCCACAACCTGCATTCACAATGACTGCCAGGGTAGGGAAATGTTAAATCACCCACAACCTGCATTCACAATGACTGCCAGGGTAGGGAAATGTTAATCACCCACAACCTGCATTCACAATGACTGCCAGGGTAGGGCAATGTTAAATCACCCACAACCTGCTATCACAATGACTGCCAGGGCAGGGAAATGTTAAATCACCCACAACCTGCTATCACAATGACTGCCAGGGTAGGGAATGTTAATCACCCACAACCTGCATTCACAATGACTGCCAGGGGAGGGAAGATTTAGTTGAGACTATCTCAATCATCGAAACGTGAACAACCATCTCAGCAATGGGTGCAATACATCTAATTACTAACAGATTTGATTCGTTTAGAAAACTGTACATTATTTATCTTTGTGTTGCATAAAATGAATCAACCAATCTATACAAAACCCCAGATATTACACTAAAACAAACATTTCTGAAAGTCTCCCTGCAATAAAGCATGCTGGGAAATATTATAATATGGTTCTATGTAGAACCCTTTGCCTTACAAAGAACCCTTGTGAACAAAATAGTTTTTTCCACCTGAGGAACATTGCCAAGGTGTGGCCATTTCCCTCTCAGGCTGATACAGAGAGACTCATCCATGCTTTTATTACAAGCAGGCTTGACTACTGTAATGCACTCCTGTCTTGTCTACCCAGGAAAGCCATTGGTCAACTGCAAAACATACAGAATGCTGTAGCATGCGTACTGACCAAGAACAGACAGAGAGCACACATTACATTGGTTTTATGGTCTCTGCAATGGCTGCCTGTGAGTTTTAGAATTAATTTTAAGAGTATTCTATTGGTTTTTAAATCAATCCATGATTGTGCACCCCAATACATGTCAGACATGCTTTTAAGTTATGTACCCAGGAGGTCCCTCAGGTCCTCTGGCACTGGCCTTCTAACTATCCCAAAGCCTAGGACAAAGAGGCATGGAAAGGCAGCCTTTAGTTACTATGCCACCAGCCTCTGAATTAGACTGCCAGAGAACCTGAGGAGGGCCGAAATCTTAAAACACATATTTTTTAGATCTGCCTTTCCTTAGGGTGCTTTTGAGAAATGTAGTGTTTATTGTTATTATTTCGTTTTTTTATTTGTTGTGTAGTAAATATTTCAGTTTTATTGTCATTGTTTTTATTAGTTTTTTTTCCTGTAAAGCACATTGTGTTGCATTCCATGTCTGAAATGTGCTGTATAAATAAAGCTTTATTTTATTTTACTTGTCTTTCAAAAAGGAGTCTTCTGATCAAAACGGTTCTTGGTAGAACCCTATCCCTCCGCAAAGAACCCATTTAGAACCCTTTTCTTTCTCAGAGTAGTGTCAGAAAACCAGTGAGCCGAAAAAGAGGAAGCTGCATTTGAATTACTAATGAGAAAATAATTACAACTTATACACAGAAAATACTGTAAGTCTACATACTAAAGAAGAGGTTAGTTAGTACAACCCAGAATATATGATATGGCAAATTTAAATTAAGAGGATTGAGAGGGGTGTCGGTAAGAATCATCTTACGAAGCACCATAATTTCTATTGTTTATCTAGGTCAAGCATAGAAGCAGAGATCAACAACAAAAACTGTAGTTTTAATGGAAATATCACAATGACATCAAATAAGTGAAATGGTTATTATTTCATATTATCTTTTTCATTTGATGTGGTCCTGACAAGTAGGCTAAACTGAAAACAGTTAAATCAATTCTTACACACTTTGGTTCTGGTTTTCTCTCCAGTGGATAATGGATCACTGATTAAAAATAAGACCATATCCATGTCTTGTTTTATTTTTACACTTTTTGAAAAGATTTAGAAGGCAAACTAATGATATCTTTGATTTTTAGTTTTACCCAAGGCATCACCCTAACCAAGCCAGGCTAATAGCCTTAAATCCAAGCCATAAAGGGGGACAGAGTGACTTAAACTTCACCATGAACAGAACAATATAGATCAAAATGAAAATATAGTCTGGTTCTAATTCTTAACTCACCTGCAAACCCCAGAGCGAGGAGGATGAGAGATATCAGCATCACCACTGACATTCTCAAGGAGTGATTGCACCTGCTCCAGACTGTGTCTGTGTGTCTGTGAGTGCTCTGTTCATCATATTTCTGAGTGAGGGGACATCCTGTCTGTGTGTGTGTGTGTGTGTGTGTGTGTGTGTGTGTGTGTGTGTGTGTGTGTGTGTGTGTGTGTGTGTGTGTGTGTGTGTGTGTGTGTGTGTGTGTGTGTGTGTGTGTGTGTGTGTGTGTGTGTGTGTGCGTGTGTGTGTGTGTGTGTTTCAGAAATCAGTCTAGAGATCGTAGTTCATTTGAGACCATGGATATGATGGATATGGATATGGATATGATGCAAACATACATTTTAGATTGTTCTGTTATTTAAACATGATCAATCATCATCATGATGTTTTATTTCCTGTTTTACCAAATAAATGCAAAGCCTACCCTATACAGTGTGTCTCCGCCCTTCCAGGATTGTCATCCGTGGGCTTTCAACACCCTTCTGTAGCTAGTTTTGAAGGAAATGGCAGTCCAATGTTTTTTTAAATAATTATCATAAAGTGTTGGGCTTATTGGTAAGTAAGCTATACTTTTGACCAGTTATTGATTTGTAACAAAGTAAATTGTCCATGACATAGACATAGCTTGACACAGACATTGCGCATTGTTTCATGAGCTGGAGCCTCTGCTTAGGCTGGTCCAGTTGAAAATGTGTCATTCAGTAATAACATGTCACATTTCTAGATACACTGTAAAAATAGAAAGACTCAGAACACCATGATTGGGTAATAAAACCATGGAAAGTAACCTGAGATCTGGTGTTTGGAGGGTGTTTAAATGTAAACCCAATGTAAGCGTTATGATACACAGAAAGTGTTTTAAAACAGAATAACAGTACTCTGAAACCCGCAAAGTGGTTCTTCAATCTGAACATTGGTGTTTGAAAACACTTTTTGAGGATTCAGTGCATGTAAAAGGCAGCATCACAACACAAAAAAATTGTGTATCTAATACGAATGGTTAAGACATACACTACCAGTCCAAAGTTTTTGAACACCTGCTCATTCAAGGGTTTTCTTTATTTTTAAAATGTTTTTCTTTATTTTTAAAATGTTCTACATTGTAAAATAATAGTGAAAAACTATGAAATAACACATATGGAATCATGTAGTAACCAAAAAAGTATTAAACAAATCAAAATATATTTTATATTTGAGATTCTTCAAATAGCCACCCTTTGCCTTGATGACAGCTTTGCACACTCTTGGCATTCTCTCAAACAGCTTCACCTGGAATGTGTTTCCAACAGTCTTGAAGGAGTTCCCACATATGCTGAGTACTTGTTGGCTGCTTTTCTTTCACTCTGCGGTCCGACTCATCCCAAACCATCTCAATTTGGTTGAGGTTGGGGGATTGTGGACGCCAGGTCATCTCACACAGCACTCCATCACTCTCCTTATTGGTAAAATAACCCTTACACAGCCTGGAGGTGTGTTGGGTCATTGTCCTGTTGAAAAACAAATGATAGTCCCACTAAGCCCAAACCAGATGGGATGGTGTATCCCTGCAGAATGCTGTGGTAGCCATGCTGGTTAAGTGTGCCCTGAATTCTAAATAAATCGCTGACAGTGTCACCAGCAAAGCACCTCCACACCATAACACCTCCTCCCCCATGCTTTACAGTGGGAAATACACATGTGAAGATCTTCCGTTCACCCATACCGCGTCTCACAAAGACATGGCAGTTGGAAACAAAAATCTCCAATTTGTACTCCAGACCCAAGGACAGATTTCCACCGGTCTAATGTCCCTTGCTCGTGTTTTTTGCCCCAAGCAAGTCTCTTCTTATTATTGGTGTCCTTTAGTGGTGGTTTCTTTGCAGCAATTTGACCATGAAGGCCTGATTCACACAGACTCCTCTGAACAGTTGATGTTGAGATGTGTCTGTTACTTGAACTCTGTGAAGCCTTTATTTGGGCTGCAATTTCTGAGGCTGGTAACTCTAATGAACTTATCCTTCGCAGCAGAGGTAACTCTGGGTCTTCCATTCCTGTGGCAGTCCTCATGAGAGCCTGTTTCATCATAGCGCTTGATAGTTTTTGCGACTGAAAATGTAAAGGTTTTTGACATTTTCCGTTTTGACTGAACTTCATCTTTGCTTATTTGAGCTGTTCTTACCATAATATGGACTTCTATCTTCTGTATGCAACCCCTACCTTGTCACAACACAACTGATTGGCTCAAACACATTAAGAAGGAAAGAAATTCCACAAATTAACTTAAGGCACACCTGTTAATTTGAATGCATTCTGGGTGATTACCTTATGAAGCTGGCTGAGAGAATGCGAAGAGTGTGCAAAGCTGTCATCAAGGCATAGGAATATTACATATTCAACCACTGTAAAATAATAATATTTTGGGGTGAATTGAAATTGACTCAAAACAAAAACAAACAAAGTATACGTAATAAAAAAGAATGCAAGTTGTTTCAATGATTTGCAACACCATCATAGTGTTTAGGAGCTTTAGAGGGAGGAAATGTCTCCAAAAGAGAAGGTATCTAAATATGCACAAAACACAACTAGAAACACCAAACTAGTGTTTTCAACCTTTTCCAGTAGTGCTCCCAGACCCTGGCAAGGTGTTTCACAATAACTGACTAAATGGTGTTACAACACACTATGGAATGTTTCAATAATCCAGCAAAATTAAGGTTTTGTCTCCTTCACATAGGTGGCAGCTCAATTGACACTAGTTTTGGTGTTATACTACAAAGCATACAGTGGGGCAAAAAGGTATTTAGTCAGCCACCAATTGTGCAAGTTCTCCCACTTAAAAAGATGAGAGAGGCCTGTAACTTTCATCATAGGTACACTTCAACTATGACAGACAGAATGAGAAAAAAAATTCCAGAAAATCACATTGTAGGATTTTTAATGAATTTATTTGCACATTATGGTGGAAAATAAGTATACAAAATAGATGGCTTCATAAGGAAGGAAAATTATGTGGATATATTGAAGCAACATCTCAAGACATCAGTCAGGAAGTTAAAGCTTGGCCGCAAATGGGTCTTCCAAATGGACATTGACCCCAAGCATACTTCCAAAGTTGTGGCAAAATGTCTTAAGCACAACAAAGTCAAGGTATTGGAGTGGCCATCACAAAGCCCTGACCTTAATCCTATAGAAAATTTGTGGGCAGAACTGAAAAAGCATGTGCGAACAAGGAGGCCTACAAACCTGACTCAGTTACACCAGCTCTGTCATGAGGAATGGGCCAAAATTCACCCAACTTATTGTGGGAAGCTTGTGGAAGGCTACCCAACATTTTTGACCCAAGTTAAACAATTTAATTGAGTGTATGTAAACTTCTGACCCACTGGGAATGTGATAGAAAGAAAGAAAGAAAGAAAAGCTGAAATAAATCACTCTCTCTGCTATTATTCTGACATTTCACATTCTTAAAATAAAGTGATGATCCTAACTGACCTAAGACAGGAAATTCTTACTAGGATTAAATGTCAGGAATTGTGAAAAACTGAGTTTAAATGTATTTGGCTAAGGTGTATGTAAACTTCCGACTTCAACTATAACTATTAAAGGTCTCACTGACGCAGACAGTGGATCCTATGAGTTAGAGACTGTCATCAAGGGAGGTTGCAGTACTCACAGCTTATGGTGGAGGTTATTGGTAAGTGCTTGTAATGTTACGGTCTATAGATAAGCATGTCAGGTTTGTGTGTAAACATTATCAGTGGCAATTTTAGCTTGTAAATCTTGATGGGGCAAACTTTTTTTTTTTTTATGCATGCCAGAAAAGCCACTACACAACACTAAACATACATTAATTGCACTATATCGGTGACAAACTGTGTCCACAAACTGTTAGGGTCTACATAAAGCTGTCCCAACAGAAGAGCTTTCTTTTTAGCACCATGGAGTGAATACTTACCACTGCTAAACCTGGCTATCAGGGGAGCTTGTCTTGCAGCGAAACAGTTCATTCAGCCTCATTTACTGCCTTTAAAAAAACAGAGCTGATATGGCTGACTTGCTTAAACACATGTGGTTTCTACTGACAATTGAAATGTACAAACTATGGCATAAAGGGATGACGAGCGGATAAGAGGCAATCCGTAATTTCGATTAAGACATTAATGAGCGAGCTAGAACGGACGTGGTCAATATAACTATTTGTTCAGCATTTTTTAAATGTACAGAGACAGAATTCAGAACATTGGCTGTTCTTACAGTATTCTCCCTGTACACCAAGTCAGAACCGTAGGATACGTACAGGTGGCGTATAAGCAGAAAATGAAAGCACTTACAATATTCAATGATCACGTTTCTCTAAAACAGGCTATCGGCTACATGTGCACCACCAACAGCTAACAGCTTACTACCCAACATACACTTAGTTTTACTTTCTTAGCTACAGTATACATACTCTATCTCCCTGGCATGTTACATCATTTATGCAGCAGCATACAATACATTTTTGGACTCACCTTGTTGTGCTGTGCTCTCTTGAACAGGAAGGTGGCATGGCGGTCCATCGTTGGAAACTTTTGTTATCAAAATTTGTCACCCAGTCCACCTGGTCGTGCTGCTGCTCCAGTTTCAACTGTTCTGCCTGCGGCTATGGAACCCTGATCTGTTCACCAAATGTGCTACCTGTCCCAAACCTGCTGTTTTCAACTCTCTAGAGAGAGCAGGAGCGGTAGAGATACTCTGAATGATCTGCTGTGAAAAAACAACTGACATTTACTCCTGAGGTGCTGACCTGTTGCACCCTCTACAACCACTGTGATTATTATTATTTGACCCTGCTGGTCATCTATGAACATAAGAACATCTTGGCCGGCCTCCCGGGTGGCGCATTGGTCTAAGGCACTGCATCGCAGTTCTAGCTGTGCCACCAGAGATTCTGGGTTCGAGCCCAGGCTCTGTCGCAGCCGGCCGCGACCGGGAGGCCCATGGGGCGGCGCACAATTGGCCCAGCATCATCCGGGTTAGGAAGGGTTTGGCCGGCAGGGATATCCTTGTCTCATTGCGCACTAGGGACTCCTGTGGCGGGCCGGGCGCAGTGCACGCTTAACAGGTCGCCAGGTGTACGGTGTTTCCTCCAACACATTGGTGTGGCTGGCTTCCGGGTTGGATGTGCATTGTGTCAAGAAGCAGTGCAGCTAGGTTGGGGTTGTGTTTCGGAGGACGCATGGCTCTCGACCTTCGCCTCTCCCGAGTCCGTGTGGGAGTTGCAGCGATGAGACAAGACTGTAACTACTACCAATTGGATGCCACAAAATTGGGGAGAAAAAGGGGTTAAAAAAAATAAAAAAAAATAAAGAACATCTTGGCCATGTTCTGTTATAATCTCCACCCGGCACAACCAGAAGAGAACTGCCCACCCCTCATAGCTTGGTTCTTCTCTAGGTTTCTTCTTAGGTTCTGGCATTTCTAGGCAGTTTTTCCTAGCCACCGTGCTTCTACACCTGCATTGCTTGCTGTTTTGGGGTTTTAGTCTGGGTTTCTGTACAGCACTTTGTGACATCAGCTAGTGTACGAAGGGCTTTATAAATAAATTTGATTGATTGATCAAAGTCAGGCATTCTTTGGATTTAACGAGGAACTCAGAAAAAATCATGGTCGAATCATGACGTCAGTGATCTTCAGGTCGGAGCTCTGGAAAGAGGCCCGGGTTGCTGATTTGGAATTCTGAGTAGGATGACCATTCAAAACGTATTTTCACGGTCAGAGCTTGTTTCTTTCCGAGATCCCAATTGTCTTGAACTCACTGAAGTCTGAGATTTCCCAATTCCGAGTTTCCAGTTGTTTTGAACGCGGTAGAAGTCATGCTGAATTGATAACATGGCCAATGTTGAATGGTTTGCAATTTTAAGCTTGGAAAAGAGACCCTTAAACCCAGGCGTGTTATCTATAATTTCTCTTCATAATTTTTCTTCATATGACAAGGATTGAAAAGGATTTGCCAGTAGATTGTCGACTTGATTCATGATGATGACTGATAGCTTCCTAGCTAAGATCTTGAAAGTATGATGTTGACATGATCAGTCCAATCAAAGATCCAGTAGACATAACGTGATTCGATGTCATTTTATCTGTGGCCAATGACCTTGAGCCTTCTTGGATGGGCACTTCTAATGTAACTCTATGGCAGCACCCAAGGGGCTTGAATTTTCGAGCTCTCCCCATATATTTTGCGGTGACTTAGTGTCCCCAGGAGTGAAAGAACACTGAGCCAATGACGGCACAACTAGAGAACATTACCAACCCCTATGCTTCGTATTTTCCGCTGGCTGCCCCACCACCACAGAAAGCACTGAGCTAGACTGAAACACCTGCATTTTGGAGCTGCCTTACTCAAGAAAGCAAAAAAGAGACCACATGTTTTACATTGTTTGCAAACTGATATGTGACACGTATTAATGTCAATATAACATGCAAAACAGGCAACAACAGGTGGAGCTCAAAACAGGTGAGGCTCTACATTACATGTACAGTGCATTCGGAAAGTATTCAGACCCCTTGACTTTTTCGACATTGTTACATTAGAGCCTTATTCGAAAATGGATTCAATCTTTTTTTCCCCTCATTATTCTACACCATAATGACAAAGCAAAAACAGTTTTTTAGAAATGTTTGCAAATATATAAAACAATACAGAAAAATACATTTACATTAGTATTCACTCTTTACTGAGTACTTTGTTAAAACCTCTCTGGGATATATGGGACGGTAGCGTCCCACTTGGCCAATAGCCAGGGAAAATGTAGAGCGCCAAATTCAAAAGAATGATATAAAATCAAACTTTCATTAAATCACACATGTAAGATACCAAATTAAAGCTACACTCGTTGTGAATCCAGCCACCATGTCAGATTTCAAAAAGGCCTTTCGGCGAAAGCATAAGATGCTATTATCTGATGATTGCACAACAGTAAACAAAGAGAGTGTAGCATATTTCAACACTGCAGGCACGACACAAAACGCAGAAATAAAATATAAATCATGCCTTACCTTTGACGAGATTCTTTTGTTGGCACTCCAATATGTCCCATAAACATCACAAATGGTCCTTTTGTTCGATTAATTCGGTCCATATATATCCAAATTGTCCATTTATTTGGTGCGGTTGATCCAGAAAAAAACAGCTTCCAATTTGCGCAAAGTCACTACAAAATATCTCAAATATTACCTCTAAACTTTGCCAAAACATTTCAAAGTACTTTTGTAATACAACTTAAGGTATTTGTAAACGTTAATAATCGATTAAATTGAAGACGGGTCTATCTGTTTTCAATACAGGAGATCAACAAACTAACGCTACTTTTCTAGTCTTGCGCAACTCTCAAACAGTACCCATGACGTTACACTGTTTCCAGGTGGCCTTACTTCTTCATTGCACAAAGGAATAACCTCAACCTATTTCCAAAGAGTGGTGACATCCAGTGGAAGCGGTAGGAACTGAAAACAGAGTGATTAGAAATCCAGTATTCCAATGAAAACTCATTGAACAGACAGTGACTTAAAAAAAAAGAAAATTATGGTTAGTCCTCGGGGTTTTGCCTGCTACATAAGTTCTGTTATACTTACAGACATGATTCAAACAGTTTTAGAAACTTCAGAGTGTTTTCTATCCAAATCTACTAATAATATGCATATCTTATATTCTGGGGATGAGTAGAAGGAAGTTGAAATTGGGCACGCTATTTATCCAATAGTGAATTTGCTGCCCCCTATCCTAGAGAAGTTTTAAAGCACCTTTGGCAGCGATTACAGCCTCAAGTCTTTTTTGTTACGACGCTGCAAGCTTGGCACACCTGTATTCGGGAGTTTCTCCCATTCTTCTATGCAGATCCTTTCAAGTTCTGTCAGGTTGGATGCGGAGCGTCGCTGCACAGATATTTTCAGGTCTGTCCAGAAATGTATGATTCGGTTCAAGTCCGGGCTCTGGCTGGGCCACTCAAGGACATTCAGAGACTTGTCCCGAAGCCACTCCTGCGTTATCTTGGCTGTGTGCTTAGGGTCGTTGTCCTGTTGGAAGGTGAACCTGCCACAGTCTGAGGTCCTGAGCACTCTGGAGCAGGTTTTCATCAATGATCTCTCTATACTTTGCTCCGTTCATCTTTTCCTCGATCCTGACTAGTCTCCCAGTCCCAGCCGCTGAAAAACATCCCCACAGCATGATGCTGCCACCACCATGCTTCACCGTAGGGATGGAGCCAGGTTTCCTCCAGACGTGACTCTTGGCATTCAGGCCAAAGCCGTTTTTTCATCAGACCAGAGAATCTTGTTTCTCATGGTCAGGATGTTATATGCCTTTTACTGAAGAGTAACTTCCGTCTGGCCACTACCATAAAGGCCTAATTGGTGGAGTGCTGCAGAGATGGTTGTCCTTCTGGAAGGTTCTCCCATCTCCACAGGCCCTTCTCAATTTGGCTGGGTGGCCAGCTCTAGGAAGAGTCTTGGTGGTTCCAAACTTCTTCCATTTAAGAATGATGGAGGCCACTCTGTTCTTGGGGACCTTCAATGCTGCAGAAAGGTTTTGGTACCCTGCCCCAGATCTGTGCCTCGACACAATCCTGTCCCGGAGCTCTAAGGACAGTTCCTTCGACCTCATGGCTTGGTTTTTGCTCTGACATGCACTGTAAACTGTGGGACGATATGTAAACAGGTGTGTGCCTTTCCAAATCATGTCCAATCAATTGAATTTATCACAGGTGGACTCCAATCTAGTTGAAGAAACATCAAGGATTATACCTGGAAACAGGTTGCACCTGAGCTCAATTTCAGGTCTCATAGCAAAGGGTCTGAATATTTATGTAAATAAGGATTTTTTTGTCATTATGGGGTATTGTGTGTAGATTGCTGAGTAATTTTATTTATTTAATACATTTTATATTAATGCTGTAATATAACAAAATGTGGAAAAATTCAACCTTCGCTGGTCTTTTCCATAGGTCCCAGTTTCTCCTAACTGACACATTATGTAAAATGCATCCATTTATTTTCAAATAATACAAAACATACTCATACAAATGACAGCATACAGACTCACACAAACATCAAAGACATCACACCTGCCCAAATCCACCTGCTCATACCCCCATCTCCAGTGACTGCCTCACTCCGCCACATGACCTCAAGATGCACTATTTTGTTTTTCATCATTTAGATAATTAAGCATTTAAACATTCCATTGTGTTAATGATGGAGGATTGGTTGATTTCCAGTTTTTAAATATACGTTTTTTTAAAGATGGTTGACGAGAAAAGTATTGTCCAACCCAGAATGTATCTCACTGCACCTTTATATGCCAATACTTCTGACAGCTAACTTCAGATTTTTTTACCCCCTTTTTCTCCCCAATTTCATGATATTACGATCTTGTCTCATCACTGCAACGCCCCAACAGGCTCGGGAGAGACAACGGTCGTGTCTTGCGTCCTCCAAAACATGACCCGCCAAACCTCACTTATTAACACCCACTCGCTTAACCCGGAAACCAGCCACACCAATGTGTCAGAGGAAAAATCATTCAACTGACAATCGAAATCAGCCTGCAGGCACCTGGCCCACCACAAAGAGTCGCTAGAGCGCGTTGAGCCAAGTAAAACCCCCCCGGCCAAACCCTCCCCTAACAAAGCTGGGCCAATTGTGCGCCTCCCTATGGGACTCCCGGTCAGGCTGTAGTGACGACACAACCAACTTTCTAACTCTGCCCGTAACCTTTGGACTTCATAGCATTCCCAGAAGGCATGGGTTATTGAGTCATTGTTAGTTTTACACTTAAGACATGACTCTGCCTTTGTGCTGTAGAATTTATGAATTTTGAATGAATAAATTATATACATTAGTTCATAGGGTTAAGCGTACATTTTCTTTAACTGTAATTGCGTTAGTTATGTTCCAGCATTTCCTCCATCTTGTGTCAATATCAGTTCTTTTTAAGTCTTGGTTCGAGAAGTTAATCTTTTTTTTCTAAGAGATTGTCAAATGGATAGGCTCTCTGCAAGGTTTTGTATATCTTACCTGTCATATGAATATCCTTTTCTGATTCAAATAGGATTCCCTCAAGATTGTCCAAAAGATTTTAAATCAAATGTATGATATTAAACTTTTAATGGCCAGCTCTAGGAAGTCTGCTAGAGACCTACACACTTGTATTTGTGTGTATTTGAAAATACTGTATCTACATTGGTCAGTCCAATTGTTTTTTAAATTTTGTCATGGAAATAAATGTATTTCCTATTAAGAAGTCATTTACGGTTTCTATGCCTTTTATTTTCCATGTGGACCAATTTATTAGTGAATTTTGAAGATCTATCCAGGGATTGTTCCATATGGTTGTGTTTTTAGGGAGTGATATTGGTTCTTGTAGAATACATTTTGTTTTCTTCGGTGTTGTTATAGTGTGCTTAACAATGAAGTTGTTAATGCTCTTATCTTTATCCTTTGAAAATAGGCAGGTGAAAAGATTTTGGGGATGACCATGCACATCTTCAATATGTTCCTCTTTAGTGCATTTTACTATATGTCACAAGTAAAAGCCTTGGGTGGCACGTTGATACAATTCCAGGTCTAGAAGGTTAAAACCAGCCTCAGATTTAGGAAGATGTAAAACATTTGTTTTAATTCTATGAGTTTTATTTGCTCCATAAAGTCTGCTATGACCTGTAAAATGCATCTCAATAACTAAGTATTTGATCTTTCTAATTTGAATTATTCTTTATGCCCCATGCGGGAACACGTTTTTAACTCAGCTTCTTATAGACTTATAGATTATTCTAATGACCATAATTAATGTAGCTGTGTATAGCCTACCACAGTGTTTCGTTTCGCCTCACTTGGTATGCAACGAGATTGGGGTCAAAAGTCGACATCTACACCATGTATACAAAAGTATGTGGACACCCCTTCAGATTAGTGGATTTCGCTATCTCAGCCACACCCGTTTCTGACAAGTGTATAAAAATCGAGCACACAGCCATGCAGTCTCCATAGACAAACATTGGCAGTAGTCATAGGATGCCACCTTTCCAACAAGTCAGCTAGAGCTGCCCCGGTCAACTTTAAGTGCTGTTATTGTGAAGTGGAAATGTCTAGGAGCAGCCATGAATTGCCATGAATTGGTAGGCCGCACAAGCTCACAGAACGAGACCACCGAGTGCTGAAGCGTGTAGCACTTAAAAATCGTGGCTGAATGGAAGCAAGTCCCGCATGTTCCATCATCTAGTGGAAAGCTTTCCCTGAAGAGCGAATGCTGTTATAGCAGCAAAGCCGGGATCAACTCCATACTAATGCCCATGATTTTAGAATGAGACGTTCGATGAGCAGGTGTCCACATACTTCTGATCATGTAGTGTATGTGTTCAGAGCCCTTAGCAAATTGAAGCCTCTGCCTGTGTCCACCTACTCAATTACCGGTTAATATGCTTCATATATTTTTTCCATGAGCTTCCAGATGCAATAACCTAGAGTAGGCTGTATGGATCTTTATGTTTGAACATGTTCTATTAAGATTCATTCAGACCACCGGGAATAACTCTCTTGGGAAGAGAAAACGTTCAATTTCAACAAGTGGATAAGGCCTACTCACTCTAAAATGTGCAGTTTTGTCACACAACAAAATGGCACAGCGTGCAATTGGCATGCTGACTGCAGCAATGTCCACCAGAGCTGTTGGCAGAGAATTGAATGTTCATTTCTCTACCATAACCCACCTCCAATGTTGTTTTAGAGAATTTGGCAGTACGTCCAACTGGCCTCACAACCGCAGATCACATGTAACCACGCCAGCCCAGAATCTCTACATCCGGCTTCTTCACCTTCAGTATCATCTGAGACCAGCCACCCTGACAGCTGATGAAACTGAGGAGTATTTATGTCTGTAATAAAGCTCTTTTGTGGGGAAAAACACATTCTGATTGGCTGGGCCTGACTCCCCAGTGGGTGGGCCTATGTCCTCCCAGGCCCACCCATTGCTGCGCCCCTGCCTAGTCATATGAAATCCATAGACTAGGGCCTAATGAATTCATTTCAGTTGACTGATTTTTTAAATGAATTACAACTCAGTCAAATCTTTAAAATTGTTGCATGTTGTCGCGTTTATATTTTTGTTCAGTATAGATGTTCCCCGTGATACAGTCTAATAAATGGGGAGCACATGAACAGCAACAACACTGGGACACACTGTCCTCCTCAGCTGTCACAAGCTGTGACTCGGTTCACTTGGCTCTCAGCTGTGTGAGATAAATCATCTTTTTGCAGGCCAGGAGTGTCCGTATAGCCTCTCCCCACTAACCATTTGTTTAAAGAACTCAGCCAAACACTCCTTGTCAGTAACAACCACATCATCAACATTAAAGGACACGGGCAGCTGTGAGGAGGGTTATTCTCCAGGTCTTTCACATTTTTCCATAACTTCTTGGGGTTAGACCCACAGAGAGAGAACTGCTCCTTAAAGTAACTAATTTTAGCCTTCCGGATAGCCTGAGTGCACTTATTTCTCATTAGCCTAAACAACAGCCAGTCAGCCTGAGTGTTTGTGCTCCGAGCCTTTCGCCAAATGGCGTTCGAGGTGGAGTAACTCTGATAATGTAGGCATACTTGTGTTACTTTTCTGAGTCAATTCAGGTAACATTCAATGTCTTGTGTTTGTGTCTCTGGATCCTTTCCACTTAATGTTTTTTTTTCATGTCAGCCAGACACATCATTTCATTTATTTAAATCTATAGTTTGGTAAAATAAGGAGTCTATTGCTTCTGTCCTTGTTTTGTTTTCACTTCTTGATACCTGGTAAATAATGAACAGCCATGGATAACCACAAAGAGAAGAAGGTCAAGAAACAGTTCATATCAGCCAAAACCATATTTTTAAAGAAACACAATTTATTTCAATCTCTTGAGTAAAATAAGTAGTTTTGTTCTGTTGACAAGATAATCCAGAAAATAGCGATAAACAGCGCCACACTCAGGCAGAAAATGGAATGATCTATTCTCAGCCAGGCCCATCTTTTCAAAGAAGACACAATTTAATCTCTATTCAAGCAATCTCTATTGAGCCCCACCTATTTAGCAAAAAAAAACAATTGTTTTTATATATTTTCTGTTGCCTGTTTTATTGGCATTAATATGTGTCACATATCAGTTTTCAAACAATGTAAACAACATTTGCTTGAGTAAAGCAGCTCCAAAATGCAGGTGTTTCAGCCTAGCTCAGTGCTTTCTGTGGTGGTGGGGCAGCTAGCAGAAAATATGAAGTGTAGAGGTTGGTAATGTTCTCTAGTTGCACCGTGATTGAATCTGTGATCTGTCACTCATAGAGACACTATGTCACCGCAAAATCTATGGGGAGAGCTCGAAAAATGAAAGCCCCTTCGGTGCTGCCATAGAGTTACATTAGAAGTGCCCATCCAAGAAGGCTCAAGGGCATTGGCCAAAGAAAAAATGACGTCAAATCACGTTATATCTACGGTAACGTTGATTGGACTGATCATGACAACATACTTTCAAAATCTTAGCTAACAAGCTAGCAGTCATCATTATGAATCAAGTCGACAATCTACAGGCAAATCCTTTTCAATCATTGTCATATGAAGAGAAATTATGAAGAGAAATTATAGATAAAACGTATCGGTGCTCATTGGCCATTGGACATAAACATTACACAACAAGTTGGAAATCGGAAATTCAACAATGAGCGGTTTGGAAGGAATCAGTGGCTAACTGCAAACATTGCAAAGCAATCACTAGCCTGTTATTCAGTGGAGTGGGTGTTTGCTCCAAATCTGGGTTTAAGGGTCTCTTTTCAAAGCTTAAAAGGATAAACATTCAACATTGGTCATGCTGTCAATCCAGCATGATTTCTGCCTCGTTAAAAACTACTGGAAACTCGGAACTGGGAAATCTCTGACGTCAGTGAGTTCAAGACAACTGGGAAAAAATGAGCTCCGACTGGGAAAATAAGTTTTGAACGGTCATTCAACTCGGAATTCTAAGTTGGAAACTCGGGCCTCTTTCTAGAGCTCCAACCTGAAGATCACTGACGTCATGATTCGACCTTGTTTTTTTCAGAGTTCGCAGTTGTCTTGAAAGCTCATAACTACTTTTCTGACTTGGTGGTGCACATGTAGCCTATAGCCTGTTTTAGAGAAATGTCATCATCGAATATTGCAAGGGCTTTCATTGTCTGCTTATATGCCCCCTTTATTTATCCTACGGTTCTGACTTGGTGTACAGAAAGAATACTGTAAGAACGGCCAATGTTCTGAATGCTGTCGCTGTACATTTCAAAGTGCTGAACAGATAGTTATATTGACTACATCGATCCTAGCTCACTCTTTATTGTCTTAATCATTGTCCCCTTATGCCATAGTTTGTACATCTCAATTGTCAGTAGAAACCACATTTGTTTAGGCAAGTCAGCCATATCAGCTCTGTTTTTTTAAAGGCAGTAAATGACGCTGAATGAACTGTTTTGCTGCCAGACAAGGCTCCACTGATAGCCAGGTGTAGCAGTGGTAAGGTGTTGGGACTGCAGTTGGGACTCTGCTGTCGGGACAGCTTTATGTAGGCCCTAACAGTTTGTGGGCACCATTTGTCACTGTTATAGTGCAATTAATGTATTATTTAGTGCTGTGTAGTGGTTTTGCTGGCATGCATTTAAAAAAATGTATTATAGTTTGCCCCACCAAGATTTACATGCTAAAATTGCCACTGCCTATTCAAGAATGAGGTCTGTTATTTAGTAGACATTTTTGGGGGCTGAGGGTTACAGAATGGATTGTTGTGGAAATTCTTGCACAGGGACACTCAAAGTCAATCTTAAATGATTCATTGTTTATTGTCAGCGTGCTGGAGAGGTTCCAATCAACTCAATGCACCATAGTACACATGTCAATCAGGAGCTCTGCCTGGGCAGTCCCAGCAGTTGTCTTATATTCGGCTATACACAGACAAGTTACATTTGCATAATTAATTAATCATGACCGTTTTGTTTCATTCATGTGTCAGACCAATACTGGTTCATAACATGTGACAGACCAATATCTCGCAAGGCTTCTTCTCTCAAAGCTGAGACCTTGAAACTGAGATCTCTTTAGTTTGTTCTCAAAACAAGGTCTAGGCGTACTGCCAAATTGCAGCTGATAGTGAGGATTTGTACAGTTCGCCACTTGCATGAACACAGAAATTGGTTTATAGAACAGCACACAAAAAGAACACAGAAATGAGTTATAAGAAAAGCACAAACAGCACCATTTCCATTACAGGATGTTAAAGAAATTGCATCAGTGCAAGAACTGGTAAACAGGCCACAAACGTGAGATAGCTAAGGAAACTACTGGGGTTTCTAGTGTACTACAGGGGTTATGTACTACAGAACTTCTCACAACATGCAAAATGTCTATGAGCTCTGTAAATGTTATATGGAGTTGCAGGATTGATGGTGGGTTGACTTGTCTGGTTTGGTTTGGCTAGCTAGCTAGCTGGCTAGCTAATGTTTGCATTTGAAAGATGCATCTCAGCACCAGCTGCTTCTTGATTAATGAGACCTGACTGCATTATAGAAATGGAAAAGAGCTTGTAGTGAGGATGACTACTGCTCTGGACTGATGGGTGGTGAGCTTTTTTGCACTGAAGCAGCAGCAGAGACATCACCCAAGTGGGTGCTACACGTTTGTTGTGAAGGAGTACGAAGTCCAGGCTACAGAGAGGCTAAGCTGAGGATGATGTCAGGGCCAGCAAGCAAACTCCATCACCATCACCTGGCATCACAGGCTACAGAGAGGCCCTGGATAACATCAGAGCTGGCAAGCCAACTGCATCACTATCATCCGGCATCAACTGCATCATAATTATCTGGCATTACCTGTCATCACCATCATCAAACCAGAATTTAACACGGGTTAGGAGCCTGAAATCGCTGATCTACTGCTCTAAGGCTATGACAATGTCGCCTTGTCTTTTGTTTTTTAATGTGTTATATGTGTAACCAAAGTAGGCCTAGTAGGCTGGGTCTACTGTGTAATAGGTCCACATTTTTAAAAACTTTTTTGTGATTTTAAATGATCAAATAAATCGAAGATTTAAGATAACTAAGATAACTATTCAGTTGGGACAGGCTCCGCCCCACCAGATGGGTGGATGCTCACCAGAGAGCATTAAAACACTTGGGGAGTGTATTGACTAAACCACTTGTGCTTGCTTACCCAGATTTCCAGGACTCTTTTATCTTGCACGTTGACGCCTCCAAAGAGGGATTGGGAGGTGTGTTATACCAACGACAAAGTGGCAAACTGAGAGTCATTGGATATGTCTCCTCACCCTGACACAAGTAGAGAGAAACTATCACCTTCACTCAGGGAAACTAGAATGTTTGGCCCTCAAATGGACAGTGACTGAGCAGTTCCTCTTTTATGCACCCTCTGTGACAGTGTACAGTGATAATAACCCCTTGACATACTAACTACAGCGAGACTGAATTCCACCAGTCTTCGGTGGGTGGCGGAGCTGTCTAACTTCAATCTCACACTGAAGTATCATCCTGGAAAGGTAAACACTGATGCAGACTTTCTGTCACGTTCTCCTTTGCATGCTGAACATTACATGGAAGAATGCACAGAGAAGAACTCACCTGAGACAGTAAAATGTATGATGTTGGAGATGACTTATGGTAGAGAAATTAACATTAAATTCTCTGCCAACAACTTTGGTGGACATTCCTGCAGTCAGCATGCCAATTGAACGTTCCATCAAAACTTGAGACATCTGTGGCATTTTGTTGTGTGACAAAACTGCACATTTTAGAGTGGCTTGTTGTTGTCCCCGGCACAAGGTGCATCTATGTAATGATCATGCTGTTTAATAAGCTTATTGATTTGCCACACCTGTCCGGTGGATTATCTTGGCAAAGGAGAAATGCTCACAAACAGGGATGTAAACAAATGTGAGCACAACATAGGAGAGAAATACGCTTTTTGTGCATAGGATCTTTTATTTCAGGTCATGAAACATGGGACCAACACTTTACATGTTGCGATATATATTGTTGTTCAGTATAGTAGGAACTGCATGCACCATCTAGTGGTCAGAACCTGGTAATATCAGGATGTAGGACGGGACAGAAATCTAACAACTTCAATGACAAATTTCTCTGAACAGGGAGAAGAAAAACATCACCAACCAAATACACTGAGAATGCATTACATAGGATGAAGAAACAATTATTCAAACTGCAGTTCCATGCTACTTGTTAGACATAGAGAACTGATACTGTACTCTCGTTGTTGGGGTGGGATTGGCGTGGGTTGTGGGGGGTCCATGGGTGGCTTTTCACAATCTCTTTGGATTCCTCATTTCTTACTCATTGTTAGAAAAAAGTTTGCTCCAAATTGAATGTTAGGTACTATATTTATTTAATATGATATTAATCTTTTAAATTAAAATGGCCAATTTGGGTGCAATCAATAAGCTTAATTTCTCAGATATCAAATGATATTTCAACAAAATAATGTTGCAGTTAAGGTTATCTTATCAGTTTTTAACTACAGAAATGGTTTCAAAAAAATCTGAGATGGTGGGTGTCATGGATAGCTGAAATAACATAGAGCGACCCCATTGGCTCATGATCAGTGTAACTGAATAATGTGCAAAACTAACATTAAAAATATATATTTGTATGAAATAAACTGCAAAGGCCTTGTCACGCATAATCCATTATTGCATAACTTATTACAGTACAGCGATATGAAATTAAATGCATCTCTCAGGAGTGATCTGAAATTGACTGTAACATCCTCTTTGTACCAGTAGGGGTAAGTGTTCCATAGCATTTTCATTTACTGTTATTTATGACATCACATTGTTATTTCAGTGTAGATACGGTGCCGTGATAGTTGTTGTGAATACATACAAAAAAAATGTTTGTCTGTTTATGTTTGATCCTTTTTGAGTGTCATCGCATAAAGCCAATTCCTTTGGTCAGAGAATGAGAGAAACTGGTGAACTACAAAAATCAACACCATTAAAGGTAGGAAACACTTTGCTTCCAGACCAATGCCAAATTTGACCAGACCATTTAAAGAGGACTTATTCTAGAACTCATCAGACACAATCAGATAAACAATATCTGATCAATGATTATGCATAAATCCCAGCTACAACACATGGATAATTGTTTTCACCTTATATCCAAAGCATGCCTGTCTGTTTGTGTTTCATACCAATACTGACAGACCAAGTAAAGAATTTCTTAACACAGTAAATGCCTCATAACCCAAACAATACACAAATACGAAATTCAGCATTTAAAACAGACTGCGGCTCAGTAACTAATGAGAAGAATACTAAAAGAGCACAAAAAAGAACAAGAGAACAGGTTCATCTCAAACAGAATGCCCAGCTGGTCTAGATTTCCAAAGGGAATAGGTATCTTTAACGGTCAGACCTGATAAGTTTAACCCTAGAGTCAGAGAGGGGCCTCTGGTCTGCTACCAGCTGACCCCTGGGTCCAGAGCACTAGATGAGAATGAACACTATCGGGTTTCTGTGGTTTCACAACAAATACCGGGGGAATTTTATTATATTGAATTATTCTGGAGAAGCGGAGCTGGGCTGGAGGTGGAGTAGGGGTGGCTGCTACTGCAGATGGGGGTCATGATACAGTTATTCGGAGATCCTGTTGCTGTCTTGCTGGCAGCAGGGGAGCTCTGGTCCTGTGTTTCATACTCCTGACTGGGATTGCTGTCTATCTCCCCATGCCTCCCTTTCTACTTCCAAACTCTTACTTTAACGCTCATTGTTTCAGGGGAGATTCCTGACTGTTACCACTGGAATTAACAGTCATTCATTCCCTCAAAGGCGACCCCTACGGGAGGAAGGACGGAGCCATCCATGAGGTTACAACACACAGACATGATTCTCTAGTTGAAAAAGTAACATTTTCTAAAAATCGAATTCAAAACATAACAGCAGGGCTGCCCACAAAAGCCCTATGTCTCCCTTTTCTACACGAGTCCCCATTTTCTCCTCCACATCGTGTGTTTGAGTCTCGTTGGAACTTAATGTTCTCCCAGACAGGGGCAATATTTGAGTTTCCCCTTTTATAGTTTGGTTCCAGTTTGGCTCCGCTGCTACTGGAGAGAGAGAGAGTGAGAGAGAGAAAGAGAGAGACTAAGAGAAAGAGAGTGATTGGGACACCTTCCAAAACAGTCCTTTATAACAGGTTGATTAGCATGCTGGCTTGTTTAAATTGCCTCCTGGAAGGCTGATGTGAAATCAAACAATATCCTCTGGCTTTAGACTCCATACCCCCATAGCTTCTCATTTATTTTAATGCAGCAGGGTTAGATAGAGAGGCCTGCCTGGCACCACTCTACTCGGGAGGCTGGCTGTCTGGCTGAGCCCAAGGAGGCCAGATTAGGGTGGCTTATGATGAATCAATTAATAACAGTTCAATTAAAGTGGCTGTATGAATGCCTCTTTTTGTGCAACGGTTTATGGTGATAGAGCAAACTCTGTGCCCATGGTCATTATGTGAATGAATCATTTAGAGTGGCCGAGACGCCATAATGAAATAATGAATTAAACTCCTTTCCCATTATTGTCCCGGACCTCAATTAAGGCCTTATTTGTCTCCAGATCCGTTTTTTTATGGGAATACCAGGAGTTAATAAGAGGGAATTGTTCAGCGAAGTTGTTATCACTTTGTATTGGCTGTGTCTGTCTTCCAGGATGCTGTGGACGTTTATTACTGTATTTGGACCAAGCCCAATCCATATGCTCCATTCCGCTGTTAACATTTGGTCATCTTGCAACATTTAAGAGGGCCCAAGGCACACACACTTAAGTACCCAGGGCAGTTACAAACATTGCGTTGTTCTTTCCTGTCCACGAGGAGAAGAGAGGAGAGGCTCAGACAGTGTTAGTGTTATTAAACTTCTTCACTTAACTTTTACATTTGGGCCACTTCCTTAGGATGCAATAATACCTTCCTTGAAAACCATTTTGCTTCTTTCACAAAGCCTTTCTTTAAAGACTATACTTTTTTCAGAACCTTTAACACTGGCAGACATGGAAGGAGACAAACTACATCTAAATGTAGAATCATTCTCAACACTTTCCTTTCAGTGACAAGTTTCTACTTACCTCTCAGGTCTCTCCTTCTAGAGATGTAGGATCTTAATTTGATCACCCTGTTGTTGCACAGCAGGAAATGCAAAATTGGTCGAGGTTTAAAAAGACATCAAAAGTTAGTCATTTCCAATTTCAGACTTGATTTGCCCTAACTAAAAATCAACCCCTAAAAAATCTTACCCCTACAAAATGTTAATTAATCCACACAGTAATTCACATTTCCGTTTGCTGCAAGATTATTTTCCTGCTGTGATAAACTGGTCAAATTAAGATTTTACACACCTGTACTTTGCTAAACAGGTCCTTGTTGGGGCTGATTTCTCCTGCCATGATTTTTTCACGACTCCTCTAATAGGAAACTTAATTTGAGGATGTTAACATAAATCTGTTTGAATTAAACACTGTCTATTAAACACAACGCTGTTGTCATTTTCGTATTTGGAGACATATTTTGGAGACCACAGTGTAAAAAGTGTGTATCAGACCTCAGGTTGAACAATTGTGGCGGCGATGCGGTGGCATCCTAGGCTGATAAAGCCCCTTTGCGTGAGCCTCATCCTCATGGCAGATCCCTTACCATCCAGAGACCAGGTCTAACCATAGTAGCCCGTCTCAAAACATCCCTTTGTGGCTTTGGCTGGACTTTGATGTCATGCATTTGTGTTGGTACTACTTTCTCTGTCAGACAAACTCATGGAAATATTTCTGCAAGAGGAGATGTTTACTGTAAACCCAATTTGAAAAGTAAATAATCCAGTTTTTTTGGGGGGATCGACTTTGAGACCAGCAAAAGTCTCAAAGTCTTTGCGTGTTTTCATGTTGGTTTCATACAGGCATTCATTTTTTTAAATTCTTTCCATGAGTGCCCTCGCTTTTTAATTAACTGCTGTACCAATAGGGACCTTGAGTGGTTCATAATTTGTCCAGTCCATTCAAACGGACAGAGCAGACAGATTACGGAACCATGTAAAACACACTCCTTAATACCTAAGATGCATAACGGCTTTTGGCAACCGGTTTGAAACTCTTTCATGAGTTCGAATTCAATTAAGGTCCATACGAATTTATGTGATTTTAGTTTATCCTTGAGGGAAATCAGTGTCATTTAGAGCAAATGAAAACCTGCTCTGTACTGACGTCCTTATGACAGAGAGACAATGGAGTGTTACTGAAAACATGTCTCTCATTTAAATATTCCCATGCTATCACAAGCCTTCCACAAACTCATCATCTGGTTTCACACTATTCTGTTGAAGACCATGAGGACCATCTGATTCTATTAGTCATAGATAAATTCTGTTCAAGTTGTTCAATTCCCTGGTGCCCAGTTATAAAAAAAGAGTTAAGTTGTCACAGAGAGCTCATGTTTTCCATTTGCTCGCATTTTTAGACAACGGGCTAACCATTTGTAATGAACCTTTCAGAGGAAAATATGCACTCTCCTTTTCAACAATTGAATATGTATCCTCTCAACGCCCCATAGAGACAATACACTATGAAACAACAGAGGAAATGGTTCTGGTTTTGTTTTGTGTTGTCATGCGTGTGTATTTGTGTAAATAGATTTTGAGTTCATAGCTTTGTGGGTCCTTTATTTGAACAAGCTGCATGTCAATGTGCCATGCTGAAATATCTCTGCTTGTGCACTCGCAGACCTGACACGATTCTCATGTGACAAAATGGAAAACACTCTGCTGCGTGCTGCCTCCTTCATAAGCCAATCCAAACAAAGTAGACTTTCTTCATCTCTGAGTTGGTAGATGGCGAGACCACCAAGGGAAACAGCTCACTTTTCTATGACATCAGTTAACATTATCATTGATCTGTCACTCTCTCTCTCCTCTCCTTCACTCACTCACTCTCTCTCCTTCACTCACTCTCTCTCTCTCTCCTCTCCTTCACTCGCTCTCTCCTATCCTTCACTTCCTCTCTCTCTCTAAGCCCTTCATCCTTTACTTCTCTCTCGCACACACTTCCCATTACTCACTCTTCCCCATCAAATCACTCGGTTAAGGAGACAGACTGGGTCTTGACTGTAGTAGTGGTAGAAGAGTCTCAGGATAGAACAACGGTGCCTGGTCTGCTTATTCCCATACCACAAACTGCACAACAATGAGGGTCTTTGTCCAAGACTGTGAAAAACCACACATCACCTTCACTTGACTTTAATACTTAGCAGGCATCCCTGCTGATAATCGCTGGAGAAAATGTGTTGGCATCCTCTCTCTGGGTAATTTAGCCAACCTGATGTATTTACAGCAGCTGTCCACGCCAACAGGATGGCATGGCTTTCACCCACCAGTCACCACGGCCTATTGTAGAGCCTCTATGGACAGCAAGGGACATTGTTCACAGCTATTACTAAATAAACATTTCCAGATTGCAAGATTTTATTATTGCGCACACTTTCTGTGGGAGTATAATTTTCTGGATGGCAAAGAAATATAAAAGTATAAAACTCTGAAATAGTTTCTGAATGTAGAAATCTGTTGGTGTTTAGGCTGAAAATCTGTAAATATTTCATTTTTGAATAGATATCTACACACTGTAGATAGCAGATAACTAAAGTATCCTGTCACCTTTGATAAAACAGAGGTCATGCCAATAGGACATGGTTCCTTGGTGCATTGCTGTAATTGGTTATCTGAGCCAGTGCTAATGACTTAGAGGCAAGGTCACCATTGAACATTTAGATTAATTTGACCCAATTTTCATATCAATATCTGACCTGCTCTACTATTCAATGGGGTAGCTACATTCCATCATGACTGGATACAGGTGAAGACCTGGCTATGAGCCTGTTGTGGTATGTCCCTCACTAATTAGTCTTAAATATCAAACCCCAAAAGATGAGACACAAAACAAACGGTCTTGCTTTCTTGTGGTTTGAGATCTGGAGTCGGGACATCTCAAAATGTTCTCCATATGCAAGGGACCTGCACTGGCTCTTCTGCTGTAAAACAGTATGTTAGATGTTCTCCGTATGTAAGGGACCTGCACTGGCTCTTCTGCTGTAAAACGGTATGTTAGATGTTCTCCGTATGTAAGGGACCTGCACTGGCTCTTCTGCTGTAAAACGGTATGTTAGATGTTCTCCGTATGTAAGGGACCTGCACTGGCTCTTCTGCTGTAAAACGGTATGTTAGATGTTCTCCGTATGTAAGGGAACTGCACTGGCTCTTCTGCTGTAAAACAGTATGTTAGATGTTCTCCGTATGTAAGGGAACTGCACTGGCTCTTCTGCTGTAAAACAGTATGTTAGATGTTCTCCGTATGTAAGGGACCTGCACTGGCTCTTCTGCTGTAAAACGGTATGTTAGATGTTCTCCGTATGTAAGGGACCTGCACTGGCTCTTCTGCTGTAAAACAGTATGTTAGATGTTCTCCGTATGTAAGGGACCTGCACTGGCTCTTCTGCTGTAAAACAGTATGTTAGATGTTCTCCGTATGTAAGGGACCTGCACTGGCTCTTCTGCTGTAAAACGGTATGTTAGATGTTCTCCATATGCAAGGGACCTGCACTGGCTCTTCTGCTGTAAAACGGTATGTTAGATGTTCTCCGTATGTAAGGGAACTGCACTGGCTCTTCTGCTGTAAAACGGTATGTTAGATGTTCTCCGTATGTAAGGGACCTGCACTGGCTCTTCTGCTGTAAAACAGTATGTTAGATGTTCTCCGTATGTAAGGGACCTGCACTGGCTCTTCTGCTGTAAAACGGTATGTTAGATGTTCTCCATATGCAAGGGACCTGCACTGGCTCTTCTGCTGTAAAACGGTATGTTAGATGTTCTCCGTATGTAAGGGACCTGCACTGGCTCTTCTGCTGTAAAACGGTATGTTAGATGTTCTCCATATGCAAGGGACCTGCACTGGCTCTTCTGCTGTAAAACGGTATGTTAGATGTTCTCCATATGCAAGGGACCTGCACTGGCTCTTCTGCTGTAAAACAGTATGTTAGATGTTCTCCGTATGTAAGGGACCTGCACTGGCTCTTCTGCTGTAAAACGGTATGTTAGATGTTCTCCGTATGTAAGGGAACTGCACTGGCTCTTCTGCTGTAAAACAGTATGTTAGATGTTCTCCGTATGTAAGGGAACTGCACTGGCTCTTCTGCTGTAAAACAGTATGTTAGATGTTCTCCGTATGTAAGGGAACTGCACTGGCTCTTCTGCTGTAAAACAGTATGTTAGATGTTCTCCGTATGTAAGGGAACTGCACTGGCTCTTCTGCTGTAAAACGGTATGTTAGATGTTCTCCGTATGTAAGGGAACTGCACTGGCTCTTCTGCTGTAAAACGGTATGTTAGATGTTCTCCGTATGTAAGGGAACTGCACTGGCTCTTCTGCTGTAAAACGGTATGTTAGATGTTCTCCGTATGTAAGGGACCTGCACTGGCTCTTCTGCTGTAAAACAGTATGTTAGATGTTCTCCGTATGTAAGGGACCTGCACTGGCTCTTCTGCTGTAAAACAGTATGTTAGATGTTCTCCGTATGTAAGGGACCTGCACTGGCTCTTCTGCTGTAAAACAGTATGTTAGATGTTCTCCGTATGTAAGGGAACTGCACTGGCTCTTCTGCTGTAAAACAGTATGTTAGATGTTCTCCGTATGTAAGGGAACTGCACTGGCTCTTCTGCTGTAAAACAGTATGTTAGATGTTCTCCGTATGTAAGGGAACTGCACTGGCTCTTCTGCTGTAAAACAGTATGTTAGATGTTCTCCATATGCAAGGGACCTGCACTGGCTCTTCTGCTGTAAAACAGTATGTTAGATGTTCTCCGTATGTAAGGGAACTGCACTGGCTCTTCTGCTGTAAAACAGTATGTTAGATGTTCTCCGTATGTAAGGGAACTGCACTGGCTCTTCTGCTGTAAAACAGTATGTTAGATGTTCTCCGTATGTAAGGGAACTGCACTGGCTCTTCTGCTGTAAAACAGTATGTTAGATGTTCTCCGTATGTAAGGGAACTGCACTGGCTCTTCTGCTGTAAAACAGTATGTTAGATGTTCTCCGTATGTAAGGGAACTGCACTGGCTCTTCTGCTGTAAAACAGTATGTTAGATGTTCTCCGTATGTAAGGGAACTGCACTGGCTCTTCTGCTGTAAAACAGTATGTTAGATGTTCTCCGTATGTAAGGGAACTGCACTGGCTCTTCTGCTGTAAAACAGTATGTTAGATGTTCTCCGTATGTAAGGGAACTGCACTGGCTCTTCTGCTGTAAAACAGTATGTTAGATGTTCTCCGTATGTAAGGGAACTGCACTGGCTCTTCTGCTGTAAAACAGTATGTTAGATGTTCTCCATATGCAAGGGACCTGCACTGGCTCTTCTGCTGTAAAACAGTATGTTAGATGTTCTCCATATGCAAGGGACCTGCACTGGCTCTTCTGCTGTAAAACAGTATGTTAGATGTTCTCCGTATGTAAGGGAACTGCACTGGCTCTTCTGCTGTAAAACAGTATGTTAGATGTTCTCCGTATGTAAGGGACCTGCACTGGCTCTTCTGCTGTAAAACGGTATGTTAGATGTTCTCCGTATGTAAGGGAACTGCACTGGCTCTTCTGCTGTAAAACGGTATGTTAGATGTTCTCCGTATGTAAGGGACCTGCACTGGCTCTTCTGCTGTAAAACGGTATGTTAGATGTTCTCCGTATGTAAGGGACCTGCACTGGCTCTTCTGCTGTAAAACGGTATGTTAGATGTTCTCCGTATGTAAGGGACCTGCACTGGCTCTTCTGCTGTAAAACGGTATGTTAGATGTTCTCCGTATGTAAGGGACCTGCACTGGCTCTTCTGCTGTAAAACGGTATGTTACATGTTCTCTGTAGTAAACTAACTAATCACCTCTGGCATGTTTTTGCTAAATTAATATCTTGGTAGAGGAGGGATGGTGACTACAGCAAGAGAAATATGGCAGACAGACTTACTGCACCATATCTAAACATGGAAGAGGAACTTTGTCACTTGTGTTAATCCTTTTATAAGCTCCCTCAGTCATTTTCAGAGTTTTAGTAATATATTGTGCACCATTAGTAAGTGAACTGTGCCTTTTTATGTACTTGCTAACAGCGTATAGATTTATGGAAAAAGCGGCGTGAAATTGTCAGCATTAAAATCACTCAGTGGAGGCAGTGAGAGTTACATGCGGGAGACCATTACATACATGTGTTGTTATTGTTTATTTGTCTTCGTTGGGCATCAGTCCTGTTTCCCAGATCCCAGATCTCTCAGCAAGAGCATGATTCATCTGGACACAAGCCAGAGATTGACTCAGTGATCACCCAGAATAGCTCAGTTCGGTGTAGTGCACGTGCATGTGTCTCTATGCATGCGCACACGTGTGTGTGTGTGTGCATGAATAGGCATATGTGCACATGCACATGTGTGTGCGCATGTGCAACGTGTGTCTTGTGTGCGTGTATTCCTGTGTGTGTCATGAGATCTGCACTGTTCAAATCAAATCAAATCAAATCAAATCAAATTTTATTAGTCACATACACATGGTTAGCAGATGTTAATGCGAGTGTAGCGAAATGCTTGTGCTTCTAGTTCCGACAATGCAGTAATAACCAACAGTAATCTAACCTAACAATTCCACAACTACTACCTTACACACACACACAAGTGTAAAGGGATAAAGAATATGTACATAAAGATATATGAATGAGTGGTGGTACAGAACGGCATGGCAGATGCAGTAGATGGTATAGAGTGCGGTATATACATATGAGATGAGTACTGTAGGGTATGTAAACATAAAGTGGCATAGTTTAAAGTGGCTAGTGGTACATGTATTACATAAAGATGGCAAGATGCAGTAGATGATATAGAGTACAGTATATACATATGAGATGGGTAATGTAGGGTATGTAAACATTGTATTAAGTGGCATTGTTTAAAGTGGCTAGTGGTACATTTTTACATAATTTCCATCAATTCCCATTTTTAAAGTGGCTGGAGTTGAGTCAGTATGTTGGCAGCGGCCGCTAAATGTTAGTGGTGGCTGTTTAACAGTCTGATGGCCTTGAGATAGAAGCTGTTTTTCAGTCTCTCGGTCCCTGCTTTGATGCACCTGTACTGACCTCGCCTTCTGGATGATAGCGGGGTGAACAGGCAGTGGCTTGGGTGGTTGTTGTCCTTGATGATCTTTATGGCCTTCCTGTGACATCGGGTGGTGTAGGTGTCCTGGAGGGCAGGTAGTTTGCCCCTGGTGATGCGTTCTGCAGACCTCACTACCCTCTGGAGAGCCTTACGGTTGTGGGCGGAGCAGTTGCCGTACCAGGCGGTGATACAGCCCGACAGGATGCTCTCGATTGTGCATCTGTAGAAGTTTGTGAGTGCTTTTGGTGACAAGCCGAATTTCTTCAGCCTCCTGAGGTTGAAGAGGCGCTGCTGCGGGGATAAGGATTGATTGAATATGTCCATAAACACACCAGCCAGCTGGTCTGTGCATGCTCTGAGGACGCGGCTGGGAATGCCGTCTGGGCCTGCAGCCTTGCGAGGGTTAACACGTTTAAATGTTTTACTCACCTCGGCTGCAGTGAAGGAGAGCCCGCAGGTTTTGGTAGGGGGCCGTGTCAGTGGCACTGTATTGTCCTCAAAGCGGGCAAAAAAGTTGTTTAGCCTGTCTGGGAGCAAGACATCCTGGTCCGCGACGGGGCTGGTTTTCTTTTTGTAATCCGTGATTGACTGTAGACCCTGCCACATACCTCTTGTGTCTGAGCTGTTGAATTGCGACTCGATTTTGTCTCTGTACTGAGACTTAGCCTGTTTGATTGCCTTGCGGAGAGAATAGCTACACTGTTTGTATTCGGTCATGCTTCCGGTCACCTTGCCCTGGTTAAAAGCAGTGGTTCGCGCTTTCAGTTTCACGCGAATGCTGCCGTCAATCCACGGTTTCTGGTTTGGGAATGTTTTTATCGTTGCTGTGGGTACGACATCGTCAATGCACTTCCTAATGAACTCGCTCACCGAATCAGCATATTCGTCAATATTGTTGTTGGACGCGATGCGGAACATATTCCAATCCGCGTGATCGAAGCAGTCTTGAAGCGTGGATTCAGATTGGTCGGACCAGCGTTGAACAGACCTGAGCGCGGGAGCTTGTTGTTTGAGTTTCTGTTTGTAGGCTGGAATCAACAAAATGGAGTCGTGGTCAGCTTTTCCGAAAGGGGGGCGGGGGAGGGCCTTATAAGCGTCGCGGAAATTAGTATAACAATGGTCTAGTGTTTTTCCAGCCCTGGTAGCACAATCGATATGCTGATAGAATTTAGGGAGTTTTGTTTTTAGATTAGCCTTGTTAAAATCCCCAGCTACGATGAATGCAGCCTCAGGGTGTGTGGTTTCCAGTTTACAAAGAGTCAGATAAAGTTCGTTCAGGGCCATCGATGTGTCTGCTTGGGGGGGAATATATACGGCTGTGATTATGATTGAAGAGAATTCCCTTGGTAGATAATGCGGTCGACATTTGATTGTGAGGAGTTCTAGATCAGGTGAACAGAATGACTTGAGTTCCTGTGTGTTGTTATGATGATCACACCACTTCTCGTTAATCATAAGGCATACCCCCCCGCCCCTCTTCTTACCGGAAAGATGTTTGTTTCTGTCGGCGCGATGCATGAAGAAACCAGCTGGCTGCACCGACTCCGTTAGCGTCCCTTGAGTTAGCCATGTTTCCGTGAAGCAGAGCACGTTGCAATCCCTGATGTCTCTCTGGAATGCTACCCGTGCTCGGATTTCATCAACCTTATTGTCAAGAGACTGGACATTGGCGAGTAGTATGCTAGGGAGTGGAGCGCGATGTGCCCGTCTCCGAAGCCTGACCACGAGACCGCCTCGTTTTCCCCTTTTTCGGCGTCGCACAGGGTCGCCGGCTGGGATCAGATCCATTGTATTGGGTGGAAGGCAAAACACTGGATCCGTTTCGGGAAAGTCATATTCCTGGTAGGAACGATGATGAGTTGACGTTAATCGTATATTCAGTAGTTCCTCCCGACTGTATGTAATGAAACCTAAGATTACCTGGGGTACCGATGTAAGAAATAACACGTAAAAAAACAAAATACTGCATATTTTCCAAGGAACGCGAAGCGAGGCGGCCATCTCTTTTCGGCGCCGGAAGTTAGTTCTCTCCACCCACTGTGGGCCTCCCCATACAGGCCAGATGGATGGTCTCACCCAGTGTCAGGGAGGTGACAGCTGCCTGGCCTGGCCCCTCCTGTCCTGGCCCAACCTGGGTCTGGATCCCGTCCTCTGACAGCCCCTGACAGGCCCTCTGACGTGGGACACGCCACGCCAGCCTCTCCCCTCTCTCTTCCTCCATCTACCCCTCTCCGCCCTCCCCACTCTCCCATTTCCCCTCTTCCCCCTCTCCCCAGCTTCTCCTTCTCTCCTTACCTCTCTCTGCCTTCTCCCCACTCTCTCCTCTCTTCCCCTCTCCCCTCTCTTCTTACCCAGGACGCCTGTCTTATGGAAACTCCAGATTTGCTGAAAAATCAATGATATCACACAGAGTCCCTTTAATGAAATGTTAGTATATTTCCAAGATGGCATAGCAGTCAGACGTCCTTTGTCCTCGTCTTGTCGTGTCCCGTGTATATATATATTTACATCTTTCTTCGCATATCTTTTATATATTTTCTTTTCCAAAAACTCAACTTCAAAACACTCTCCTGCAACCCGCCTCACCAATTTAAAAAAATATATATATTTACCTCAAACCTGAAATCCACAATAGAAGCTAGCCAGAAGCTAACTAGAAGCTAGCCAGAAGCTAACCAGAAGTTAGCCAGTTTACTGGCTAACGTTAGTATTCAGCTAACCACGGTTTGTGGTCATCAGCTATCCCTTAGCCTCGAAAAGCTATCGGCAGTTTTGTACAACGCGACTCAGACCAGAAAATACCGGACCTATTTTTCTCTCCATATCCCCGGATTTCAACCGCAAGCTCTGGACATTTACACCTGGATCTTGCAGCTAGCTAGCTGCTGTCAGTGTGACTATTGGCTTACGTCGATCCCGGAGCAAACATCAATTATTCCGGAGCTAGCCAGCTGAAGAGTTCCATCAGCCACTCCAGGGCTACAATCACCTATCCGGACCCGTTCTACTGTCGATGCGGAGCCCCACCGGGCCTTCACGACTGGACAACCGACGTCATCTGGCCCAGGGAGTTATCCAACTGGCCCCTCCGTCGCGACGTTACCTGAACGCCCATCTGTGGCCCGTTAATCGTTAGCTGTCTTATCGGCTGCTATCTGAATAGGTCTATCGGACAATTTTTCTTGGGTCACTATAACTATATCTATTTTGCCAATTGGATTGATCCCCTCTACCACACGGAACCGCACTAATCTACCGTCGGAAACACACGAGGTGGCTAAAAACAGACCTCCATCCTATGCTAGCTTGCTACCGATGGCCCGGCTAGCTGTCTGAATCACCGTTACCCCAACCAACCTCACTACTCACTGGACCCTTATGATCACTCGACTAAGCATGCCTCTCCTTAATGTCAATATGCCTTGTCCATTGCTGTTCTGGTTAGTGTTTATTGGCTTATTTCACTGTAGAGCCTCTAGCCCTGCTCATTATACCTTATCCAACCTTTCAGTTCCACCACCCACACATGCGATGACATCACCTGGTTTAATTGATGTTTCTAGAGACAATATCTCTCTCATCATCACTCAATACCTAGGTTTACCTCCACTTTATTCACATCCTACCATACCTTTGTCTGTATATTATACCTTGAAGCTATCTTATCGCCCCCAGAAACCTCCTTTTACTCTCTGTTCCGGACGTTCTAGACGACCAATTCTCATAGCTTTTAGCTGTACCCTTATCCTACTCCTCCTCTGTTCCTCTGGTGATGTAGAGGTGAATCCAGGCCCTGCAGTGCCTAGCTCCACTCCTATTCCCCAGGCGCTCTCTTTTGATGACTTCTGTAACCGTAATAGCCTTGGTTTCATGCATGTTAACATTAGAAGCCTCCTCCCTAAGTTTGTTTTATTCACTGCTTTAGCACATTCTGCCAACCCGGATGTTCTAGCCGTGTCTGAATCCTGGCTTAGGAAGACCACCAAAAAGTCTGAAATCTCCATTCCTAACTACAACATTTTCAGACAAGATAGAACGGCCAAAGGGGGCGGTGTTGCAATCTACTGCAAAGATAGCCTGCAGAATTCTGTCCTACTATCCAGGTCTGTACCCAAGCAATTTGAACTTCTACTTTTAAAAATCCAACTCTCTAAAAACAAGTCTCTCACCGTTGCCGCCTGCTATAGACCACCCTCTGCCCCCAGCTGTGCTCTGGACACCGTATATGAACTGATTGCCCCCCATCTATCTTCAGAGCTCGTGCTGCTAGGCGACCTAAACTGGAACATGCTTAACACCCCAGCCATCCTACAATCTAAGCTTGATGCCCTCAATCTCACACAAATTATCAATGAACCTACCAGGTACGACCCCAAAGCCGTAAACACGGGCACCCTCATAGATATCATCCTAACCAACTTGCCCTCTAAATACACCTCTGCTGTTTTCAACCAAGATCTCAGCAATCACTGCCTCATTGCTTGCATCCGTAATGGGTCAGCGGTCAAACGACCTCCACTCATCACTGTCAAACGCTCCCTGAAACACTTCAGCGTGCAGGCCTTTCTATTCGACCTGGCCGGGGTATCCCGGAAGGATATTGATCTCATCCCGTCAGTAGCGGATGCCTGTTATTTTTTTTTAAATGCCTTCGTCACCATCTTAAATAAGCATGCCACATTCAAGAAATGTAGAACCAGGAACAGATATAGCCCTTGGTTCTCTCCAGACCTGACTGCCCTTAACCAACACAAAAACATCCTATGGCGTTCTGCATTAGCATCGAACAGCCCCCGTGATATGCAACTTTTCAGGGAAGCTAGAAACCAATATACACAGGCAGTTAGAAAATCCAAGGCTAGCTTTTTCAAGCAGAAATTTGCTTCCTGCAACACAAACTGAAAAAAGTTCTGGGACACTGTAAAGTCCATGGAGAATAAGAACACCTCCTCCCAGCTGCCCACAGCACTGAGGACAGGAAACACTGTCACCACCGAAAAATCCACTATAATTGAGAATTTCAATAAGCATTTTTCTACGGCTGGCCATGCTTTCCACCTGGCTACCCCTACCCTGGTCAACAGCACTGCACCCCCCTTCTCCCAAATCCAGCCAACTGATGTTCTGAAAGAGCTGCAAAATCTGGACCCCTACAAATCAGCCGGGCTAGACAATCTGGACCCTTTCTTTCTAAAATTATCTGCCGAAATTGTTGCAACCCCTATTACTAGCCTGTTTCGTGTCATCTGAGATTCCCAAAGATTGGAAAGCAGCTGGAAAGCATCCCCCTCTTCAAAGGGGGGGACACTCTTGACCCAAATTGCTACTGACCTATATCTATCCTACCCTGCCTTTCTAAGGTCTTCGAAAGCCAAGTCAACAAACAGATTACCGACCATTTCGAATCCCACCATACCTTCTCCGCTATGCAATCTGGTTTCAGAGCTGGTCATGGGTGCACCTCAGCCACGCTCAAGGTCCTAAACGATATCCTATCCGCCATCGATAAGAAACAATACTGTGCAGCCGTATTCATTGACCTGGCCAAGGCTTTCAACTCTGTCAATCACCACATCCTCATCGGCAGACTCGATAGCCTTGGTTTCTCAAATGATTGCCTCGCCTGGTTCACCAACTACTTCTCTGATAGAGTTCAATGTGTCAAATCGGAGAGCCTGTTGTCCGGGCCTCTGGCAGTCTCTATGGGGGTGCCACAGGGTTCAATTCTTGGACCGACTCTCTTCTCTGTATACATCAATGATTTCGCTCTTGCTGCTGGTGAGTCTCTGATCCACCTCTATGCAGACAACACCATTCTGTATACTTCTGGCCCTTCTTTGGACACTGTGTTAACAACCCTCCAGACAAGCTTCAATGCCATACAACTCTCCTTCCGTGGCCTCCAATTGTTCTTAAATACAAGTAAAACTAAATGCATGCTCTTCGACCGATCGCTGCCTGCACCTGCCCGCCCGTCCAACATCACTACTCTGGACGGTTCTGACTTAGAATATGTGGACAACTACAAATACCTAGGTGTCTGGTTAGACTGTAAACTCTCCTTCCAGACTCACATCAAACATCTCCAATCCAAAGTTAAATCTAGAATTGGCTTCCTATTTCGCAAACAAAGCATCCTTCACTCATGCTGCCAAACATACCCTTGTAAAACTGACCATCCTACCGATCCTCGACTTCGGCGATGTCATTTACAAAATAGCCTCCAATACCCTACTCAATAAATTGGATGCCGTCTATCACAGTGCCATCCGTTTTGTCACCAAAGCCCCATATACTACCCACCACTGCGACGTGTACACTCTCATTGGCTGGCCCTCGCTTCATACTCGTCGCCAAACCCACTGGCTCCAGGTCATCTACAAGAACCTGCTTGGTAAAGTCCCCCTTATCTCAGCTCGCTGGTCACCATAGCAGCCCCCACCTGTAGCACGCGCTCCAGCAGGTATATCTCTCTGGTCACCCCCAAAACCAATTCTTCCTTTGGCCGCCTCTCCTTCCAGTTCTCTGCTGCCAATGACTGGAATGAACTACAAAAATCTCTGAAACTGGAAACACTTATCTCCCTCACTAGCTTTAAGCACCAGCTGTCAGAGCAGCTCACAGATTACTGCACCTGTACATAGCCCATCTATAATTTAGCCCAAACAACTACCTCTCCCCCTACTGTATTTATTTATTTTGTTCCTTTGCACCCCATTATTTCTCTCTACTTTGCACATTCTTCCACTGCAAATCTGCCATTCCAGTGTTTTACTTGCTATATTGTATTTACTTCGCCACCATGGCCTTTTTTTTGCCTTTACCTCCCTTATCTCACCTCATTTGCTCACATTGTATATAGACTTATTTTTCTACTGTATTATTGACTGTATGTTTGTTTTACTCCATGTGTAACTCTGTGTTGTTGTATGTGTCGAACTGCTTTGCTTTATCTTGGCCAGGTCGCAATTGTAAATGAGAACTTGTTCTCAACTTGCCTACCTGGTTAAATGAAGGTGAAATAAATAAATAAATATAGTTATGAGGCACACACTTACTCCATACGTTTTTAGTGGCTGAGAGTGCCATGCAATAGGTATTCACCCCACTGATGACTGATTAATTAGTCTGTTCAATGACAATGATGAATGTTTTCATTAAAAGATCCTTAGCAAAGATTAAAGAGACTAATAATTATCTTACAACGTACACTATATGCTACAGTGTGTGTGTGTGTGTGTGTGTGTGTGTGTGTGTGTGTGTGTGTGTGTGTGTGTGTGTGTGTGTGTGTGTGTGTGTGTGTGTGTGTGTGTGTGTGTGTGTGTGTGTGTGTGTGTGTGTGTGTGTGTGTGTGTGTGTGTGTGTTTAAGAGTGTTTCAGTGTGTCTAAACTCTAACGTCAGCCTCCCTTTTTGTTTACGATAAACCTAATAATGCCTGTTTGGTGTCAGACTAATACACTTTATTTGGCTTTGGTCTAGCTGGTTCAGAAGGGTTTAGCAAAGGAATGTGAGCTATCAATTCTTCCTCTCCTCTTTATCACCCCTCTCTCTCTCTCTCTCTCTCTCTCTCTCTCTCTCTCTCTCTCTCTCTCTCTCTCTCTCTCTCTCTCTCTCTCTCTCTCTCTCTCTCTCTCTCTCTCTTTCTCCCCCTCTCTCCCCTTTCTCTCTCTCTTTCTCTCTCTCTCTCTCTCTCTCTCTCTCTCTCTCTCTCTCTCTCTCTCTCTCTTTCTCCCCCTCTCTCCCCTTTCTCTCTCTCTTTCTCTCTCTCTCCTCTCTCCCCTTCTTTCCTCCTCCCTCTTCCCCTTCTCTCTCTCTCCCCCACTCTCTCTTCTCTCTAAGTACTGTATAGACATTATAGAGCTCTCATTAGAGTGACTGGGGGTATGTGCTGCTGGGGCTGGTGCTGTGCAGACAGCAGTAACCTGGGGTGATGTAGTATGGTGCTGTGCTGGGACTGTGTAATATGTGAGTCATTAGACTAGGTAGTCTGCAGTCTGCAAGGCTCCACTAGGGTGGTGGAGGAAGGGGAGGACAGAGACTGGCCTGGTATTGCGCTGTGTTAACGAGACAGAGATCTCTGTGGGGAGGGAGAGATGGAGGGATGATGGGGAGAACACACACAGAGCCACTCCAGAGACGTCTGTCTCAACCTCCCATAGGTAATCCACTAAATGAAAAGCAGACCGCATGCTAGCTGCATGCTAGCCCGCGTCACTTTATACACAGAAGATCTCCGCTAAACATAGAATCACATGGTTTATCGTCTCTCTGTGGCCACCGATAACTTCAGATTTTTTTAAATTACAAATACAACGTTACCAATGTCTTTGCAATTGATACAAACATCCAACATATAAAAATATGCTTTAAATGAAAACTGAGATGACCTCATTAAAATATAAACAGAAGCTATAGGCCTATTTTAATCATATTGAAATATATTTCATGTTCAATCAATTGAGTTCTATTTTTCTACTTGTTGGGTACTGTCTGTAATTTGTCTCAATATATTTCATGATGTGTAGCCTAACATGATCGCAATGCTGTGCCAAATCACCATGGTAATATCTGGTAATATCTATCTCGGAGCTGATCTTTCATTGTGAAATGTAAGATTTTAATTGAGAAACCTGATCCGAGAGCAGCGCTCCCTTTCTTTCAATCCTATCAGTATCGAAACATGCTCCAACAATGCACTTAGCGAACGTTCTTTCTGCTTGGTTGTTGGGGAAACGCATGTTGCATTTTCGGTTGTCATTGTTAAAACACTCGTCAGCCTAAATTCCATCGCTATCAGGAAACTGAACCCAGAAGCTATATATATGATTTTTATTCATTGTAATTATTGTCCTCAAGCTTCTTTTTCATCAAGGAGGACACCAGCATCACTAGTGAGGTACATCTGGGATACATTATGACAATATAACCGACTCGATAAAGACTCGATAAAGACTCGATAAAGCCCATGCAGGAGCTCGTTAGCCCACCTACTGGTTTGATGTGGAACATTGAGAATAATCTGCTTTATGTGTGAATAACCTCAGTTCAGGCATTGCTGTGCAATGAGCAAGAAACCACAGTGTCCCTGGAAGTGCTCTGTCATCTCCCTTCCAGCCTCCTAGGCCAATAGGCCTCCATCAGCCATTACTATCAAACTAGGCCCAAGCTGGGAATCCAGGGCCAATAGCCTTTCCAGATGTTATTCTCCCTTGTATTTCATTTAATCCAACACCTCTTCAGGCCACTGTCCAGCCATAAATCAGAGGCATGCTGCTGGAAGAGGGAGGGAAAGAGGATGTGGCTGGTTGCATAAGTCACATGCTGACTTCATGAGCTAAGTATGGATATCTTCAGGACACTAGTGAAACAATTAGCTGTTACCTTAATTAACCACAGAGGCCATCAAGTCTCTTAACAGGGGTTTAGTATCCCCTTTACTGCCCCTCCTCACAGCCATGGGGACTGTGGGGTTTTATAAAAACGAGTTTGTTTTCTGTGGTATTCTTGGATGACAGTCGGTCACGAGTCACTGAGCGGTGTTGAATGCAGTTTACAGTTCTATTTGTTTCTGCATTACTGAACTGTTTGAGTTGAAGTGTGTTGTACAGAAATTGTGGACTACACAAACTACATCAACTGTGTGATATTTTCATTTCATTTTCAGTAGACTAAAAACTGAGTCAATTTATTTTTAATAAAAGAAGGATTAGTGCTACAACCACTTCAATCCTCTTTCTATTAGTCACAAAGTTAGTTATTCTCATACGATGTCCTTGAGGATCCAGCCATGACTGTCACTCACATACTTCTAGATGGTTATTCCTCATCAGTCTCTGCTCTCTGACTGCCTCCAGGTCATCTAGTCATATGGGAAATCATAGCACTCTAAATCTGTCACCTTCCTAAAGGTACGATCCATCAAAGTCCCCCTTTTTCTTGTTTAATAAATGGTCATTGTTAGGTCTGTGCTCCTTTAATGTGCAATCCATCTGCTCTTGGGCTCAGTTAAAGGAAATGACCAGATCCATAATCCATATCTGCACTGGCAAAATTATTTGACTTCGCAAGGAGAATGAGTGATTCGATGTTGGCCCGCGCTTTATCTTTTTACTAGAAGTTTTTACTTCCCTTGGATATCTGAATGGCATGAGAGACTGGATGGGCTGAAAAAATCATGCAGACGGCTATTTGTTATAAACGCTCCAGCTCTGCTCTCCAAGCTGGTATGGATCATCAAGTCTACAAAAGATCTGTGATAGGCTATGGATGCAAAAGTTTATGATGCATTGCTCACACACTGTTAGACATTCTCCACATAGCTCCCCACCCTCCATATGTGGCTGGTGGAGTATTCAAGTCCATATGTGACTGGGCCAGTATTTAGCCACGTTTATACCTGATTCTAACATGCTTCCTTTGTCCTGATCTTGTCCTCATTCTGATTGTGCCCACATTTTTAGACGGGTGTAGACAATTAAGTGTAAATTGGCAAGATCAGGAAAAGATGTAAGCAGTAGGTATAAATGGGGCTTTTAAGACCACAGGTTCTACTACCATAGAAAGGCTGTACATATGTGTCATTCTGAGGTATGAAGAAACTATTTCCCGTAAACTATAGATTCACAGAAGATAAGCATGTCTGTGGGTAGATCCTGTGTGCCAGAGGAGGCTGGTGGGAGGAGCTATAGGAGGACAGGCTCTTTGTAATAGGAGGACAGGCTCTTTGTAATGGCTGCAAATAAATACATTTGACCCCATCCATTTATTCCTCCTATAGCTCCTCCCACCAGCCTCCACTGCTGTGGACCGGAAAAAATGAAGGAATATAAAGCATATATAACATGGTAGGCCTAATGTCTTTGAGACTGACAGTGTTTCCCAAATACACTTTTACAAATTACACATCTTTCCATGACTAATTTCCTTTCCCCCCCTGACCTGAGAAGACTTGGAAGATGAAAGTGGTGGTCATAAATGAATAGGCAAATATGTGGACAAAGCCTGTGTGTTCCAGGTCTTGTCCAATGAGTCAGTGTCATTGACCTTATGCCGGACTCTACGGTGTCTCCACCACATTGACAGTAGAGTAATGCCACTTCAGTGACGCCTCCTGAGAACTGCTGCCTCCTCCAGCCTTCACAACAAAGCCACTAGAGCAGCTGCTCTGAACTAACTGTCAGAAGATCATCCCTTTATTTATTCGAAACAAATTGCTTGCACATGTTCCACACTGCCTTGCCCTCAAGGTTAAAGCACTTCCTGCTTGTAGCCGTGCCTGAGGAGTAGGGATGGAAAGAGAGAGGGATGGATGGATGGAGAGAGGGATGAAGAGAGACAGTCGGCAGACTGATAGATCTGCTCTCTACCGTGGCGACTACAGTGGTGGCTCTCGTTTCCCATAGACACCTCAGAACAGTGGATCGGACACAGGGGAAATTGGTTCCAGACACACCCATGTGTGATGTTCCATTGATCCCTGGTCTGTTTGTGATCACACCTTTAGATCCAAATGAAAATCAAATGTAAAATAACATGAGGCAACACCCTCACATGGTGAGCAATTACTATCAATGTCATTTGCACAAGTTGGGCTGTTCGGAGCAATGGGAAGTCCTGGGCGTGATGTGTTTCTTTATTTCCATATCAAAGAGAGTGCTCTTGGTTTCATAACTATCTTAGACCATACTTCATGCCATACCAGTGAGTGGTGTAATGATAAATGGAAAAGTTGAACCTAAGGTGATTTGAGGCTGCAGCCTGGAGCCAAAGGCTTGAAGACTTTGTTGTATGGGCTGATGTGTTGTCACCAGTACCAGCCACGGGGACCTGTAAGGATGTAGGGAGGTTGTTGCAGACAGCAGATGGGGCGACAGTACACCCTAACCCCAGTCATGTGTGGTGGTGATGAGGCCTGCTAGAACCATCCATATTCATCACAGGTCTTGTAAATGTCTACACGGGAACAGTTCTAGACATACATTGGAAAGACCA